>NC_059268.1:6071683-6086683 GCF_017591435.1 Portunus trituberculatus | reverse complement strand
AAGCGAAAATCCCCAGTTGAGAGGGATCGCCGGCTTCTATTGTTCCATATTTACCCGGGGTCAATAAAGTGCTACGGCCACTCCACGGTCGTGGTTCCCAGAGTGAGAGCACCGTTTACTGAGCCTTGAGTGAGTGCCGGGCCTACACGAGGGTTGTACAGCCGCCGATCAAAAATTGTATGCACATAATGACGGTGGTATCGAGTTCGGAGGCTGAGTGATGGTTTGAGGCCGCCTATGTTGTGATGTGCTGGGAGTGGGCATAATGCGGGAGGGAGGTGGGGGGCGCCAGGGAGGGAGGGACCGGGATGGAATGAAAGAGAGATACAGAAGTCTTAATGGGGACAAATTCATGTCATAGTTTGTTATGAGTACACAATGTGTGTTTTAATCTGCTCTCTCTCTCTCTCTCTCTCTCTCTCTCTCTCTCTCTCTCTCTCTCTCTCTCTATGAATCATTGAATATTTTAAGTTTTGAAAACTTTTACACATTCTGCGATGGTTAAAGAAACGCAACTTGAGAACATTTCATCAAAATATACATCTTTCGAAAACAGTTTTTTTTTTTTTAAATAGAACTCCAAAACTAATCTTAATGAGACATTTGTGTAATAAATAAGTAAGTGTTAAAGAGAATCTCCGGAACTTGAAGCCGCGTTAATGAACAGGAACGTACTGAAAGAAATGGAGACGACTTAGGATCGTCATACACATGGACCGTTCAATCACATTATACCTCCAAGCGTGCATGACATAAAATCATTTTGCTGTAATTCACTACTTCAATATGTTACATGGGATTCGGATGGCACAAGTGAAGAAAAGAGAAAGAATATATAAATAAGTAAATATATATATATATATATATATATATATATATATATATATATATATATATATATATATATATATATATATATATATATATATATATATATATATATATATATATATATATATATATATATATATATATATATATATATATATATATATATATATATATATATATATATATATATATATATATATATATATATATATATATATATATATATATATATATATATATATATATATATATATATATATATATATATATATATATATATATATATATATATATATATATATATATATATATATATATATATATATATATATATATATATATATATATATATATATATATATATATAATGCGATAAACGTGCGGGTAATCATCATCATCCATCGTGAACATGGAAAGTAATGAATGAGTGATGAGTATTTGAAGAAAAAGAAATAAAAAAAGAAAATGCAGCACACATGAAAAAGCCTGAAGAGGTAAGTGAGCATGTGGGTGGGAAGGTTCCGTGCCGAGACAACCTTAGCGTAATTGAGCCGTTCACCAGCTTAGCAGCGCCGCCCAAAAGTCCCCAACATGTGCTGCACGCGAGCTCAGAGGATCATCACGCATTTGTTGACGTGATGACGCTGCTGGTGGTGGCCTCCCGGTCAACATCCTCCCTCCCCCGCTTAACTCTCCTTCCTCATCACACGGCAGGTATGAGTGACGCAGCGCTGAGACCAGAGACGATGCAGGGAAAATCATGAAGAGAGTCCACCGGGAAGCTGCTGAGATTCATGGAGGTTATTATTGGTGTGTTAGGTTAGGTTAGGGTAGGATAGGTAAGTTTAAGTAAAGGCTAGGGTTAAAGTTAGGCTGAGTTAAG
This sequence comes from Portunus trituberculatus, assembly GCF_017591435.1. NCBI lineage: Eukaryota > Metazoa > Arthropoda > Malacostraca > Decapoda > Portunidae > Portunus > Portunus trituberculatus. Next base: position 6,084,969 of record NC_059268.1, on the reverse strand, counting down.
GTGAGGTTAGATTTTGGAAGTTAGGTGAGAATGGGTTTGGATTGGGTTAGGTTAGGTTTGATTAGATTTGGTTAGGTTTGGTTAGGTTAAGGTTAGGATAGGTTTCATTAAGTTAAGATTACATTAGGTTTGGTTAAGTTAAGGTTAGGTTAGGTTAAGAACAGGTTTGGTGGGATTTCGTTAGATTTTGTAGGGTTTAATGTCTTATGGTACAACTACAGGCAACGATCAAAATGTGTTGTAGTGTGTGATGCACTGACATACATGCTGGTCCGTAGCTACTAAATTACTGACTACTGGAAACACACACATATATAGATGAATAAATAATTACCTTGACTACAAACCACAACTTAAACAATTCTAATAAATAACATCTTCTCAATGGCTCCTACATGAAACACATAAAACAAAACTAAAAACATAAGAAACACAGGAAAAACCTCTCTTCCTCAATAGACTTCTGTTTTAAAGGTGGCTATGTTTTAAAGGCGAATAATCACACACACATAAAAAAAACCCATGCCTTTGATTATCAGATTGACCAAAATAACAAAAGTCTATGAATGTGTGACTGTGACTGCCGCCAGACTCGCCACATCAGTATCCTCAGTTCAGGGGTTCGCGTGCTGGCCGCCACTACACGCTATACCGAGCACTCTGTGAAGTCAGCCGCCCATTGTGTTCTGCCTCCCACAAAGGTGAAAATATTGACTTGGTAGTGTATATTATGCGTCAGTCTAATATTGGACCGACCGGTAACTCAGGGATATAAATGAAGAAAGGTTAGGAAGGAAACGATGTGCGAAGGCGAGATCAGTTAGTCGAAATGAACTGACGTAATGTTTAGTGATAATACAAAAAAGCAATAAAAAGAAATAGTCGCAATGCACTGTAATGATAAAGATGAGGGCGATGGAGAAAAAAAGAGGCAGCGATAATGATAATGAAACGCTATAAAAAAAAACACAAATTTCTACGAACCCACAATGTAAAAGCGTCAAAGGCAAGTAGTTGTCATGTTTTCCGCGTATCAAACTAACCAGGCTTCGTGAATCCAGTGGTCATTGTGGGACTCAGTAGTACTTGAACATGTATAGCTTCATAACCGCTGCTCTTTTCGCTACTATTGCTAACCCTCTAACCCTCATCATATTCTTGGACGCTCTACTTTTAACAACCAGAATAGAGAAGTCAGCGGAATTTTCAAGGATATTAGTGATGGGGGGGATAATTAAACAGTGACGCATCATCAATGAGAGAAATACGCATAACAATCTGATCAAACACTTATATTTCGTGATAAGAATGGTGTTTATGAGACGAGCAAACATTTCACAATACGGGGTTCTCTCTCTCTCCCTCCCTCTCTCTCTCTCTCTCTCTCTCTCTCTCTCTCTCTCTCTCTCTCTCTCTCTCTCTTTCATCACCCAATATCTTTTAACTGAAATCGATTTTTCCTGTCAAAAGGAATGAGAAACTGATCCATTGTTTTCGTTCCCATACCGCACCACCAGGGTCATATGGCGCCTACAGGAAGGAACACTTCAGGTAAAACAAACAAAGGTGAGATAGGATGTTTAAGAGTTTTCTTCGTCGATGATTTTATTTATTCTCTCTCTCTCTCTCTCTCTCTCTCTCTCTCTCTCTCTCTCTCTCTCTCTCTCTCTCTCTCTCTCTCTCTCTCTCTCTCTCTCTCTCTCTCTCTCTCTCTCTCTCTCTCTCCATAACACTACGAGATACCTTCCCTTTCACCACTTTCTCTAGCAATCTGTCAACATTCCTCAATATATGAATAAATGATAGTTTCCCCAATACTACATTTCGGCCCAATCTTCTCCTGTGTCTCCTCTTTTGAATAGAAGGTAACAGATAAGGAGAGAAGAAAGTATCGCAGGTGAAAGTCGAACAGATGAGGCAGGTAAATGACACTGCAGAAATAAACAGAACGAGGAGAGGGAGAGAGATAAGGAGACAGGCAGATATGGAGGGAAGGAGGAAAGGAAGGCGATAAGAAAGGAAATGGTGTAGATATTGGGGGAGCAAATGTTTTTTTTTTTCCATTCACTCATTCACTCCTTTTTTTTTTGTAAGCTAATATTATTTTTCTTAGTGTTTTCTGTTATCCTTCGTTATCTTTCGTCAGGTGAGTCCTCAGTGCCATAAAGGTCGGCCAGGGCAGTGCCGCCGTGGCTAGAGGAGACTATCCACAGTGGTCAAGGCATGAGACTCTCTATCTTCAAAGGCAGTCAATTTTTCAAAGAGGTGTATCGTTTTGCTGAATTATTCATGACTTTATGATTTATGTACCGCTGGGACCCTTTTGGAATCTTGACGACGCCGGGAAAACGTTTTGACAGACGGAATATATTTTCTATACCATTTCTCTCGCTCTTGTCACTCGCCTCATTTTGGGCAACGCTCAAACTCTGATTTTATTCACATCGTGGCCTTTACCGCCGCGCCACGACAAATACACGTGGAGGAACCTGTAATACTTGCTATAAATCTTCGGCAGAGCGATGGCGAGGTGAATTCTCATGTGATTCCGCGGTACATTCTGACACCCGGGAATGAGGTCTGGTCGGCGCTTACTGAATCCTCGGGTGTGTGGGATGGTTTACTGTGCTTTCATACACGCAAATTAATGAGACGTGGCGTGTCTTTTTTTGCGGTGTCGGAGTGTGGCGGTGCAGGGGCCACGCTGCTCACGGGTCTGGCACAGCTGATACCACTTTATGAATTCATACGAGAGAATTATTCATTTTAATCGTTCGCATCGAGGTGCAGCTTTGGCTTCAATATTAATCTGGGCAGGTGGGGCGGCAGGTGTGGTGTGCGTGGCAGCGGTGATATTGACTACGCGGAATATTCTAGCAACACGCGGTTTATGTTGTTTTTGTCACAAACAATTAGAAGCAGCACCACCAAACCCGGGACTCTGTTCACTGTGTGCTCGCTTACTGCTTTCCATGAAACTTGTTAATAAATGTTACACGCTGAAGCATAAAAGCATCACAGACAAAAAGGCTTAAAATATTATTTACAAGGACATAGTCGTGCCACGAATATTAGTATCTACAAGGTTCATTAATATTTTACAACTTATTGATATAGAATCTCTCTCTCTCTCTCTCTCTCTCTCTCTCTCTCTCTCTCTCTCTCTCTCTCTCTCTCTCTCTCTCTCTCTCTCTCTCTCTCTCTCGTGTAGGCAGGGATACGAGGCCAGACCACTGCATCATCAACAGAATCACCACCATCCAGCACCCAAGCATCTCCCTCTTTTCCTGCACCACATTCCTCCCTCCCATCCTGCCACACATGCCCTCACTCACCTCCCAACAACACATCCTCCTCCACCACTCTCTCACTGCCTTCACTGCATTCACTTCTTTTACGTGCCAACTCAATCTATCTCACAGTAAGTTGCATATGTTGAAAGTTGATTTAATTGATTTGCTAGCTAGTTAGGAATGTAGGTAAGTAGACAGTTAGTAGATAAAGAGGTTAGTTAGGTATGTAGCTATTTATACTTTGTTACGTAGTTAGCTGATTGATGTGTTGGCTAATTGCTTAGTTACTTACATAAATGCATTGTTAATCAGTTAGTTAAAGACTCAATAAGTTAGTTGCTAAGTTCAAAACATTTCAACATAATGAGCTTCCAATAAACCGTCACTTGTTGAGATCAAACACAGTAAAATAGAAGAACGAAAGGCATAAATCTACAGTGACTTATGGCCTTGACTTTCACATCCTCGTTAGTGTTACCTCCGCTACTATTACACCCGCCACGTTTCCCCGCGCGAAATGAATCACTCCTTTCTGAAAACAAGGAAGCAAATACGATGGCGGACGGTGTAGAGGTTGTCACTCGAACCAGTTCACTATTCGTGTAATGCGAGGAACGTGATGGTATCGAGTCATGAAACGTAAGGGAAAGAGAAACGAGAAAATGACATCAGCTTGAACGATAAAGGGATGAGAGAGAGAGAGAGAGAGAGAGAGAGAGAGAGAGAGAGAGAGAGAGAGAGAATGAATTTGATGATTACCTACATTGTGAGAGCATTAGGAAAGATGGCACTGGTACTAAAGTGTTTATTTCACTGTGGAAGTTCGAAAGACTGAGACAAACCTAACCACATAACGTCAAAACAATACAAAAAAACAAAAAAAAAACCCGAGAAGCAGCAAAATGAAGACTACAAGACCAAAGATAGAAGCAAACCCCGCGGTGGCAGAGTGGATAAGGTGTATCTTTATTGACTTAATCTTTGAAATGTGAAGTCATCTAGCTCTCTCTCTCTCTCTCTCTCTCTCTCTCTCTCTCTCTCTCTCATTCTCCACTATTATGCATACTATGAGTCACCTGTCCACGCGTAGGTTCGAATCCCACCACGTACCGCCTTCATACTTCGTCATTTGTCGAGTGGTTTAATCCCTTTAGTACTGGGACGTATTTTTACCTTGAGTTTTGGGTGTAATTAGACGATTTTATTGACATTATGAAGAGTTTATAGAGGTCAGAATATTAATGGCCACAGTCTTCACTATTCTAATCCACCACATGAGTTTGTGAAGCTGTATAAAATCACCAAATAGTAAAGCAGAATAAATATGGAAACATGTCCTGGTTCTGAAGGGGTTAAAGTTATCTACATGTCACCAGGATACCCAGGTTCTAGATGTGCCTAGGTGGTGATATGGGCTTTAAGTGGTGATATGGGCCCTAATATAGGTACCACTATAAATAAGAGTGCCTGCGCTACTAATGGGTGGAAGCTTAAAATCGCTTCCAATACTCTTCAAGTTACCTACAGGCGATATAGACCAGGATGTAAAAAAAAAAAATAAATAAATAATAAAGCGTTATCAAGGACATGAGAAAAATGTGTACGTTACGTCAAATTGAGGAACAAACATTAAGGACAAGGCAGTGAGGAGTAGTGAGGCATAAAAAGAGAAGGTCGTGTCATGGAAATGTTTGAGTGAGTGGGAACGGAAAAATGTAAGTCAGGTAAGAGAAGGGGAGAGGTAAGAACATATGGGCTTGGGCAATAAAACTCACCGTCGAATAAAAAGCAGGAACAGAATAAAATACAACTGAGGTGGGGAGTAAAAATAGACACCAGTTTCTGTATACCAGCAGTGACACACACACACACACACACACACACACACACACACTAGAACATCACCTCTCCCCCTCCTGTGCATAACTATCGACTAACATTTACTTGCCTCATGCATAAACAATGACCAAGCGTGAAATGAATGTATAGATTGCATCGATCCTTCACCGGAGCGTCCATTCATTCAGTAGTTACGGGAGAAATCAATGAGCTAGACAAAAGACAAGAAATAAATGGAATAAACAGGTGACTGGTATGCATAGAGAGAGAGAGAGAGAGAGAGAGAGAGAGAGAGAGAGAGAGAGAGAGAGAGAGAGAGAGAGAGAGAGAGAGAGAGAGAGAGAGAGAGAGAGAGAGAGAGAGAGAGAGAGAGAGAGAGAGAGAGAGAGAGAGAGAGAGAGAGAGAGAGAGAGAGAGCTTCACATTTCAAAGAATAAGTCAATAAAGGATAATCAGTAAAAAAGAAAGGGGATACCTAAATTCAAATCAATACAGTTATGAAGGCGACACTTTACTATTCAAAGAGGAAATCAATACGAGACACTGAACGTTACAATGGTTCTTCTCACATCAATACAGTTATGCCACAAGGGATAAAGAGTCGTATAACATTAAACTATTGACGAATATAGCATACATTCATTTACCTTTCTGAATATATTACCTTCGTGAGAAACAAAAGGTTGAATGGATAGAATAGGAAACAAAAAAATGAATAAGCAAAGGTATGAAATATGAAAGGGGTGTTTTAGCCAAGAAAAACGAAAATGAGTAATATTTGCGATCCAGAAAAGGAGAAAGAATAGACGGAAAAGAATGTCCGCATAAATTTCCTCCTTAAATGTCAAAGTGAAGAGGAGAACAAAGAAAACAAGATAACGCAAAAGAGAAATGAGAGAGATAATATTACGTGCATCCGGAGAGAAGAATGAAAGTAAAACAAAGGGGAAAAAAGAGTTTACAGGAAGTTTCTTGAAAATATAAAACGTTGAGAGAATGATGATAGAGGAAACCTTGTGATATGGCGCAGAAATAACAGTTATAGGGATAAAGAAGAAGAACAAATAGAATAGAAAAAAAAGGGAAAAATATATACACTTTTATAAAACGCCATGAGAGATACGATTCTAAACATAAGAACAATAACGGAATAAGGGAAAGAGAAAGAATAAAGGACAAAACACAAGGAAAAAGGAGAAAAAAAAAAACATTACCTATGCATATAACATCACATGGCATTCTGGAAGCGCACTAAAAATAACAAAGTACATAATAAATCACGAGTTATCGGTATGAATAATATGAACAATAACTCCTACATCGAACTCTATACGAGGGAATGATTGAGGACTTAACCTGCCTAAAGCCCAACACGTGAGACACTTTACTATATACCTGCCTTAACCTGCCATCCGTCACGAGGACCTTCTGACGCAGAGGTGACCCATTTATTAATAACATCCTCTCCTTCCCGCCTCTCTTGTACCTTGCAAATTAACACGATCAACTGATGCGAAAACTGACTTCATGGATGATCTAAATATGAGGTTGTTTGTAAAGATGATGTGTGTGTGTGTGTGTGTGTGTGTGTGTGTGTGTGTGTGTGTGTGTGTGTGTGTGTGTGTGTGTGTGTGTGTGTGTGTGTGAGAGAGAGAGAGAGAGAGAGAGAGAGAGAGAGAGAGAGAGAGAGAGAGAGAGAGAGAGAGAGAGAGAGAGAGAGAGAGAGAGAGAGAGAGAGAGAGAGAGAGAGAGAGAGAGAGAGAGAGAGAGAGAGAGAGAGAGAGAGAGAGAGAGAGAGAGAGAGAGAGAGAGAGAGAGAGAGAGAGAGAGAGAGAGAGAGAGAGAGAGAGAGACTTAGGGACGGTAAAATAGAGCAATGCAGATTATCGAATTACATGGCAACACAAGATGACGAGATGAGGAGCCTCAGGTATCAAGGAAGAGAGTCTCAGCGGAAAGAGGAAGATAACAGTGTCCATTCAATCAGAGTGGAATCTTCGCTACCGTGACCGTTCCAGTAAGCAGGTGTTGGTATATAAGCAATGCAGTTCTTCTGTTCATTCAGTTTCCCTTCCCGTAAGGCTGCATTTTTAACAAGGGAAGCGTAAACTGAATAAGAAAAAGAAGCTGATCTTGAAACTGGAGTTGACTGACTTTCCTCGGGGACAGTGAGGAGGATCAGGTCACATCGTTAGAGAGACTGGACACCGGATGGAATGCCTCTTTTGTCTCCTTCCCGATTTCTTTTCTTCTCATAAGGCATTATATTTTTCATTTAAGAGGAGAAAGATAGCCAAGGTCAGCATAAATAAAAAAAAGCCCACTTAGTTGCTAGTCCCCTTGCAGGTCCGAGAGAGTTAGCCAAAAAAATAAGGATCAATACCTTGAAACCTCCTTCTTAAAAGAAGTCAAGAGATAGGAAGATAGAAAGTTGGAAATACAGAAGCAGGTACAGAGTTCCAGAGTTTACCAGAAAAGGATTTCAAATAGCAATAGATCCTTAGATTCTTGGACTCCAATGGTATGTGATCTATTCATACAGTCAATGCGATCTACCACAGTCACATTCTACTTTGGTATGTGGTCTCCATGTTTCATTGATTCATTAAAGCCTAAATAGAATATCAAATATATACATATATTTATGAAAAAAAAACTGAGTTAACAAAGATAATAGTGATCACAACAGCAATAAACGCACCAATAGTAATGAAACAAAGAGGTAGTGAAACGCAGTGACACGTACACCGAGGCAGAGACAGCACTTGCATTGCGAATACCATTACAACCACATTACAACGACAATGAAAACGTTCTCAGTGCATCTTTCAAATGAAAGGTAGAAATTTCAGAAATTGTAACACTGTTTCACATTGAAATGGAAAAGTATGTAGTTACTTCATCTAACGAAATTACACTTTAGCTATGAATTAGAAAAAAGTATCGAGCTTTGCTGGACTTTTTTTTTATCATAGAGGACTTCTACTGCTGGATATACTATCATATGAGTTATGTGCTTAGTGAAACCGAAATAATGAAAACGAATTTAAGTAAATAAACAAATAAATTATGATGTGCGTGACGAAGATAACGATGCGAGTTTCCACGATAACGATGCGATTTTCTATGATAACGATGCGAGTTTCCACGATAACGATACGATTTTCCACGATAACGATGCGAGCTTCCACGATAACGATGCGAGTTTCCACGATAACGATGCTGGCGTAATGATACTATACGTCGTTTTGGTTTAGGTACTTATCTGCACAGGCACCAGACCGAACCCTTCCTCCACAAGGGTCCGCCTCAGCAGTCATGTGGGCGTGAGGGTAGTGACGAGGCAACCTTGCCGCACCTCACACGGCTCGCCATGAGCACTGACCCACCACACACCAAGCCCCAGCCACTGTCATGAAGTGAGCCCTCTCACCCCTAAAGGACCCCTCTCGTCCTGCCAGTGTCTGGTGCATGGCGCACAGCGTGCCCTCGTTCATGGCGAGTTGTTCAGCCCGGTGCCATCACAAGCCAGGGACCCGTACACACCCTCCACCAGACTATAACGAAGGAGTCCTCATTGCCCCTGTAGGACTCCCCCTATCTGGTGATGGGCAAACATTGATCCCCTGCTCATGGTAACCCCTTGCCTAGCGTGAAGCGTTGCAAGTCGATGACTATAGTGAAGCTTGAGTTCGCCAAGGAAAAGAAGGACCTGCTGCCAGTTCCCTGGAAGGTTCTTTGGATACTCAGATGCCAATAAACAGTAAATTAAATCACGGAAGGGAGCACAGGTCCCCTATCGAGACATTGTCTATGCCGGAGTGAAGTGTGCTGTACCACGTGTACGTGTACTGTACTAGTACGCACACCACCCTGTTGAGCCGGGACAGGAGCTTTGACACTCGAACAGACATCCCACTCAAGTTTCAGATTCTCTAACCTTGGCTACCCCTGCCTATCAGCCCTGCAAGGACAGGTTCCACTCGCCTGCCAACACTGCGAAGCCCGAACATCACACCCACTTCTCCACTACCTGCTTAAATGCCCTGCCACTCTATGTCTCAGAACACCAAGTCACCAATACCCGGACATTGAAGAAGATGATGCGGAGGAAGCTGCAGCACTCCTTGTTGCAGCAACACCGGCAAACATTCTGGCCAATGTGGTCGCAGATGCTCCACCACCTTAAGGCGCCTTGTCGTTTGGGTAGCCTGCTTGTGAGTCTTGTCCATCGGACAAGTCTCTAACTCCTCCATCCACTTGACATTTACACTCTAGAGGGCTCTACATAGCCCTGCTGGGATCCCAGCAAAAATAAAACAACAACAACAACTCTAACCAGACAGTCTTTCAATCAAAAGAAAAAAGTATAATTTTTTGTTGTTGTGGATCACAAGATGAAGCGTAGACACCAAACCAAATGAGCTTTATGACACGAAGACCACACACCAAAGTAGCAGCGATTCTTGTTGGGTTTATGTAGTACGAATAGAAATATATAATTGTGCAATAATATGGAGAATAAAAGAGTGATCTATATCCAGTCTTGGTAACACACTACACCAATTTAAACAAATCAGTCAAATGTCACCTTTCATAAAGAGACTGTGAGCAGATCGGCAGACTTTAGATGGAGAGATTGTGCAGTTTGTGTGAGTGGCAGTAGACCTTGAATGGGAAAATGCAATCCCATTCCTGCACTTTTTTTGAAATTTATAACATGTGAAAATTACTTATTCATGTTAAAACTCCAAAGACAAAGATGAAAAATTGATAAACAAAATAATGAAGAAACAATATCTCCACTTACGCTTACAACAATAAGTATACTCAGAACAATAAATCAACCTCCATTCATAACTCCCTAAAATAACAAAGAACTTACCTATAAATTTAACCTTACAATTTGCATGCACACTAAAGACACCAATGCACTTCCATCCAAGCTTGATTATTTATTAAAGCACCACACACACTAGAAGAAATCAATACAGATCTATTCCTGTTTCGTAAAAGTTGCAAAGACTCTCAGACGGAAAGACAGAAGAGCTTAAGAATCTTGAGACTAATTAAGATATCCGAAGAGAGACACTGATCGATCTCTATAAGTTGGCGGGAAGTAATGAATGTGCCTTACGAATCCCCGGTCAGGTAAAAACAGATGCCATGGTTATATTTCTAGACAATGATGGTGATACTGATATATCAACGAAAAAAGGAGGAAAGGATAATACTAATACGGCCTAAGCTTATTTTTTATCCCTTTCTTCTCCCCCTGGTAAGAGAAAAAATTGTCCCTCCCTTAGCCATCGACACACACACACACACACACACACACACACACACACACACACACACACACACACACACACACACACACATACGGCCACCTTAATCCCGACCCAGCCACCGCCACGTGGTCGCTCGCTAGGGAATTAGTACACTGCCACACTTTATGGCCTCGGAAGGTTAAAAAATGAAAAAAAACAGTGCCGGCTCAACCCAACAGTGGCTCCTTTTAACACACACACACACACACACACACACACACACACACACACACACACACACACACACACACACACACACACACACACACACACACACATCTTGCTCTTCCTCTTCTTTCTCTTTCTCTTTTCTTTTCCCGACTTTTTTTTTTCCTTCTTCATTTTTTCGTCCTTTCTCTATTCTTTCTTCCTGTACTTCTCTCTCCTTCTCTTCTTCTCTTACTTTTTCCTCCCCTTCATCTATACTATCATGTATCTCCCAGAAACACTCTGAAAAATCTGCTACTACTTGTTCTTCCTTTGTATTTTCTTGTGTTCCTCCTAGTCCTGCTTTAACACCGCCACTTTGTTCACTACCACCACCACTACCACCGCCACAGCCCTGCCCCGTCGCCACCTGCTGTTCGCTGTGCCTCTCCGCGTCCTGCCACACCGCCCTCCTCTCCCCGCGCGGCAAAATAAGGGAAGACGATTAAGCCGTGAATCATGCGCCGGACTGCCTCGGTTAATGGAAGCAAGTGTCGGCCGCTCTACCTCACACCTTTCTTCCTACCTTCACCCTTACCTCATCCGGACTCTTTTTTCTTACCTCTTTTACTTTCCTTTCCTTCCCTGTTTCCCTCCCCTCTCTTATAAACCACTCTTGCTACCTCCCTTTTATTCTTTTACCTCCCTTTCCTTCCCTGTTTCCCTCCCTCTCTCCCTTATGGACCATTCTTGCTCCCTCTTCCTTTTTTTTTTTATCCTCCAAAGCTCTCTCTTGTCCCTGGTTACTTCTTCGCGTCCCTCATTCAGTCCATCTTTATAAACTCTAAGCACTTTCTACCTTGCATCTCCTCCTCTTTGCTTGTTGGTCTTGCATCCTTTCCTATCTCTCATTATTTCTTCTCTTCCTGCTGTTATCCTTTCTTCTGTTTTCTCTTATCTCTTTCTTCTCTCTTTAGTGAAAAAAATCTCCTCACTGGCTGCCTTGCACATTCTCCTCCTCTTCTCCCTTTGTTGTTTTCTATTCCATTCTACGTATCTCTTCCTATTTTCCTTTTCTCCATCTTTACTTTATGTTCTCGTCCTTATCTCGCTATCTTTCCTCTTGTTTCTCTCCCTCCTTCCATTCCTCCATTTTCTTCGTTCCGCGGCACTAATTCTTCGCACTTTGTTTTCACTCTGTTCTATCCATTTACAACTTTTCTCTGTCGTTACCTTATCGTCCCATCTCTTACGCCCATTACTTTCTCCCTTATCTCTCTACTCCTTTCGACAATCCCTTCACATCTTTCTCTATTTCCCTTTTCCCTACCGTCATTTTCTTTTCCTCATACCTCGCTCTGTACTTTTTTTTATTTTCTCAGTCCCTCTTTCCCTTTCTTTTCCTCTTTCTCCCCTCTTTTTTGCCATTCTCTCCTCCTTTCCCTCGTATTCCCATCTCACGCGCCGACCCTCCTTCCCTTACCCCTCCAGTTTGTCCCTTTTCTACCCCTCCCTTATTTCTTTTCCTCTTTCCATCCTTTCCTCTCACGTCTGTCCCTCTCTATCCCTGTCTCTGCTCCCCTCATCGTCCCTGTCTCCCCCGCCACACCTTCCCTCAGGCTGAAGTCTACCTGGGTCTCCGCGGGGAGTTTCGTGCCCTGCAGGTAACACAAACCCTCGGCTGCTGTTTTTTAAGGCCGGTGAGGCACTCCAAAAAATGCCGCTGCACCCTAAATATATTCGCATAATGAAAGACTCTATTCTAAATCTCACCTCCGGCCAGCCTTAGTCAGGTAATATTCTTTTATGCATAGCAAGGGCTGCTTATAGTTTCATCTCTAGGCGTATGTTTCTTCGTAACGCACCGACCCGCTCAGTTCACTCCTCCGCTCGCTTCATTATGCGCGTATCTGGTTATGGCACCATCGATTTTGTAAAAAGGCTGCAGGTGAGGCTGCCTGGTGGGGGAGAGAGAGAGAGAGAGAGAGAGAAAGGCAAGTCACATGTGATCGTTTGCTACGAGAGGCAATAACTGTGTGGCGTGTTCTGCCAAAGGCGCTTATTCAGTTTTCCTATCATTTGTTCGTTTTCTTTTTTTTTTTTTTGCTATGAATGTGGAATACCAAAGCATCGGTGAAACGTCCCCAGGCACTGAACATAATGGTGATATGATTCATAAATTTTCATCCATCTCCGAGTGATTGCGTTAAATTACTATAGTTGGTTCAATTACATGTATACTAAGCATATTTTCTTTCTCTCTCACTGGCAACATGAACTAACAAGACAACATTTAAAGCTCTATGTCACTGAAGGTAATCGCGGTATTCTTTATTATGAAAAATCAATATGCAAATCCTTGATAGCATTGTTATATAGTTACTCATCTTTCAAAATCGTGATCTAGCCTAATTGTATCTCCCAGTATCAAGGTAAGAAGATCAAAGGGTTAAAAATTCCCTCATGATCGATATTGTGGCAAAAGGAACTACGACTCACACTGGACAGATTTTCTTCTTCCTGCAATCCCTCCATGTTTAGCCTTATCTCTCTCACTGATATAGTCGTACTTGCCAAACACTCAGGCAACTGTTAGTAATAATTTCCCAGCATGGTTGGATAAAAGAGGTATTGAAATAACAGAAAGTAAATTTTTGTCTTTTCTAGCCTAGAAGAA
>NC_059268.1:6061683-6069183 GCF_017591435.1 Portunus trituberculatus | reverse complement strand
CAGTTGACACTTGCACTAATCAACACAGAGTAAATGGAGCTCACTGACACACTCCAGAGCAGACAGAGAGGGGACGACGAAGAGAGAGAGAGAGAGAGAGAGAGAGAGAGAGAGAGAGAGAGAGAGAGAGAGAGAGAGAGAGAGAGAGAGAGAGAGAGAGAGAGAGAGAGAGAGAGAGAGAGAGAGAGAGAGAGAGACGATAAGCCAATAAAAGAGGGGAAAAAAGTTTGGAAGAGATTAGTAGAGAAGAAGATGGCAGGGGAAAGACGAGAGAGAGAGAGAGAGAGAGAGAGAGAGAGAGAGAGAGAGAGAGAGAGAGAGAGAGAGAGAGAGAGAGAGAGAGAGAGAGAGAGAGAGAGAGAGAGAGAGAGAGAGAGAGAGAGAACCACTTAGCAAGGAGGTTTTTTTTATTGTCTCTCCCTTCAGGCGTCCTTCCTCCTCCCCGCCCCTAGATGACCTTACACAATATTCTAGATCCCCAAGCGGGCAGGATATTGTGTGTGTGTGTGTGTGTGTGTGTGTGTGTGTGTGTGTGCTTTATGGCTGGCACTTCCAATGTTTGGTTGCGTTCGAGCATGAGAGGATAATCCTTCCTGTACCGTGGAATTGGCTTCGTTTGCTTCAGAACATCACTGTCGGGTTAGGTCACGCTCGGGTAGATACTGTTCATAACGAAATGGTCTAAAAATCATCTGTAGTATCCTGTTCACTATGATTATTTCCTTGTTTATTCTGCTTTTACTAACAATTGGAGGGTTCTTCAGATTTTGAGATATGCTAAGTTTAGGAAGATGTTTCATAGTGAATGGTTTAAAAAATCACCTGCATTTTCTAGATCACAAAACATGTCTTTATATTTTGTTGTGGCTGACTATTCGTGAGTGTATGAAGCTTTGAAAGATGCCAGTAGAAGAAAAATACATTAGGGGCCGCCGTGGTACAGTGTAATCATGCGTGCTTTGGGGTCCGAGGGGTCTCCAAGCGCACGGGTTCGAATCCTGTCCACGGTCCGAGTGTAGATTGGGCTTCCTCACTCGGGGCAACGGTTTCCTAGCGGGTGGGCTTTGAGATAGGAGATACCCTAAAAAGTATCCCCTTTAGCCCATAAATTCCCGTGGTATAAAAAAAAACCGCATAGAGATGTATCACGACAAACTACATAGATATGAAGACTCTTACAGGAAACTAAGATCAACGCTTACCAAAGAGACTAAGTATATTAATGTTTGAGTTAGACTGAGTAGTGGTGAGTGAGGTTCCTGATTCCATGAGCTACTACTATATGGATTCAGGTGAAGACTGTATTAATTGTGGAACTTGTGGTGAAATTGTGGAAGCAGTGACATTGATCTAGACCCTGGAGAATATTGAATAATGCTCCACAATTCCGGAGAGGGAAGGTAAGGCAACTCAAGGTAAGATGAGGGGAGGAAAGGACAGATCAGGTAAAGCAAAGGTAGATAAAACAAGGTAAGGAATATTAAGGTAGGTTATAAGGTAAGAAAGTGAACAAAGGCCATATGAGATACAGTGAGAGGAACTAATGTAATGTAATATAAGACAAGGTAAGAAGAGAAGGGAAAACAGACTGAGACAGAATAAGGGAAGGGAAAAGAAGAGAAGATAACACACTATAAGGTAAAGCAAGAACAATTAAAACAAAATCAAAGAAAGAGAAGAAAAGAAAAAATACAGCAAGGTAAGGAAGGTTAGGTGAGGTATGACAGATTGAGACAAAGTAAGGAAAGGAAAATAAGGAAAAGTAAGGTACAACAAAGAAGGTGAGGCAAAGGAAGAGAGACCGAGACCAAGTAAAGAAAGGGGAAAAAAAGTAAGGTACAGCAAGGTAAGGTAAGGCGAGGAAGACAAATTGAAACCAAGTAATGGAGGGGAATAGAAAGAAAATTAAAACACACTAAGGCAAGGTAAGGTAAGAGAAGAAAGATTGAGACAGTAAGGCAAGGGAAAATGAGTAAAGTAAGGAACAGCAAGGTAAGGTTAGGAGGTAAGGTAAGACATATTCACACAAAGTAAGGCAAGGGAAAGGAAGGAATGGGTTAGGTACAGCAAGTCAAGAGAGATCAAACTATGGCGAGACGAAGTAAGGAAAGTAAGGGAAGTTGGTCAAGGTGCAGTGAGGTAACCCAACACCACCTGACAATACCCAATGACCGCCACAGGAGCCGCAAGTTGGTCAAGGTGCAGTGAGGTAACCCAACACCACCTGACAATACCCAATGACCGACACAGGAGCCGCCACAACACAGGACTGCCTCGGGACACAACCATCAGCGTGGAGACAAGTGGATTTATCCCGAGGGTGTCATCGTGCGGGACAGACAAGAGGGGAACATTATGGTTTTATACACTGTCCCATGGGGCGCCGCACGGGACTGCTGCGTACCTTATTATGGCTATTCCGAGATATCTCATTACTGTAATTCCTGGCAATTAAGAAGATGCTGTCATAAAAAAAGAACTAGAAGAACAAGAGAAATAAATGAAGCAGGTGAATGAGTAATATCAATGATAAGAAATATATTGCAATTAGATTATACTTACAACACGAATGAAGGGCAGTGACAGTAAAATAAGCTTAATACTTAACATCAAAAATACATACGTATTAAAAATGGGATTGGAATCTAGTAATTAATTAGGAAATGTCATTAAAGGGTGAAATACTGAAGAAGAGAGAGAGAGAGAGAGAGAGAGAGAGAGAGAGAGAGAGAGAGAGAGAGAGAGAGAGAGAGAGAGAGAGAGAGAGAGAGAGAGAGAGAGAGAGAATGGAAGCAGGTGACATGATACATAATGATAATTATGATAATAACAATAAAAATAATAATAATGATAATAATTATAATAATAATAATAATAATAATAATAATAATAATAATAATAATAATAATAGTGATAATAATAATAATGATAATAACAACAATAATGATGATAATAAGAACAATAACATTAATAATAATAATAATAATAATAATAATAATAATAATAATAATAATAATAATAATAACAGTAATAACAATAACAATAATAAGAATAACAACAATAACAACAATGATAATGATAATGACAATAATAATAATAATAATAATAATAATAATAATAATATTAATAATAATAATAGTAATAATAATAGTAATAATAATAATAGCAACAGCAACAACAACAAAAACAACAACAACAACAACAATATTAATATACAGTAACAAAGAAACACACTCTCTCTCTCTCTCTCTCTCTCTCTCTCTCTCTCTCTTATCACACCTTCCCTATTCCCATGCGTGTACCGGCTACCCTGTTTGTGTTATTGTGCCTCCTATCACCGCTATCTCCTCGCCCTCGCCTCCCACACAATGCCTCGCTGCTGCCTACCTCTGCTCAGTCCTCGATGAGACCCCGGGACAAGAGAGCAGCAGGAAGCGTAGCAAAACAACGGTGTCCAAATATTAATAGCCAAGTGTGTGTGTATAGATAGGAAGACATGATAGAGAAGAGAGAGGAGTGTGGGGAGAAGGAGAGGGATAGCATAAGGAAAGAAAAGATAGGAAAGATAAGCAGTGGGTATATACAGACTGAATAACAAACGAGAGAGAGAGAGAGAGAGAGAGAGAGAGAGAGAGAGAGAGAGAGAGAGAGAGAGAGAGAGAGAGAGAGAGAGAGAGAGAGAGAGAGAGAGAGAAGAGAGAGAGAGAGAGAGAGAGAGAGAGAGAGAGAGAGAGAGAGAAGGTATTAGGAAACAAAACAGAGGAATGGCAAGTAATTGGCATATTCAGGTTAAATAACAAACTGGAATCGGTAGAAAATAAAAGGAAAGTTGTCTCACGAACAAGAGAGAGAGAGAGAGAGAGAGAGAGAGAGAGAGAGAGAGAGAGAGAGAGAGAGAGAGAGAGAGAGAGAAATTATCAGCAGCATCTACTAATTATAGCCAGGCATTAACAGCTACTTTTCGCCCCGATGGTTATCTAAAAACTTTCAATTGAATTCCTGCTAATTATAGAAGTTGTTGACTTGTTTCGTTCCGCCACTAACTATCTTCCGCAAATACTTTTTTTTAATATTCCCTGGTGTTATGAAAGTACTGTGGCACGTATTCAGAAACGCTTTGTTCCCTCATCGTGACTGTTTTGAAATGCCACAGTTAATTAGTCGGGTTTTCAAGAATGTTTCGTCTTGTTTATATTGTGGAGAGATCGTACATTTATCACTGCAGATAAGAGAGAAACCCTTAAAATTTTGCAGAACTTCAATCTGACACTTTTAATAGACGATGTGTGTCTATTAGTATTTCAGAGTATGTTTTGATGTGACTTCTATTATTATTCTTTCGTACGGCAATGAATTTAAGTGTTTACCAAGAGCATGTAAGCTTAACCCTTCAGTACTATGACGCAGTTCCATTTTCATTCTGCTTACTATTTGGTGATTTTATACAGCGTCAGATACTTACGTGGGGATAAAAATAGTGAAGATTTTGGCAATTAATCTTCTGACCTCCATAGACCCTTCCTAATGACAACAAATTCGTCTAATCATACCACAAAATCATGGTAAAAAAGCGTCCCAGTGCCGAAGGAGTTAAACATTACCAGACATTTGATATCATGATGGTAAGTGAATGTACATGCTTTTCCTTTCACTGTGTATTCTCATTCGCTACCTAATCTAATTTCAACGCAATGCTGTATCACCTCCCAAGCCCAGTCACTTCCTTGGAGGCCTCCATGTTACCGCTGCATGGAACTCATTATGACTGCTGGGGCTCTGGGCTGCAGTCTTGACGCTTAAAGGGAGAGGCTGTGGTGTAGGTCTGACACCTCCTCTATATGGGGTGACTGCACTCTGAGTTGATTGTCTCTCTGATATATCATGTCCTTGAATATGATTTTATTCTATATACGTGAATTTAAGTTTAACCCTATGATTGTAATTTATGACCAATGACAGCTAGAAGTTCAGGAACCTTACATCATTAAGATCACGAGAACTAAAACAAATCGAAGTTTAAACTTCTGACTGCTATGACCAACTGAAACCTATAAATCAAGAAACCCTACATGAATGAAATGATAAAGCTAAAACTAAAAACTATAATTATAATGATAATAATAATAATAATAATAATAATAATAATAATAATAATAATAATAATAATAATAATAATAATAATAATAATAATAATAATGATAATAATGATAATAATAATAATAATAATAATAATAATAATAATAATAATAATAATAATAATAATAATAATAATAATAATAATAATAACAATAATGAAAGTGGTAGTAATGATTTCTTGTAGGTAATAACCACACCACCCACACCCATATACACACACACACACACACACACACACACACACACACACACACACACACACACACACACACACACACACACACACACACAACAGATTTACCATGTACTGGTTTCACATAAAATTGCAGGTTTACTCTGTTTTACTAAAAATAAAAGCAACTGTGCATGGTTCGGCGTGCTGCTCATTTGAATATGAAATAAAGCTGATTATCTGATTGACTTTGCTGTTGCTATTGTTGATGCTGGAAATACTACTACTATTACTACTATAGACTACTACTACTACTACTACTACTACTACTACTACTATATACTACTACTATACGAATACCACTATATACTACTGCTACTACTACTACTACTACTACTACTACTACTACAACTACTACTACTACTACATACCACTACTACTGCTACCACTATACACATCACTACTGCTAGCACCACTGCTGCTACTACTACTACTATTATTAATACATACTATTACTACTACTGCTACTACATGCTACTGCCACTACTACACCACTGCTACTACTACTACTACTACTACTACTACTACTACTACTACTACTACTACTACTACTACTACTACTACATACTACTACTACTACTACAACAACTACTACTACTACTACTACTACTACTACTACTACTACTACTACCATTCCACAACTATGAACTACTACCACGCCATTACACCACCTCCATTGCCGCTACATCAGCAGATTAACACCACTACCACCACTACTACCACCACCACAACACCACAATTAAACCACCATTCCCGCTACACCAGCACATTAACACCAACATCACCACCATCACCACAACACCACAAGTAATCCACCATTCCCGCTACATCAGCACATTAACACCACCATCACCATCACCATCAAGAGACAGCTATCATTAATCCCACGCTGTATCATTATAACACGTGATAATTGATGAAAGCAGCTGAGTTTGCGGAGGAGGCACTGATCCCCTACTCGTGATATTGGTAATGATTATAATGAAGGTTACAGTTAAGTTGCATCCGACTCCCCACGCACGACGGAAGGGTAGAATGGAAATTAAAACTCTAAAAGGAAAAAGTGTCACGTAATAGTAGATTGTAACACCACACTTGGGAACTTCCGGTGAAAAATCTGAGAACTTATATTGAGAGATCTGAAAGTGGTAGTCCAGCGCTGTAGACGTCGGAATGGCAGCGATTGTCAGGAGGTATGGTAAATTTTTTTGGTATTTTGTAATTACTGAAATACTATATGAGTTCTACAAATGCATCACTGAGAGACAATAAATAACCTGCTATCATACACACACGTGGAAGAGCCAGAGGAGGGAAAGAAAGGTGGACACGCACGATTCATGGTTCTTCTTAGTAAGGTTAAGTTAGGATGTAGTACCACCACCACCACCACCACCGCCATCACCACCACCACCACCACCATCGCTACCTTCCCATCGATACTTCACCAAACTTCCTTAATGACGAAAAGAAAAGGAATAAAGATCAACAGCCTCGACCAAGCTTCCTCATACCTTCCGTCCTTCCTTGACATCTTCCATCTCTCCTTCTCTCCTTCTCTCCAGGGCTTTCTCTCTCCTCTCCTTCCTTCTTTAAATTCTTCCTCCGTCCCTCCTTTACTTCTCTCCCTCTCCCTTCCTTCCTCAGATCCCCTTAAGCTCTCACTAATTTCCAATGTTTCTTCAGGCACCTCTCACACACTCTCTCTCTCTCTCTCTCTCTCTCTCTCTCTCTCTCTCTCTCTCTCTCTCTCTCTCTCTCTCGTTGTTTTCAGTGACAACATTTATTCCGGCTTCCGTGGGCTTGTGTTTGTCACCCTTGTCATAATCTCTCTCTCTCTCTCTCTCTCTCTCTCTCTCTCTCTCTCTCTCTCTCTCTCTCTCTCTCTCTCTCTCTCTCTCTCTCTCTCTCTCTACACATATGAAAAACAAAACGCAACATTCACCGTGTTGGAGAAAAACAAGAGGAAAAAATGGCAAACAAAACACTGGATCGCTAGCTCTCTCTCTCTCTCTCTCTCTCTCTCTCTCTCTCTCTCTCTCTCTCTCTCTCTCTCTCTCTCTCCTCTCTCAATCCCTTGAAAAATTAATAAAAAGAATAAATATATGTAACAGAAAAACGCTCCCCTACAC
>NC_059268.1:6036683-6056683 GCF_017591435.1 Portunus trituberculatus | reverse complement strand
GAGAGAGAGAGAGAGAGAGAGAGAGAGAGAGAGAGAGAGAGAGAGAGAGAGAGAGAGAGAGAGAGAGAGAGAGAGAGAGAGAGAGAGAGAGAGAGAGAGAGAGAGAGAGAGAGAGAGAGAGAGAGAGAGAGAGAGAGAGAGAGAGAGAGAGAGAGAGAGAGAGAGAGAGAGAGAGAGAGAGAGAGAGAGAGAGAGAGAGAGAGAGAGAGAGAGAGAGAGAGAGAGAGAGAGAGAGAGAGAGAGAGAGAGAGAGAGAGAGAGAGAGAGAGAGAGAGAGAGAGAGAGAGAGAGAGAGAGAGAGAGAGAGAGAGAGAGAGAGAGAGAGAGAGAGAGAGAGAGAGAGAGAGAGAGAGAGAGAGAGAGAGAGAGAGAGAGAGAGAGAGAGAGAGAGAGAGAGAGAGAGAGAGAGAGAGAGAGAGAGAGAGAGAGAGAGAGAGAGAGAGAGAGAGAGAGAGAGAGAGAGAGAGAGAGAGAGAGAGAGAGAGAGAGAGAGAGAGAGAGAGAGAGAGAGAGAGAGAGAGAGAGAGAGAGAGAGAGAGAGAGAGAGAGAGAGAGAGAGAGAGAGAGAGAGAGAGAGAGAGAGAGAGAGAGAGAGAGAGAGAGAGAGAGAGAGAGAGAGAGAGAGAGAGAGAGAGAGAGAGAGAGAGAGAGAGAGAGAGAGAGAGAGAGAGAGAGAGAGAGAGAGAGAGAGAGAGAGAGAGAGAGAGAGAGAGAGATGACTGCACCCTCCTATACCTATCCACGCCAGGACAGTGGGCGGGCTGCTGAGGCCATCAATCAGCAGCTACGAGTGATAAAGGAGTGGGTGCTCGCTGGCAAGTGACATTCGCGCCGGAGAAGACACAAGCAATGGTTGTCTCGGTCCCCAGCCGCCATGGCAGCAATGGCAGGAAAGTTGTCTTTGGCGTTGCTGCTCTCCCACCCAAGATGACGTCAAGATACTTGGAGTGGAGGTGGATCGAGGGCTGAGGTTTGACAGGCATGTCAAAACCATTGCCAAGAAAGCCTCTCACAGGATCTCCGCTCAGAAGGATCGCCAGTTTCCTCGACAGGAAGGGGAGACTGCTGCTGTACAAGGCACAGGTGCGGCCCCACCTTGAATACGCAGCTCTCTCCTGGATGTCCTGTGCCGCCACACACAGAAGGAGACTGGACAGCATCCAACGCCGCGCCATACGGCTAGTAGATGCTGCACTACCACCTCACCCAGAGCCTGAGCGTCCCCTTGATTCACTGGAACACCGCAGAGACGTGGCGGCGATCGTAGTGTTCCATAAGGCACAGGTGCAAAGAGTGCCACATCTGGCAGGGCTGCGTCATCCTCTAAGAGTCACCGCACGGAGCACGAGAACGGTGCTCAATGGTGGTGACGCCGTAGAGGTGCCGCGATCCCACGGGTGTCAGCATCAACGCACCTTCGCAGGACGCGTCTCCAGGATGTGGAACTTGTTCACGGCCGCGGTGCCTCACGTCCAGGAGATGAACACACACAGTGTCAAACTGATGGCACATAAGTGGAGACAGACACTGCCAACTCCTCTGACACTCTTTGTGACGTGACACTCAGTGTAGTGCAGTGCGTGAATAGTGCTAGTGAAGTGAAACGAATAGTGCTCCATTTACATGCTGACCATCTTGTATATTATCTATTTTTAAGTCTTGTAAATATTGTAGAGAAATAGATTGTAGTACCCTTTAGAATAGGTAGCACACGACAGTGCGCCTTTGGGTACATGTTCCTTTGTATTAAGTTTTGTTTAAAAAAAAAAAAAAAAAAAAAAAGAGAGAGAGAGAGAGAGAGAGAGAGAGAGAAAAAAAAGAGAGAGAGAGAGAGAGAGAGAGAGAGAGAGAGAGAGAGAGAGAGAGAGAGAGAGAGAGAGAGAGAGAGAGAGAGAGAGAGAGAGAGAGAGAGAGAGAGAGAGAGAGAGAGAGAGAGAGAGAGAGAGAGAGAGAGAGAGAGAGAGAGAGAGAGAGAGAGAGAGAGAATTTTAATGATAGTTTGACATGGATACAACATCAATTGAAAAAGGGAAGACATTAATGGAAATGAGACTAAGATGATTTCTGGAGCCTTTAAAGAGTTTCCATTAGAGTCTGAAAAATATAATAATACGCGTCTTATTTAATCTTTTCGCCAATGGAATAACTGAAGGAGACCACGTGTGAGATTAGCGGAAAAGAACGCTAAGTATACCAAACACAATAATGTCCCTTAATGCTCCTCTCATCAGTGAAAGTGAATATGAAACTAGCAGAAAAATACAACTATGACTAAGCTGTACTAAAAAATAAACGCTCTACTTTCTCACCATGACTACTTGGAAAGGCCACAGAGACAATTTTCTGGGTTCTTAAGTGTGTTTCTCCTGATGATAATGAAAATATTGTGTAAATCTATCACAAGAACTATAAAACCACTAATGAAGACCAATGTAGTACCTTCAACACGTAGTGCAGGTGCGGGGCAGAAATGTTTCAGAATAAGCTCTTTCATTTTACATTTACGTAGTAGATTATCGGTATACAAGTCCACAATACGAGCACACCCTGTAAATAACATGAGTTTGTCCTCTTTACAACTCGAAGTGCATCAAGTCACAAACAAAACAACTAATCAGTACAAAAAGGTGCTTCTATTGTTCTCACTGCAACTTTCTACCATGACGTGTATGTGTTTCTCTACCTGTAACATTCAACCATGGTGCGAATGCAATCTGAAGCAAGTTTTTTGATCCCCATGACCCTGAAGCATGAGTGAAGTCAGCGCGAACACGGCGGGGAAGGCAGCGCTTCACCAGTGTTGTAGCGAGTTGGCAGGTTCTTGTCTCTCCCTGCACCCACCTGGGCCACGCTCCCTCGGTTATTCAGGGTTACACCTCGACGCAGTCCTACCCACTCTCCCTTCTCGTCTGTCTCCCCTGCAAGCCTGTACACTCCCACCGCTGCACCGCCGACATGCAAGTCCTCCTGGCGTTGCAATAAATGCGTGACGTGTTGGGCGTGTGTGTCAGGTATACAAGGACACAGCACTCAAGCCCATCTCAAATCTCAAACACATTAACGGCTTCGAACCTCTCCCGTCAAGCTAAGCCACGCCCGGTGACCACGAGCAGCGCCAGGAATACCACACCTCTCTCACTGGTCATTGTATAGAAGCTGATACTCTTTCACTTCTCTTCTTTTTTTTTTCTAGTGTTCTTTTGCAGTGTTTGTCGTACTGAGGAGAGAAAAGGTGGCTCAGTATTACATCATTGTGCTGTATATATTGTCGTGCTGTGTAAAGGTGCAAATAAGAATGGACATAAACACACACACACACACACACACACACACACACACACACACACACACACACACACATTTTTACGTCTATCATACTGTATTTCATTGAATGTGACTTTTATGGTATATCCTCTTGCGTACCTTTCAATACAATCTAGCACGTGTCAGATTGAAGATTGTGAAGCATATTTACGACAGAGAGAGAGAGAGAGAGAGAGAGAGAGAGAGAGAGAGAGAGAGAGAGAGAGAGAGAGAGAGAGAGAGAGAGAGAGAGAGAGAGAGACAGACAAAAAAGGCATGGAAGTAGATATAGACGCACGAAAATTCTCTTCCCCATCTCCTACATACAGTAATGAGACGAGAACGAAAGCAACACACACTGGTGGACAGACAGCCAGCCAGCCACCCTCTGCCCCTCGGCGAACTCCACGTCTTTATGAGTTCCGTAATTTTCTTGGCCAACTTTGAAAATTGATTCGGGCGTCGCTGGATTTACCGCGCGTCTTGGAGTGTCCCTGATGACGCCTCGGTGTTGGGGGAGAAGGTGGAAGCGAAATGAAAAAAAAAAGGGAGGAGAGAATGGATAATAAGGCAGGTGATAGAGAGAAAAACTTAACAAAAGACAAAAGAAAATTGATGAAAAAAAGGCAAGAAAAGGAGAAAAATGACTGAGAGGTGCTGCTTAATAGGTACAGAGTGTGAGAGAACATAGAAAAAGCAAACGATTAATGGCAGGAATGGATGAACAATGAAAACAAAGATGGAAAGGAGATGAAAGGAGTTAGGTGAATAGGAGGCTCGAAAAGGCAAGAGCAGAAGGAAGAATGGAAGATGGAAATAACAGGGAAGACCAACAGGTTAGAGAAAAAAAAAAAAAAAAAGCCTGGAAAAATCTAGAGATATATAGAAGGAAAGGGAAAGTGGCACATATAGGAAGGGAAAAGAATAGAAATAAGAGGATAGGAGAACTGAACGGAGAGGGAGGGAAGAGTAGAGAGCAAAGGAGGAAAAGTTGAATAAAAACACAAACTGGAGAGAAAACTAGAGAAGGCAGACATAGGAAGGAAGGGAAACGAAAGGGCACCAGAGAAAAGGAAGAGGATTAGGAGTGGGAGAGCTGAGAAGAGAGAAAGCGTCAAGGGAGGATTGGAAAGGACTGAAGTGGAGTGAGTAAAACGAGAGACGTGGCCGAAAGGATGGGGAGGAAAAAGAGGGAGGGTCTAGGATGGAATTGGGAGCTCTCGGAAGGAATTGGCTGGATCTGGCGGAGGACATAGGAAGGGGCTGTGAGGGAGGGCAATAATTACTGGAAGAGAGGGAGGCTAGGTAGGGATTTGAGATGGGGGACTTGACGGGGGGTAGAGAAAAGGACATAGGGTGTAAGGGGAGGCAGAGAAATGGAAGGGAGGGCGCGAGGGGAGAAGAGATAGGAAAGGAGGGGTATGAAGTAATGAAAGTAAGACAAAGCTGAGATTTAACACACGCACACACACACACACACACACACACACACACACACACACACACACACACACACTTACATTGCTGCAGACATTCGAGTATATTTGAAGGACCACTGGGAAAAGTTCTAAGCTCTCAGGTTTATCTTCACAATTTCATTTTTCACACAGAAGTTACAGCCGATAGAGTTTCTTTCACTGATAACACAGATAAGATTTCCCACACCTTCCAAACTCTCTCTCTCTCTCTCTCTCTCTCTCTCTCTCTCTCTCTCTCTCTCTCTCTCTCTCCTAACATTCTTCCACCGTTTACCTTTTCTCACCAAGCGTGGACTTATTCCCTTCCCAGCTTCCTCTGCGCCTCGAGACTCCCTCCTGGTCTCCACTTCACCTCAGCCTCCCTGGTGCCTTCCTGTCCTCCTCACATTTTGCTTTTTTTAACTGGTCTCGTTAGAAGAGTTGGATCAATATTGTAATTTGTACCTTTGATGTGCACTAAGAGTTCACCAAAGAGCCGCCGTCCTTCCACCACCCGTCACCGCCTCCCTGTCACCGCCTCCCTGTCCCGCAGTGACGGGGCAGCGGGAGCAGCGGGGCCGGGATTGCTCTGTAAGACGACTGCGACAGCGACAAGTGATGCTGAGGTGATTTAATCTGCTGCTGTCCACGCTAGTTTTGTTATCTCGCCAGGGGAGCTACTTCCGTGAGAGAGAGAGAGAGAGAGAGAGAGAGAGAGAGAGAGAGAGAGGAAGATATGAATGATAGGCAGTACCAGGAAGATGGTTGATGGTTTGCTGCTAAGAAGGATTCATCCACATCTGATGAAATAAGCGTCGCTTGAACCTCGCGATTCACGAACCTAGCCATGAAATTGACAACTTACTGGAAACTAACGCTTCTTGTCTTCGACGAACGCCAGAGTTTTGAAAAGAAATCTTTTCAAGTAAAACTCAAATAAGGGAATGATTGGGTGCGTAATGAGACACTCAGCTTCCCAGAACCGTAGATTCTATGGGAAATATGCAGGTATCTAGGAGTGGGATGCCGCACGAGCGCTGAGATCTATCAGTACTTGTTAAAAAGCGTCTGCATTTTCGCTAGTGACGTGCTTTGCTCCACAGTTGTCAGAAACCGTGAGAGTTTGGAAACAAGTTCCTTTAATTTTTTTTTCTTTACCAAACTTTTTAATCAGCAATGAATTTTAAGATATAAAAAGTTACTATGAATCTATTAACTGCGTAAAAATCAGTCACATGATGGTGGAATGCAAAAATTTGGTTCATATTTTACCTGGAGATGCTTCAATTCAAATGCAAACACAGAATCTCTGTAAAAATGTCGTTCCTCCTAAAATGCTAACAGGGGCCACGCGAGGCTCATTGTGAGGCCGTGGCACATCGATCCGCAATCAAATAGTCAAACTCTAGAGACGCTGGTAACCTTGCTACACACACACAAACACTAACACAATCACAAACACAAACCGAAGATGGGTCTATGAGCTCTGAGCTCGCTCCGTAATGGGGAAGATTGGCGGGGTGACCAGCAGACGACCGTGGTGAATTACACACACACAAACACACTCACATAAAAAAAAGAAGAAAAAAAAAAAAAAGATGCGACCACCCACCAGCACCACGACCGCTAACCACTTGGAACATGATGATCTAATAGTTAGCGTCAGTGGAAGGAAAGGTTTTAGTACTTACTCTATGCATGAAGGCAAGCTGGACTGATCCACTGTTTCACGGAACAAACTTAAAGCCAAGTGTCTCACTGGCTGCAGGACGTGTGTAATGACATTCACGTGTAATAGAATTTTTATGCGCACATTAGCAGGCTTTTGAATTAAACACACACACACACACACACACACACACACACACACACACAGGAAGGCGGTGGCATAGTGGATAAGGTGGTGAGCGTGGGATCGGGCAGACGTCCACGCGTAGGTTCGAATCCCACCACGTACAGCCTTAAAACACTTTGCCATTTGTCGAGTGGTTTAAAGTTACCTACATGTCACCATGATACCCAGGTTCTAGGTGGTTACACTCAAGATGAGCTTGGGCGGTGATATGGGCCCTAATATGGGATGGGTACCACTATAAATAAAATTGCCTGCGCCAGTAATGGGCGGAAGCTGAACAGCGCTTCCCATACACTCTTCAAGTGTGCCTACAGGCGCTATAGGCCTTACCGTAAAACACACACACACACACACACACACACACACACACACACATACCATCATCATCCTTCTGGTATTGAAATATAATAAAGACGTCATTTGGGATCTCTACCGCCAAAACACCGCATCATTTGGACCTTAAAGCTGCATAATGAATGTCGATCAGGGTGGCGACAGAGGCGGCGGCGACACAGACTATACATCAGCAAAGTCAGCGCGACGAGGACTCCTGATGAGGTAACGAGTGATGAGAGCTTGTTGTGGGACATTCACACGCTCGTTAAAAAGTGATTCGTAGGGATCCAGGGACGTCTAGATGGCCAGTAAAAGTTCATCCTCCCGAATGGCCCTTCCATCATCCTCGGCCAGCAGACCAAAACCTTTATTTTTCCCGCCACACAATGCTGCGTCCGCCAGCCGCCCTCACTTACAGGGTTTTCCCGAGTATGTATTTTTCTCTATTTTTTCATTCTTTTTTTTTTTTTTGTAGAGGATGTATTTTTTTTTGTATATGCAACTCTCCACGAAATGCAGATTCAATACGAAGCTGAAAAAAACAAAAGAGGATTCATTTTTTTATTCAAAACGACAATATAGTAATCATATTTTTCCCTCTCTATATATCTTCTGAAACTTGGTTATGTTATTCACTATGGATTATTTTTTGAGACAATTTTTATGACTGGCTTCTGCTAGTTCTGGCACATCTTCGACGGGCAGAAATAAACTGAAATTTTCATCCTGTAAAAAATAGTAACTGGTGACATAGACGAACAGAACACCAATAAACAACTAAGACAGGCATTTAACAGTTTGTGAGATACAAGCCCGCAGGTGGAGAAGGGTCATCGCTGATACAAAACAGACACACAGAGAATTCCATTGATCACCCCACAGTGTTTCCTATAGGCAGCATCATCCACTGAATCTGCCTCGCTGAAAAGGATTCCTTACACATTCAGATCCTTTCCGATACTCGCATCTCTCTCTCTCTCTCTCTCTCTCTCTCTCTCTCTCTCTTGCACTATCCTACACATGTGCTTTCTTTCAATTCTCATATCAGTAGACTGTGAAACAACTTTGTATATTTTCAGTTCCTTGAGAGAGTTGTGGCATTTACAACGACGATCAGCTCAATCCATCAGTACGTATTTTGATGCAAGGGTTCATGCTGCTGCTAAACATCTATATTTCACTCTTTATATCCGTCAGACCTGTATTATCAGCAAACACAAATACACTGTTACGGCAAAGTGAAAAATGAAAGCACTTGAAATGCGTTTTGCCTGAAAATCTTAAAAGGTCATATCCATTGCCACACACATACCCACATCACCCACACACACACACACACACACACACACACACACACACGCACGTTACTTCCTGGTGACAGCTTTCACTTCTGAGCACTTGGGGTCCACAGTCCACCTCATCCTGCACACCCACAGTCTCAGACGAAGCTC
The DNA here is from genome assembly GCF_017591435.1 of Portunus trituberculatus. Classification (NCBI taxonomy): domain Eukaryota; kingdom Metazoa; phylum Arthropoda; class Malacostraca; order Decapoda; family Portunidae; genus Portunus; species Portunus trituberculatus. The sequence continues at coordinate 6,048,281 of NC_059268.1, read as the reverse complement.
AGCAATCATCGTCACTAACAGCGGAGTGATGTGAGACCATCAAGTCCCAGAGACATATCACAAATAAGATTGCAATCAGATCCTTTCCAAAATATATCTTTTAAATCGGTAAATGCATTTGGAAAATATCTAAAGACTTGGATGGATAACATCCGCATCAATAAACAACAATAGCAGTGTACATTACTTACTTTGCCTGCAGCACCACTGTGTGCCGTTCCCTTCACTACATCACAGCAGCGAGCCTGGTGCCTCAGAGCCTGCAGAGATAGTGAAATGTATCAGTGAGGGAATCAGATACCCTCACTTCATGCAATGGAATGCATGTCAAACATCCTCTCCACTTTCCCTTCCACACTGATAACTTGTAAATAAATTTTCCCTGAATTCATTACTGACTGTTTTCTCTCTTTCACGTCAATCTCTGTTTTCATCTTCCCACTCGTGCTTTTACCAAGATTGTACTATTGTCGTCTCTCCGATGCTCAAAGCTCAGCTCTCCTCTCAAGGTACACCTATTAATTTCTTCCTCGTTCTCTGGCTTGTCATAAATTTTATGGATTTCAGTTATTGTGGTATAAATTTCAAAAGCTTCACGAAGGCACAGAGTGGGAACTAACAGGAAAGAAATCATGAACGTTGTTCCAAAATGAATCCAGTAGTTCATCACAGTATTCCTCAAAATCATTCATCATTTGTTGTGTTGTGAAATTTTCCTTATATACAAAGCTTTACATATTTTCTTTATCCTCTAGAATGTACATACAATAATCATCTAATCTTAATTAATTTTTTAATCACATGATAGATATAGCTCGTCATTTCATTCATCAAGCTCACACAGTCACAGTGATTACTACTTGGCTATGTTTAAGTTCAGTATTGTGTTCCTTTTCTATATTGGGGTTTTCCATCGACTTCGTCACTGTTTTACTAAGAAATGTAATTTATAACTTCAACACTGTTATTCTTAATTTTTCTGTTCTTATTAACATTGTCCAGTCTTAGTTATCTTCTTTTTTATAAAATCTGAATAACAGTGTAATGTCTGAGAGAGAGAAAAGAGACATACTGTATCACCAATCCTCTTCCTTTTACCATGCAATTACTACTGCTACTACTACTACTACAATTACTACTACTGCTACTACTACTACTACTACTACAATTACTATAACTGCTACTACTACTACAATTACTACTACTGCTACTACAATTACTACTGCTACTACTACTACTACTACTACTACTACTACTACTACTACTACTACTACTACTACTACTACTACTACTACTACTACTTATAATAATAATAATAATAAGAAGAAGAAGTAGAAGAAGAAGAAAAATAAAGTTGCTTCTGCTACTGCTGCTGCTACTGCTATCCCTTCAAAAGTAAACTCTTCAAAGTTCCCATTCCTCATTACATTCAATAACTTCCATAAACGCGTGAATTCTGTAGCAGCTCACGTTTGTCTGGTTCTGCGTCCCTCACGAAGCAGACCTCTCCAGTGCAGGGCGTTTAATTCACAGTATACAGAGTTATTAAATATAGTTACGTCAAAAGTCACTCGTCTCATTAACTCCCCTTGCTATAATTGAATGTCTCAAATCGGATCTACTCCCCTTCACGCCTGCTTACTGTATGATCCTCTAATTTTCAGTGGTGGTCCTCGTCTGAGCTTTTCGACTCAACTACATACTCGCTCCTACTGTTAATATGATTTCCAATATTTAAAAGTTCGAACATGTTTTCTCCGATTTGTCCATTTTTAGTGATCTTCTGAGCTTCTCGACTCAACCACATCCACGCTTCCAATGTTAATCCAGTTTGAAAGTAAAAACAATAGAGGATGTTTTCACCGATTCATCGCCATTATTGGTAAACTCCTGAAACTATCCGGCCCTTTTTTTGTTGCCTCCTCTTCCTTCTTCGACAAAATTCTTCGTTTAGGGAAACACAAAGTGGATTCAAGACAAGATTGCCTTCACAGTTGAAATTCTTTATGGACTAGCTCGTGTCTCATGTGCTTCAGCGGTTCATATATTTGCAACAACATAACACACAGATTGGTAATGTTTTTACTTAGATACTTCAATCATCGCAAATCGTAAGGATTGTATAAGAAAATGCATGAGATAACAATCGAATGAGCAACACAGGTACTGAACAACGATCGTATAAGGTGAAAATATAAGTAATAATTTTAAAGACGAGATTAAGAAAGGAATAATGTGAAAAAAATGAAAAACTTCGACATTGTAAATTCGATAGTGATCTCTAATACCAGATGATGGAACGCAGTCTACACACACACACACACACACACACACACACACACACACACACACACACACACACACACACACACACACACACACACACACACACACACACACACACACACACACACACGAAAGCAAAACCTACACCGAATTCAAACCAATTTTTTTCCACATAACTCGTACATTTCTGACAATCCATTTCACCTCCCCATTCCTCTTCCCCTCCTTTCCACCCCCTCTCCTCCTCCCTCCCTCCCTTCTCCTACACACGTCACGGAGGGGAAAACCGGTCTGTATATCACCCCCCAAGCGTCCCAAGGGGTGAAGGGGAGAAGGGAGGATGGGGCGAGGAAAGGGAGAGGACGAAGGGAAGCAGGAGGGAGAGGGGAGAAGATACGGAGAGGGAGGATCTGTCACTAACTTGGCAAAGGAAAACAAACAGGTAAATGGAGGATGAATAGGTAATACAAAAGATTCTGATTCTCTCTCTCTGTCTGTCTGTCTGTCTGTCTGTCTGTCTCTCTCTCTCTCTCTCTCTCTCTCTCTCTCTCTCTCTCTCTCTCTCTCTCATTAAGAAACACGCACACACACACACACACACACACACACACACACACACACACACACACACACACACACACACACACACAGAGAGAGAGAGAGAGAGAGAGAGAGAGAGAGAGAGAGAGAGAGAGAGAGAGAGAGAGAGAGAGAGAGAGAGAGAGAGAGAGAGAGAGAGAGAGAGAGAGAGAGAGAGAGAGAGAGAGAGAGAGAGAGAGAGGCTGTATTTTGCCTGAAATCATTTAACACACACACACACACACACACACACACACACACACACACACACACACACACACACACACACACACACACAGGCGTGAACTAACAGGCATTAAAACATACAGGGCGGTGTTTTCCCCCTTGCGTCAGACGGTCACAAAGTTGGGAGCGCGCGTGGAAAAGTTAGTGGAAGCTTGATTAGCCGGCGGGTGTAGGCTGGCTAGCTCTCTGGCTGGCTTCACTGGCTCGGTGGCTCTCTGTCTGGTGCCGCCTTGGGACCTGCTGTACGTTGTCCCAGGGAAGCGGTGCAGAAGGACACTGAAATTGGTGTGTGTGGGAAGTGGAGGAGTTTTGGAGTGCTTAATGTATAGTTGGTGTGGTGTTGGGAAGGTAATGGTTATGGTGGCAAGGTCTGAGTGTGGACTGAAGGTGTTCTTGGTAGTGGTGCTGATGTTGGTGATGATAGTGTTGATGTGATAGTAACTTTAGTTGTAATAGTAGTAGTAATAAGAGTAATAGTAGTAGTAGTAGTAGTAGTAGAGTAGTAGTAGTAGTAGTAGTAGTAGTAGTAGTAGTAGTAGTAGTAGAAGAGTAGTAGAAGAAGAAGAAGAAGAAGAAGAAGAAGAAGAAGAAGAAGAAGAAGAAGAGAAGAAGAAGAAGAAGAAGAAGAAGAAGAAGAAGAAGAAGAAGAAGAAGAAGAAGAAGAAGAAGAAGAAGAAGTAGTAGTAGTAGTAGTAGTAGTAGTAGTAGTAGTAGTAGTAGTAGTAGTAGTAGTAGTAGTAGTAGTAATAGCAGCAGCAGCAATAAGAGGAACAGAAACATCAGCAGCAGCAGCACCACCACCAGTAGCAGCAGCTGTTCCTCTCTCGTTTCCTCTCTCTAACTAGCATCACCTTTCACAAACACACACAGAGGGAAATATTAACCTTCTCCTGGATACATATGTGACCATTTTTGGGGGCAAATGTTGACTCACTAAAGGGAGAGAAAAGAAAAAAAAGATTTGTAATGGAATTTGTTACTATTTCTTCCTCCTCTGTTTGTATGTCTCCCTCTCACACACCCTCACTCCCTCTGCCTCCTCTCCCTTCTCTCCCTTCTCTCCTCGCCTCGGTCCCTCCCTTCACTTAATAAAAGATTGATTATGAAATTACGTTCGCGATTTATAGGCCTAACCGTCCCTCCCTGAGCCTTCCTTCAGCCCCTTCTTGCTTGGCTCTTCATCCTTTCCTCCTCATTGTCCTCCTTCATCTCCTCTTCCATCTCCTACTTGTACCTCTCTCTCCGGTGTCTCATCCCTCCTACGTGTGTGTGTGTGCGTGTTCAGGTGTCTGTTTCAGTGTCATTAGTATCGAAAGGCAATGTGTCAGGTGAGGTCAGTTTGGCAACTCAAAATGTCCATTAGTAAGTGTGCATTATGAGAGAGAGAGAGAGAGAGAGAGAGAGAGAGAGAGAGAGAGAGAGAGAGAGAGAGAGAGAGAGAGAGAGAGAGAGAGAGAGAGAGAGAGAGAGAGAGAGAGAGAGAGAGAGAGAGAGAGAGAGAGAGAGAGAGAGAGAGAGAGAGAGAGAGAGAGAGAGAGAGAGAGAGAGAGAGAGAGAGAGAGAGAGAGAGAGAGAGAATGATTATGATGATGTTGAAAAAGAAAAGAAGACAAATATGACCAAGCGTAACACCACCACCACTATCACCACCGCCACCACCACCACCACCACCACCACCAACAACAACAACAAAAAAAAAAAAAAAAAAAAGATATATAAGAAGGCAAAAAGCAGATAAGAAGGCATTAGAATAAGAAGGACTAGGAGGGAGAACCAGACATCCATCCATTTCATTATAAATTAAAGCAACAACAATCCACACACACACACACACACACACACTGAGGCCTACTACCACTACATATACCAGCTCCCCTCCTTCACCTTTCCTAAAAGTTAAGAGCGAGGGGAGGATATTGTTCATTTGGTATTTACTTAAGAAACTCTGGTGCAGTCTTCGGAATCTGGGAAGGAGGGGGGAGGAGACCGAGGCGGAGCAGAGGGAGCACACAGGTGATTAATTATTTCCCAGTGGCAGGTGGAGGGTTCAAGGTGACTTATTTCCCGAGAGACGACTTGTTATGTGATTTATTTGCCTGGACAGCGGGAGGAAGAACTTAGGAGGCGCAGGAAGGATTAGGCGGCAAATGAGGGGTAACTCTGGTAGTTGTGGTAGTGGTGGTAGTTGTAGTGGTGGCTGGAGGAGGAAACTAAAAGAAAATAAAAGCGGGAGAAATGCCTAAGATGATTGTTGAGTGTGTAGGAAAATCAGAAAGGGTGTTGAAAACTATTAATTCAGACCATTTAAACCTGCAGTGTTACGCTATTCAAGACACTAAAAACATTCATATCATAGCAACATCCAACACAAGAATGAATACATACACATAATGAGCGCAGTAGTCTTTCATCTATCCGTGACATAGAGAAGTGAAAGCACAGACAAACAATGGAAAACGCCAATAATGTGACAGTAAAGTTAAGGTCAACTGTATATGGTCAACAAAACACTGTTAACCCATTCAGTGCCATGACGCGTTTTGACATTCATTCTGCTTACTATTTGGTGATTTTATACAGCTTCAGACACTCATATGGGGATTAAAATAGTGAAGTCTCTGGCCATTAATCTTCTGACCTCCACAGACCCTTCCTAATCCAAATACAATCGTCCAATCATACTCAAAACTCACGGTAAAAATGCGTTCTGAAGGGGTTAATACCGGAGCCAGCATAGCACACACTGCCAGGAAAGATACACAGAACACCACACATGTACACTGATGGTATGTACACAGAAGACAAGAAGACTGACAAATACTAATAGCAGGAACTCAGTAGACGGTAGAAAATAAAGGAGAGGGTTTAATGCCTATCGACTCCACAAGAGGGGCATTATGGCAGACATGTCAGCTTGTGGCCAATCCTTAGCTGGGGTTGAAGAGAAGACACATAAGCTTGACACAATATAAACACACGCAAACACATTGTTTTCCTTGGCCAGTGCCCTTGTAATGTAAAAAAACCACTAACATCTCCGTCTTCCGCACCCTCACAGCGTCACGTCATACCTTACCAAACACACAACTCGCTTCTCCCTATACAAAAAATATATAAAAGTGAACAGAAAGTGAATAAATAAATAAGATAGTCAAATTAATCGTACACCGAGTTTATAATGAATTGATGTCGATATAATCACATGAAAATATTACTTGGTGAGGGGAAACAATCTTAAAAAACAGTCACTTCGGTCAACGTCATCCCAGACAATACAACGATGGCTTTGGATGGTTAATTGGTTAGTCTGTTTGTCTGTCTGTCTGTCTGTTTGTCTATCTATCTGTTCGCCTCTCTCTCTCTCTCTCTCTCTCTCTCTCTCTCTCTCTCTCTCTCTCTCTCTCTCTCTCTCTCTTACATTACTTACTTATTACATTATGTTGTCTGCCTGTCAATCCTCTTCTCTCTCTCTCTCTCTCTCTCTCATTACTTACTTATTACAGCATATCATGTCTGCCTGTCAATCAGCTTTCTCTCTCTCTCTCTCTCTCTCTCTCTCTCTCTCTCTCTCTCTCTCTCTCTCTCTCTCTCTCTCTCTCTCTCTCTCTAATAATGGCATCCCCGAGTGGTTTTGTGAGCACGGAGGAAGCGGATCTCAAAAATAATGGACTCGTATTTATTTTTCATTAATAAAGTTTGAGTCCATGTCGCGGTCCACACACAGCTTTTCTTGCTTACTTTCGCCTTCGATCTTCAGAGAGTTACCGATCCAACGCACGCTTTCTTAGTGACCTTTAATTCTCCGCTGTGTGACCTTTTCTTCTCAGCTTCCATTACTGTTTTTCTTGCACAGTTTTTCTTGCACTTCTTTTTCTCCAGTCTCTTTCATCTTAAGGTCTTGACTTTTGGGGTATTTTTCCAGGGAGGTTTCATCAAGGAGACTTAACTTAATCAGGGAGGTAAAGCCAGGTAATGGTGTTAAATATATTACCGAGTTTAATACCTTATTTTCTCTTATTTTCAAACGTAGCACGTAAGAAAAAGGAAACCAACTGACGCATTATCTCATCAGCGCCCTTAAGGAGACTTCGTAAAATATTAGACATGAAAAAACTAATAAACTCTGCGTGCTACAATTTTTACATAAAAGTCAATTAACTACTACTTCTACTACTACTACTACTACTGCTGCTGCTACTACTACTACTGCTACTGCTACAACTACTACTACTATTACTACTTCTTCTTCTAATACTACTACTACTATTAATACTTCTACTACTACTACTACTACTACTACTACTACTACTACTACTACTACTACTACTACTACTGCTGCTACTACTATTACGTACTGCTTGATCAAATACGAGAAAATAACCAGAAATTTGATTAAAATCTAACTTGTTAATATCACTTGATTGTTGAAGTGAAAAATATTAACACATTGCCAATTCTTAATCGATATAACAAAGCAGAGAAAGAATGAATAATGAAAACATATCTTGTATAAACCACAATCTTTCTACCAATGAGATTTTTTTTTCTTATTTCACTCATTTTTTACGCTCTTGTTTGTCTCTTCAGTACATTTTATCGATGAGTATTCTAAATATCGGTTTCCTTTTCTGAATCCAAGAGAGACGAACATATCTGCTGTTCTTTTAGGGAAGGATGTAAAAAACGTGTAGCTTATTTTCACAGCTTGAGACACAACTGTAGCACAAAGAAAGGATTAGACACTTGAGAACACGAGGAAAGCTGTGAGAAACCAACACGTGACAGTTAGGTTAGGTTAGGTAAAATGAGGTTAGTTAAGGTTAGGTTAGGTTAGGTTAAGTTCTATTGCGTTGCGTTGGGTTGGGTTAGATTAGGTTAGATAAAGGTTAAGTCAGGTTAGGTTAGGTACAAGTCAAGGTTAGGTTATGTTAATCTAGGTTAGGTAAAGGTTAAGTTAGGTTACGTTAGGTAAAAGTCAAGCTTGGTTAAGTTAGGTCAAGTTAGGTTAGGTAAGGCTGGATTGGGTTTGGGTTTGGTTAAGTTTGGTTAGGTTTGGTTTTGCTTGGTTAGGTTACGTTAGATTAAGTTAGGTTAGGTTATGGGTATGGTTGAGGTTAGGTTAGGCTTAAATATCTACATCCATTATTCACCAGGCAGATAACGCCCAATTAATACTCATATACGTGCACCTTTATTCATATTCATCAACGAGCGCATTATAATAACCATGCAGGACAAACTAAGTAATCACAACTCTCAACTTAGCGAGTAATATTAAGTACACTGATTACGACTATGAATTAACAATTACTTAATGACTGCGTACCTTTCAGCAGCGTGTGTTATTGGCTCTGCTCGTGTGCTGTTATAATGGACATCAGATTAACAAGCGAGTCATTTATGTAATTCTGAACCCCATCAATGAACGTGTCTACTCAGAGTACCTTGTTTATGTGACTCATTTCGGGAACATTATAATATTTCTGCACTCCATCGTGTGTGTGTGTGTGTGTGTGTGTGTGTGTGTGTGTGTGTGTAATTCACTGTTTGTTTGATCTGTGTCTCTGTTACCCTACGGAACGAGCTCAAAGCTCATTATTTCCGATCTTGGGATAGGTCTGAGACCAGGCACACACCACACACCGGGACAACAAGGTCACAACTCCTCGATTTACATCACGTACCTACTCACTGCTAGGTTTATCTCCACCCGCTGAAGCTGAAGCTATGTTCTGAATTGTCCATTGTTACCATACATAGACTTATAAAGTGCTGGTTACCAATTGCTCTGGATTATTCATTTTAGGAGTACACGTGTTTCACGACGCCTCCGTGTGTGTGTGTGTGTGTGTGTGTGTGTGTGTGTGTGTGTGTGTGTGTGTGTGTGTGTGTGTGTGTGTGTGTGTGTAGGTGATGCTTTTTATTTTTTACTTTTTAACAATTACACGACGATCTACTTTAATTGTTCAGTTCATGTCAAATAAGCATCTTCCATGTCAAATCAAACCAGACACTGAGGTACAAAAAATATCCACAGTTCGGAAAAACTATAACAATTCCTTTTAATGGTTGAAAGACAAGAAAAAACGGTGACTGATGTGTGTGTGTGTGTGTGTGTGTGTGTGTGTGTGTGTGTGTGTGTGTGTGTGTGTGTGTGTGTGTGTGTGTGTGTGTGAGTGAGAGAGAGAGAGAGAGAGAGAGAGAGAGAGAGAGAGAGAGAGAGAGAGAGAGAGAGAGAGAGAGAGAGAGAGAGAGAGAGAGAGAGAGAGAGAGAGAGAGAGAGAGACACGGAGGTTATCAATATCTACTTTATATTCCTCCATTTTCATACATTTATCTTTACATCATTCTCTCTCTCTCTCTCTCTCTCTCTCTCTCTGTACCCATAATGCGCCACCAAATAATGCATTCACGGTGAGGCAGATGGCGGTTAAGTGGTTTATTTCCTATTATATATTTCTATAAGTGCCCACAATTCTAGAGGCACAATTATACAATACTGTTTAGTGGCATTATCGTCTTACCTCTCTGCCTTCCTTCCCTACATGCACGCACACACACACACACACATTTCTCTCTCTTGCTTGTCCCTTGACGCTCTCCTTCTCTCCCTCTACCATCATCTTTCCCTCGTCTCTCTCTCTCTCCATCCTTCCTTCCTTTATCCCTTCCCTTCCCTTGTTTTCCATTATCGCCACCACTACAGCCAGCCATCACCTTTCCTCTCTCCCACACGCTCCCCTCCCTTTCCATCACTCTCCCTAACAGTCTCACTCGTAATACACATCCATAATATAGGAATCCAATAGGCCAGTCAGTGTGTTCCCTGCTCGGACGGGTGTACCAAATAGGGAGAGTGAGCCAGCTTGGAGTGTCCGCCACCACCACCATTACTACCATTACCACCAGCTACACCACCACTGCTACCACCACCTCCCAGCCAGCCAGCCATCACCTCCAGCACTACTTCCGCATTATTACTGACCACTGGGATCACTGGTGGCCTCAATTTTGCAGCTAGTAGGAACAGAGGCATACGTACACACACACACACACACACACACACATACATATATATATATATATATATATATATATATATATATATATATATATATATATATATATATATATATATATATATATATATATATATATATATATATATATATATATATATATATATATATATATATATATATATATATGATTTCAAGATAATATGAACAGACCTCAAAGATCATAAAACAATTACGTATATATGTTCTTTAAAATGCAAACTATCAAGATGTCTAATAGAACTATGCATAACAATTTCACTGCAATAATTAATTAAAGCAGACACAGGATAAAGGAAACACACACACACACACACACACACACACACACACACACACACACACACACACACACACACACACACACACACACACCTGTTAATTTTCAGTAATAGGAGGACATTTTCAGGCATGAGCTCATAATCACATGAGACGTGTGTCAAATTAAGCGCGTATTAAGGGAAATTAAATAAAGCTGGCAATTCTCATACCGTGCTGTTTACCTGGATTTGGGGCGCGCATTCACACGGCACGGTTTCAGCTGTTCCCCTAAAACGTTTGCCCGAGCGGAGCATAATTTGCCATACCCTCACCGCAGGATGCCTCGCCCCACTGCCGCTGCTGGGGATGTCTTATTACAAACTCGAAATTAAGCAGGAGTTTGCCGCAGCACCAGGACGAGCTTAATTACAACTCTGGCAAGAACGCAGGCCGCCAATTTGGGAGGAGCTCAAAGGTTTTCGTGGGCGCGAGTCTCAGTTATCTCCTGACCGCTCCCATTTGCATGTCCCTGATACCACCTCCTGAATCTTTCGCGCCTCACCCCGCCTCGCTTCACAGGACTGACTTATGTGGGGCTGCTAATTCACGTCACGGAGGGAAGTTCATTATGAAGCTAATTTATACACTGGGATTCTTTTGCAGGGAGGAGGTTTTTAAAGGAAACAAGAGTGAGGGAGTCAATTACAGTAAACGTAATGGTGTGCATATTTAAGTCAAGGGTTGGAGTATGGTATGAAACTGATCGATTGTATTTCTTTGGAGGAATATCTTTTAAAAGTACATAAGAAAAATGTAATAAGAAATATCAGTAAACGCTTGTGATTATACTAAGTTGGAGAGATGAATAAACATTTTCAAAGTATTTAATCGAAATGAAATGTACAAAAACCGTATCTAATGCATTTTTATGAAGAGATGAATAACCATTTCAAAAATAGAGGTCAGGAGTGAAGTAACAGACTATAACAGTAATATCTACAGCAATTTCAACACTCGACACTTCCTCCGCAGTAACACAAAGTGATACACAATAACAGTATGCACATCACCAACACTCGCAGTTACGAAAAACACTCAACAAATAACACTAACTTGAGTTTTATTTTTACTCGTATGTGTGAGGAGAATGACAGAAAAAAGTGTAATA
>NC_059268.1:6011683-6031683 GCF_017591435.1 Portunus trituberculatus | reverse complement strand
ACAGAAATGAGATTGTGATCGGAGGAGCCCAACGGAGATGAAAGGGTGACAGCATAAGCAGAAGGGTTAGAGGTGAGGAAGAGATCAAGAATGTTGGGCGTGTCTCCAAGACGGTCAGGAATACGAGTAGGGTGTTGCACCAGTTGCTCTAGGTCATGGAGGATAGCAAAGTTGAAGGCTAGTTCACCAGGGTGGTCAGTGAAGGGAGAGGAAAGCCAAAGCTGGTGGTGAACATTGAAATCTCCAAGAATGGAAATCTCAGCGAAAGGGTAGAGGGACAGAATGTGCTCCACTTTAGAAGTTAAGTAGTCGAAGAAATTACTATAGTCAGAAGAGTTAGGGGAGAGATAAACAGCACAGATGAATTTAGTTTGAGAGTGACTGTTAAGTCGTAGCCAGATGGTGGAAAATTCGGAAGACTCAAGAGCGTGGGCACGAGAGCAAGTTAAGTCGTTGCGTACATAGACGCAACATCCAGCTTTGGAATGAAAATGAGAATAGAGAAAGTAGGAGGGAACAGAGAAGGGCTACTGTCAGTTGCCTCAGACAGCTGTGTTTCGGTGAGGAAAAGAAGATGAGGTTTAGTAGAGGAGAGGTGGTGTTCCACAGATTGAAAATTAGATCTAAGACCGCGAATGTTGCAGAAGTTAATGTAGAAAAGTTGAGGGAGGTGTCAAGGCATTTGTGGTCTTCAACAGGAGAGGTGTCCGACCTGGGGACATTTTTGGTCCCTTCCCCAGAGGGGGACTCTGAGGCGTTGTTTATTTTGGGTCCCATTTTTCTTTTAAATTTTGATTTGGAGTGAAGGGTGTATGTGTGGTAAGTGCATGTAGTTTTGTGTGAAGAAGGAGAGCTGTCTTTAGAGGGTAGGCTGTGACTACCCCCTTGAGTTGTGAGACACAAAGAGAAACATTCAACGAGATCACAACTAGCTTTAATGGAAGGTTCACAGCACCTCCTGAACTAGTGCTATTAGATCTCACTGGGAGTAAGTTATTGTTTCGGTAGGTGTCTACTACCTCCTCCTGCTACTTGTATCTCTCCACTCACCTACCCTTCTCTCCCTCCCATCCCATCCCCGCGCCCTTCATCTCGCCTCCCGTACTTGTGTCTATGCCGAAAGTCCGTAAAATTGTAATGTCCCTGATTGGCTCTTGTGTGTAGCATTTCAGAAGGCCACTTGATCTAATTGAAGGAGAGGTGGTGATACTGAAGACTGTAGGAGAGAGAGAGAGAGAGAGAGAGAGAGAGAGAGAGAGAGAGAGAGAGAGAGAGAGAGAGAGAGAGAGAGAGAGAGAGAGAGAGAGAGAGAGAGAGAGAGAGAGAGAGAGAGAGAGAGAGAGAGAGAGAGAGAGAGAGAGAGAGAGAGAGAGAGAGAGAGAGAGAGAGAGAGAGAGAGAATAGAGACAGAGAGAGAGAGAGAGAGAGAGAGAGAGAGAGAGAGAGAGAGAGAGAGAGAGAGAGAGAGAGAGAGAGAGAGAGAGAGAGAGAGAGAGAGAGAGAGAGAGAGAGAGAGTATATGACACATCACTATCCAAAGAAGAGGCATTTACACATTCCTTCACTCACATGAATATTTCAAGAAACTACGAATACCAGCATGGAAAATTAAAAAACGACTTACTTTTTACGTTCATTCAAATTGCAGGACGCGCGCGCTTGGGTACTTCCTCTACGATAAGAGTATAACAGTGACACGTGGAAGAGATGGCGAAGAGCATTTCAAACTTACCCAGCCATCAACCATAATGCAATGGGTCGAGTCCATTTCACACACTGGCTACTGGACGCCACCTGGAATGCAGACGGGAAGGGAGGATATAAATGTGATGCTGAAGTTTGACTATATTGAAGGACGGAAATGAAGCAAAGACAGACAGAGAGACAGAAAGACAGACAGACAGACAGAAAGACAGATAGACAGACAGACAGACAGACAGACAGATATATACAAAGAAAAATAAAGCAAAAAATAACAATAGCGTTAGAAAGAAAGGGTTAAAGGTGAACCATGTGGGGAGTAAAAATTAGTCAAAAGATCAAAGATATAAGTATGATTAGTAAGATGTTAAGAATTCAGCCAGAAGTGTGTGTCAAGTGTGAAAATATAAATTCGTAAGGATATCTGAGTGTGTGTGTGTGTGTGTGTGTGTGTGTGTGTGTGTGTGTGTGTGTGTGTGTGTGTGTTCGTGATTCAATTCCCCATGTTCTGTTGAAGGGTCACATAACATTTCGCACATTAAAGTGAATTTTTTACTCTATGTTTCTTTTCCTTGTCGTTAGAAGCAACTAACTGCACACACATACACACACACACACACACACACACACACACACACACACACACACACACACACACACACACACACATACACAAAATTATTTCTTCATATTGCGAAAATTCCTTTGAAACGTTGGATATTGGACCGCATCATGAATTACAATTTTTCTTTCTCAAACTTCTTCACTACTCAGTGAAGGGAGTAAGAGCAACAAACCACAGTCACTGGCCAGCAGCCACAAAGGTAAGGGTGTGGCTTCTGCCGGGGAGGTCTTTGTTACCCAAATGACTTCATTTGTATCACTTGTGTTGGCGGATTGTGAAAAGACGACATGAGCTGATGCAATCACTGATAATGATGCGTGAGTGATGCGCGTATTGTGTTTCTGTTCATTAGTGAGCTCTATGAAAGGAGACTCTACGAATATAGAGCTATTTTATACTTTACATCATGGGTTTATGCGTATGTTCGCCATTACACAAGAATGAGTATAGGCCTATCATGTCAAATTCCTCCATAAAATCCTTCTTTTTTCACAGCTTCCCCTTTGCCTCCCCCTGCGCACGTTTTCCCCGTCAGTGGACTCCTCCTGCCTCTCTGACTCATCCCTGGCGCCAATATCCCGGAACTTTTACGCGAGCTTAAGTACAAATGCAAACTCCAGTCCCTTTGCGATCGTCTCCCTGGAGCCTCAACAGCCACCCTCGAGGACCCGCAAGAACTTCCTCTCTTTCAAGACATCGATCACCACCTTACTATTTACCATGCAACTTACCACCGCCTTGCTGGTCCCGGGTATTGGTGGTTCTCAGGGCGGGGAGGGAGTGAGGGTGTGTCTTAGCGAGGTCGGTGTTAGCGGCCTGGGTGGATGAGGTGCAGTGAGGGATGCATGAGGAGCAAATGGTGACGCAGGAGTCTGAGAGTGACGCAGTGAGGTGAGGTTATCGTTGCTGTGTGTGAGGGAAGTAGAATATCAGGTGCCTAAAGGACGTGTGTGTGTGTGTGTGTGTGTGTGTGTGTGTGTGTGTGTGTGTGTGTGTGTGTGTGTGTGTGTGTGTGTGTGTGTGTGTGTGTGTGTGTGTGTGTGTGTGGCGGTCTAAGCTCACTCTCAAGACTTCCTCTCAATGACATCACGCTATGCTGAGATCACGGTGGTCATTTCATCCTCCTGTCATTATCTTGGCTCTCCTATATCGTGGATTCACACTACTCCACACGCTTTTCAAACTTTATCGTACCTTCAGACTATCCTACTTCACCCAATTTCGACTTCACAATGTCCTGGCTTCACTCTTTGCTGGCTTCAAGCTGTCCTGGATTCACGTTCTTTTGGCTTGAGAGTTCTGCCTTCGTGGAATTCTAGCTTGACATTATCCTCGTTGAAAACTGTCTGGCTTCATGCTTCAAAGGTTCACTCTTCTAACTTCGGCTTTCCTAGCTTCACTGATCCAGCATCATGATATCCTGGCTTAACGCTGAGGTGACTGCCCCGAATCCTACTAATGAGTCTGTCGCCGTCGCCTGTCAGAAAGGATTGATACGTGAAAATATAATGACGTGTTTACAAGCTGAAGGAAACGTCATTTTGCAAGGGTGTCTTTGTCATTACGGCCGCTGATCAGAGGGTGTTCGTGCGAGTGGAAGATGGTGACGCTAGGAATGTTGATTAATTCTGAAGGCGTCGCATGTGGCCGGTGAAAGAGTTAGCTCCGCCTATCTGGACGGTCTTTCACCTTTTTTTATGTGTATGGTGAAGAGGTAAAAGAGGGTTTGCGTTGTTATTTTTCTCTTCTTCACTCTCTTTCATTCTTGTTGTTTTAATAGTTTTTTTTTCTTTATTATCTTGTCTTTTAATTTTACTCTGCGTCCTCTCTCTTTTTTTTTTTTTTCGTTCTCCTCTTTCTTCTTCTTTCCCTTCACTGCCCAGCTCTTTCCATACAGTGTGAAGATCTACGGTTGGGAAGAAACAGTTGTACACTAGTCGCCAAAGAAAATACATTTATTACTTCAGATATAGAGAAATACATGTTCATATATTTGATTTTCCTTATACAACAACAGAGTTACGATGACAAAAAAATAGTTATCATGTGAATAACAGACATCGAGAAGTAACTTGTTTATAAAAAGGAAATTGAGTTAAAGATGAGGTAAATCTCTCCCTGCTAAGGTCAAAGTGTTCTTGTAGTCTTTTCTTGAAACGCCTCACCTCCACTCGCCCAGCCACAACAGAACCTTCGCCTCCCGCCGCTGGTAAATGAACTCAGCTCTGTTTACCGTCGTAGAATTAGGGTAATTAAGCTGTGGCCATGAGGGACACCCAATTTTCCCCCCGTAATTACGCTCTGCTTCTTGATTAAACGCCAGGATGGAAAATGGGATCCGAGATGTGTTCTGACGCATAGGGAGACTTAGGCCCTCCCTCTCCTGGAAGCAGGTGTGTGCCGCTCCTCACCGCGCGCCGCCATCCCGCCTCGTCACGTGCACCTGGCCGCGGCGGGACACGCACCCATGCAAATTGTGATGAAGAAAGAGCTAACCAGTAGTCTCTCGTTTCTATATGATGCTATTCCAACGCTGCTGTTTGCTGTTTGCTCTGCTGCTGCCTGTGTTGTTGCTGCTCTTACTGCTGTACATGTTGCAGCTGTTGTTGATGTACTATGAGCACAACTGTTCCTGCTGCTGCTGCTGCTGCTGCTGCTTGTTGCTGCTGCTATTGCTACTGCTGCTGCTCTTGTAATTCTTATGTAAGGTACGTTTGTGTAGGAGCTGTTGCAAGGTATTTGGTAAAATCTGCTGCTGTACCTTACAAGAAATAATTTGTATATGCATGGATCATAATTAACCGGCATATATTATTCAAGTAAACACAATTATGTTTTTTATTGTTAAAATGAAAAATGTTTCATTATATTCCAATAATTACTTCAACAAGTAGTCTGGAAGCTACTAAAAGATCCCCAATATAATGTCACTTTTGAGAAAAGAATAAGTTTAAAGAGTCTCACTTCTCTTTATGTCCAATTTGGCTTCCTCTCTTTCATAACCACACTTATTTCCGCCTGTAGTAATGTCAACACTCTCCACCAACCAAACCAACATTTTGTCACACTTCATTCTCTAACCTGTTCTTAGTATTATAACGCACTATGTAGTCTTCTCTTTACAGTGCCGAGTAGTTTCCATATATATATATATATATATATATATATATATATATATATATATATATATATATATATATATATATATATATATATATATGCCACTGTAAACGCTCTATTTTCCTCCTCATCGCATTGTGGATGGCGTGCGGTCATGTGAATCCATCGGAGTTACCAACATGCCTCACCTTGCCATTCATTGCAATCAACCTTCACGACAAACGAAAGTCGCACATGAACGATGGTAAGAATTCAATAGTATATCTATTTCTAAAGAATAAACCCAGGAGATGGAAGCTGAAGAAAGAAAGACATCACGCAGTGTAGGTTGGAGGGATGAATAATATACCACGCCGTGCAAAGGTTCTCGTACTCCTGCACCTCAGCACCACTACAATATCTTTCTATAAAAGAAGTCTTGTATATGAATGTAACATAAATAAAATAATATTTTAGTGATTGTTAAGGAATTAATCAAAACATTAAATTTAATAAGGCAGAATCTTAAGAATCCGAGAATACAGGAGGATAGTTGGAAACACGCCACAAACAAACTCCTTTTTCACCAAGAACTCTTATACACTGAAAAGAATCTTCCTATTTAACTTTCCAATGATTAGAATAAATCATGAAGGTGGACAAGTTTTCTTATTTGCTATGCACGTCAGCGGCTGCAGCGGTATGCCACTTGAGGCGTTCAGGCGTCGTCATTAAATTTTCAAGGTTGTGATCTTCTTCCACCACTGTGATGTGAGGAGGGAGTTCTGACTTGGTATAGATCCTTGGGTTGGCTTCCTCGTGGATGCTTATCAGAGATAGGAAAGCTTCACTGCTGCGTGGGTTCTTTGTCTCCAAGCATGTGCTGATTGCAACGCCAACAGATGCACGACAATCTACCAAGTGTGAAGGGAAACTATTCTCACCAGAACTCAAGCAAGGAAGTGAGATTATTGTCTCAGCCCAAGATTCCGCCACGCTGAGCACAATATTATGTTGGTGTTATACTGGTGGCAGCAAAACAAGTCTAACTTGTACACTGCCTCCCACGTGACAGGCAATGAAGGTGTATAGTGTTATTAGTGATGTAATGATGGTAATGATGGTGACGTAGTAGAAGTAGTAACAACACCCCAACAACCACTGACAAAAGAACGGCATATAATAATAAAAAAAAAAAGAATAGCATTACACTACGCAGATCACCACTACCACCACCACCACCACCACCACCACCACCTCCTCCTCGTCATATTGTCACAAATATTACTAAAATCGATTTTTCTCATAAGTCTTCACCCGAGAACATTTGCAGAGGCTAACTGATATCATGAACTTAGGAGAAAGGAAACCAAAGATGAAAACGGTGATGAAGACCATGAGAACGAAAAAAATTAAATAAAAAAATATAGAGATAGAAAAAAATAAACCAAGTGAAAGTATCTGAAAGAATGTGAAGAGCAACAAAATGAACGAAACACATAAGTGATCGATGAGCAAGTGTTGTCCTTGACGCAATAACTCCACCGTAATCGTTGGCGTGTGTGTCTCGATGATTACTGAGGCATCACCACCCTCGACGCCGCCCGGACAGCGAGCGGCCCGTCTGTTCATTGGTAGTCTACGGGAGGTTGGAGGCGTGGCGTGCGAGGGGAAGGGGGAGATACAGGGAAGGGAGACAAGGGCGCGGCGCAGAGGCCCACACAGCACCTTGTCGTTTATCACCTTCAGCACCGCAGCGTCATCAAAGGAGACGCACGTTCGGTTTGCACGCCACGTTCCTAACTGGCGCCGCTAACAACGAGCGGTATCGACTGGGATGTAATAGGATTGGTCAGGTTAAGTTTAGATAAGTTAGGTTAGGTCATGTTAAGCTATGTTACATTAGGTTAGGCGAGGTTATGTAATGTTGGGTTAAGTTTCAAGACATTTTTTTTTTTTTTTGGCTAACTCTACTGACCTTTTAAGGAACTGGCAATCAAGTGGGTCTTTTTTGTTATATTTTTGTTGCCCTTGGCCAGCTTCCCCTCTTCCATTAAAAATAAAGTTAAATTGTGTCGCTTTTACTAAACTAATTCTCACCTCTCACAGCTTAACCTAAAGCAAGCAATCCTATGATAAAATAACTAAACTTAACCTAAACATAGCTGGGTTAAGTTCTAGTACAAGAGAACATAACAGAAGAGAGGAGACATGTTTATACCTTAACTGTTAACACGTTCTACAGTTCTGGAGATATTAAAGAATGTTATCAATGTTGCTCAGTTCTTGTACCTCATTTTCCCCGCCAGGCGATGAAACCTTGCAAGAGTATACTTTAACTGTTAATGTGACGTACAGTTCTCGAGATATTAAAGAGTGTTAGCAATGTTGGTCAGTTCTTGTACCTCATTTTCCCCGTCAGGCGATGAAACCTTGCAAGAGTATCCAGGGTTAAAGCACCGGTGTGTGTTGATAAAGGTGCATTGGCTGGACTCGGTCCCTTGTTATATGTAGGTTATCAGTGTTTGCAGTAGTTGAAAAATAATCCTAATAATTGAGGGTCACAGTTATTGCTTCGGTCATTAGTTATTCATGTTCAGTAATTACTGGTCTGGGCGCTTCATGTGCTAAATTATAAAACGTGTGTGTGTGTGTGTGTGTGTGTGTGTGTGTGTGTGTGTGTGTGTGTGTGTGTGTGTGTGTGTGTGTGTGTGTGTGTGTGTGTGTGTGTGTGTGTGTGTGTGTGTGTGTGTGTGTGTGTGTGTGTGTGTGTAGGGGGAGAGCAATTATCTACATAACTTGTGTGTGTGTGTGTGTGTGTGTGTGTGTGTGTGTGTGTGTGTGTGTGTGTGTGTGTGTGTGTGTGTGTGTGTGTGTGTGTGTGTGTGTGTGTGTGTGTGTGTGTTGTTCTTTTATATCCTACAGGCTTTCATAATAAAGAAAAATAACTTAATTTGAGCCTTGAGAGTATGTAGTATAAAGAGTGATATAATGCGATATAATACAATTCATACATTTATTAACCTAATTTATTCGGTGAACATCATACATTTAAGTAACATTTTATAAGAAATGCACCTTGTTGTTCTGGTACGAAAAAAATATATATATAACAAGGAATATCCATCAGAATGTACTGTGAATAATTCAAATGGCAAAAAATGAGGACAAGTTGTAAATAATATAAAGGATTATAAACATGAGACTGTGGAATTCTACGACTCTCATAAAACATAAATGGAATAGCCTGCCTTTGTAATGTGCAGGGAAGTGACCGTCAACCTCCCGCCCCATAAAACATTAATGCACGCAGTATTCCCGCTGCCGTACAACACGTGTAATTGTCTGGCCGGTGTTTACCATGCGTGATGGCAAAGTTGAACTCGTATCTATAGAACACAGACAAAATAAAAACGGAACCTTGATTTTATTTTTTGTAAATACACTTTTTATTGGATTATGAAGTAAAAACACTTAGAAATGTGGACTATTTTTATCTATTCATTTATCTATTTTTATTTACTTTTTTGCCATTTTCAATTCCATGATAAAAAATATAGTTAATCGTATTTTACAGATGACAATAGTAGCCATGAAGCAGCAGCGGTGAGGTGCGGGCAGGCAGGTGAGAGGAAGGCAGTGCGGTGTGCGTCGAATTCAATTTAAGAATTAATAGAATGATAGTTAAAATGTTTGCGATGTTGCATATTGGAGAGGAAAGTGTCCCTCCCTATGAAACTGTACCCGTCCTAATGCAAAAGGAAATGAAAAGCCAAGCTGAATATATTTGATATATTGAAGCAAATGTTGAATGTCAAATATTCAGCTTTGATAAAATAAATTACCGAAACTGTCGATCTGTTAGTGGAACTTCACGTTGAATCAACACAAAAGAACAATTAATATTCTTGGGTTATTGGGGACGCATTCGTGTGGAAAGAAAGCATAATCAGTCACTGTCTGATGGTCATCAAAAAGAGAGGCCAACGAATATATTGAATAGCAGAGTGTGTCCATATGCACGTGTGTATGTATGTATGTATGTAAATATGTATGTATGTATGCATGTGCATGGGGCTGCTATCGTCACTTGACTTGCCAGTCTCATCTTCATCATCATCACCACCACCGCCACGATCACTGCCACAATCATCACTACCACCATCGCCACCACCACCACCACTACCACTGAATGAGTATTCTATGTTTGTGATCCTTATTATTTTTGTGAGATTTTTAATGTAATTGTAAATCATTAACAGTAATATTACTCTAAGAACTCGGAAGAATGACCGAAAGAAATTTCAAATTGTAAATATACTTTTTGATAGTATAGTTAATATCCTTCTATTTATCTATCACCATCATCACCACAACCTTGTCGCCTATTCCCGCCACATCGATCTTTCTGACACCTCTCCTCCAGTTACCTCTGCCGCAACTGGCCTCCTCTGACTGTTCTTTCATTTCTCCAGACACTCTTTTCACCTCTTCTGCGGCCCTCCCATTCCTAACCTGCCCTCCACTTCCTTATGACAAATAATAAGAAAGATTTGTAAATGTTTTTCCTTTCATCCATTAATATTCCTTTGGATAGATTCAGGATGTGCTTTATTTAGTGATATTTCTTTCATTACTTTCTATATTTTTAATCAATGGTAACCTAAGCCTTTCAGTGGACAGGTTATGTGTAGTTAAAAAAGTCAAAATACAGATCTTATTAAATATCCCCTTTCAATTGAGTAATTAACTGCCTACCTTCATACCTGCCTATGGTTACTCGTAGGACACACTAATCTCTCTGGTCTGAGCGTGTATTTCTCAGCAGCGAATTAAAAAGTTTATAGTCTAGTTTCGCCCGAACAGGGACTTGAACCCTGGACCCTTAGGTTAAAAGCCTAATGCTCTACCGACTGAGCTATCCGGGCTCTGATAAGGAGAGGAAGCAGCAGCAAGAAGAACAGCAGCTTAGATAGGGGTAATAATTAAGATATTTATATGTACAATTTTCCTTTCCTTCAGGACCATCCATTCTTTCCTCTCCTTGACCTGCTTTTTCTTTCTTCAGATTCACCCAGACTCTCCTTCTTATCTGTATTTTCTTTGAGTTCAGAGTCATTCGCTATCATTCTCATCCACATCACCCATTTTTTGCACGGTGTATTTACAAAGTTTGGGAGGTGAACAACTACATATTCATTCATTTTATATATAGTGAACGTTCAGCGTCAAAAAGGCCACTAACACTGATGGCATTTGAAATCAACGCAACGACCGTGTATTCCTTTCAGCAAATGGAACGTTTAATTAATGATGATTATCACGGTGTTATTTATTAGCATTATGAACCGTACATGAGTTAATTTATCTCTTATCTGGCGCATTTTTTCAGGTTAATTCTTCTATTTTAAAAGACTCATCAACGATATCACAATTAAATCAAAATATTACTTTTTTGTTCATTTATTTCTGAAGTTTCCTCAAGGGCTAGCTAATGCACTGTTATATATTTGCTTTAGTTTGCTTTCTTTACTCTATTTTAACCTTTATTTGATTACTTATTTAATTTTTAGCCCAGAATGTAGGCTTTATCTAGTTCAATATCCTCTCTCTCTCTCTCTCTCTCTCTCTCTCTCTCTCTCTCTTTCCACTTGTTGTCTCAATGTCTACACCATCGTGCAAGTGCCCCCCTCTCTCCCTGCCTCCCTCCACTCCTGCCTTGTTCCTTCGAGCCGTCCTCATCCCTCAGATTCACCTCACTCTCCGGCACAGCATTTGCCTTCATGGTCTTCGGCTCAGAACTCTCTTCCTCCCGTGGTTTCATGGCCATACGCAAGAGGTGTTGACAGCAGAGTGGGACTGTTATTTATAGTTGACCTCTTGACTGACTTTACGTTCTTGTCTGCTGGGAAAGTGCTCAAACATACATACACACACACACACACACACACACACACACACACACACACACACACACACACACACACACACACACACACACACACACACATACACACTCCATTTCGTATTTCACCTTTACATATATACACTTAGTAAAATTAATGGAAAATTGCAATCCTGATGAAAGCTAAAAGCGTTTAGTAATATGAGAGAATGTCATACTGATGGCAGTGAAATCCTCCTTCAACTTCAGAAAATTTGAATAGTATTGAGGACCTTACTGCTGCTAATTATTTTATCTGATTAGATGTTCCCGCCGTCCAATGCAATATTCATTATCCTGCAACACAACGTCTCCATCCCAGCACAGACAGGGCTGACGTAACCTTCACCAAGTGCACATATTAATAAAAACTACGTCTAATTATAACAGGGTAACTGCAGCACTGTGTTGAGTCAAGCCAAGAAAATCAATGCGTCCTGCTCTGTGTTGTTCCTGGGCTGCCAGTGTCCATAAGTGTTGCTAAAATTTGAAGAAAAAGACTAAATTTTTATACTCAATTAAAAATACGTTGAAATAAAGCAGCAAATGATTATCAACTCCATCGAATTATACACTAAAGAAGCTGAGGTCAAAACGTCTTAACATGAAAAGATTGTCACTGTCCACCAGCATAAGATACAATGAAAATTTAACCAAGCATCGCCTACCAGTGATTAATCAGAAACGGACACGCCTTATCTTTCAGTCACACCTTCACTCAGGGAAAATATAAAGAAAACAATAGACTTACTAACATCTAACAGAACGGTACACTTACAGGTCAGCTTGTGTGTCTTATTTGTGTAGTTATTTAAGAATATGAGTGAAAAATGTATAAACGGGAGGCGCCTCATCAGTAAGAGAAGTAAAAGAAAGGCAAAGCTCAATGTTCACGTGTGAGGGAACATTAGGGAGATGAAGCTAAAAAAATAGATTAAGAATAAAACAGAAAACCATTAAAAGTAATTCAGTAGCTTTCAGAAAATGAGAATCGTTGGTAATGGTCGAGTATATTTAATGTGTGTGTGTGTGTGTGTGTGTGTGTGTGTGTGTGTGTGTGTGTGTGTGTGTGTGTGTGTGTGTGTGTGTGTGTGTGTGTGTGTGTGTGTGTGTGTGTGTGTGTGTGTGTGTGTGTGTGTGTGTGTGTGTGTGTGTGTGTGTGTGTGTGTGTGTGTGTGTGTGTGTGTGTGTGTGTGTGTGTGTGTGTGTGTGTGTGTGTGTGTGTGTGTGTGTGTGTGTGTGTGTGTGTGTGTGTGTGTGTGTGTGTGTGTGTGTGTGTGTGTGTGTGTGTGTGTGTGTGTGTGTGTGTGTGTGTGTGTGTGTGTGTGTGTGTGTGTGTGTGTGTGTGTGTGTGTGTAGGTGTGTGTAATTCACCTCGGTCGCCTACTGGTCACCCAGCCAGCCTTCCCCATTACGGAGCGAGCTCAGAGCTCAAAGACCGATCTTCGGATAAGACTGAGACCATAACACACACTCCACAGACCGGGAAAGCGAAGCCACAACCCCTCGAATTACCTATTTATTGCTAGGTGAACAGGGGACACACATTAAGAGGCTTGCCCATTTGCCTCGCCTCTTTCCGGGACTCGAACCCGGCCCTCTCGATTATGAGTCGAGCGTACTAATCACGTGTGTGTGTGTGTGTGTGTGTGTGTGTGTGTGTGTGTGTGTGTGTGTGTGTGTGTGTGTGTGTGTGTGTGTGTGTGTGTGTGTGTGTGTGTGTGTTTCACTGTTTTACTGTTTGATCTGCTGCAGTCTCTGACGAGACAGCCAGACGTTACCCTACGGAACGAGCTCAGAGCTCATTATTTCCGATCTTCAGATAGGCCTGAGACCAGTCAGATAGGCCTGAGACCTGTGTGTGTGTGTGTGTGTGTGTGTGTGTGTGTGTGTGTGTGTGTGTGTGTGTGTGTGTGTGTGTGTGTGTGTGTGTGTGTGTGTGTGTGTGTGTGTGTGTGTGTGTGTGTGTGTGTGTGTGTGTGTGTGTGTGTGTGTGTGTGTGTGTGTGTGTGTGTGTGTGTGTGTGTGTGTGTGTGTGTGTGTGTGTGTGTGTGTGTGTGTGTGTGTGTGTGTGTGTGTGTGTGTGTGTGTGTGTGTGTGTGTGTGTGTGTGTGTGTGGTGTGTGTCGGTAATTATGTATCCAATATTTCATTACTTCATTTATTACCTCACCATAGTCAACATAACAAGAGTCATACAACCACGGGAACACAGGCAATTTAAAAACACTTGACAACCATTGACAAACCTCTACACGAGTCTATGTACACGCACGAGATGGACCAGGAAGCGTCATCCTTTAGGCTCACGTATTGAAATTAGTTTGACGAGTTGAAAGAGGGAGACGCATCTGCCTATCTGGGGGAACGCCTCCGCTGTGCTGGAAATATAATTCACCCTCTACAGCTCATACAAGTAGGGAACACACTAAGCCTTTTCGCCTCATTAGTTCCCCCTTTCGTAACTTCCTGTTTTCAGTTTCTTGTTAATGCACTGTAATATTCCTTTTCTATTTGGTATATATTGTTGTTTTCATTCCTACTGCTCCTATGTGCGTGTCTTGCTTGCTGATCTTCAACATATATGGAATAGGTCAATGTTGCCATCCTCTCATCTTTTCCCTCGTGCAAAGGAACCCATCGTTGTGTTCCAGAGAGAGAGAGAGAGAGAGAGAGAGAGAGAGAGAGAGAGAGAGAGAGAGAGAGAGAGAGAGAGAGAGAGAGAGAGAGAGAGAGAGAGAGAGAGAGAGAGAGAGAGAGAGAGAGAGAGAGAGAGAGAGAGAGAGAGAGAGAGAGAGAGAGAGAGAGAGAGAGAGAGAGAGAGAGAGAGAGAGAGAGAGAGAGAGAGAGAGAGAGAGAGAGAGAGAGAGAGAGAGAGAGAGAGAGAGAGAGAGAGAGAGAGAGAGAGAGAGAGAGAGAGAGAGAGAGAGAGAGAGAGAGAGAGAGAGAGAGAGAGAGAGAGAGAGAGAGAGAGAGAGAGAGAGAGAGAGAGAGAGAGAGAGAGAGAGAGAGAGAGAGAGAGAGAGAGAGAGAGAGAGAGAGAGAGAGAGAGAGAGAGAGAGAGAGAGAGAGAGAGAGAGAGAGAGAGAGAGAGAGAGAGAGAGAGAGAGAGAGAGAGAGAGAGAGAGAGAGAGAGAGAGAGAGAGAGAGAGAGAGAGAGAGAGAGAGAGAGAGAGAGAGAGAGAGAGAGAGAGAGAGAGAGAGAGAGAGAGAGAGAGAGAGAGAGAGAGAGAGAGAGAGAGAGAGAGAGAGAGAGAGAGAGAGCTGACTGGCTGACTGGCCATCCCTGCGGCAGGCTCTCAGTACCACGGATTGGGAGGCGCTGCTCGTCGAGGACGTGGAGAAGAAGGTCTCCGTCCTCACCTCGAAGCTACTTGACCTCCAGACCCAGTTTGTTCCCCATCGCACGTACCTCGCCAAAGCCACAGACCCTAAATGGTTCGGCTACCGCTGCCGGGTTGCTGCCGAGGCCAAATATGCGGCATGGCGAAGGTACAAGCGACGCCCCTCACACCACAACCTCGCCCTCCACCGAGCTGCGTGCAGGAGGATGACAGCCACATCCAAGTGGGCGCGGCAGCACTGGGAGGAAGTGATGAGGAGCAAACTCACTGGTCCTGGAGTGGGGAGCAAGGCGTGGTGGGCGCTCGTCAAGGAGCGGCAGGGCGTGCTGAGACAGGACAGCGTGCCCCCCCTCACCAGGCCAGACGGGTCCACGGCTACTAGCAGCGATGACAAGGCTGCTCTCCTGGCCGAACTATTTGCACAAAAAATGCAAGTAGACGACCCTCACCGCCCTCCACCTGAGCTGCCCCGAGAGACTGACCACACCATCACGTCGGTCTCCGTCACCGCGGCACAGGTGAAGAGAGTACTCGAGGAAATCGATGCAGGAAAGCCACAGGCCCTGACAACATCAGTCCTCGGGTACTAAAGAACTGTGCCGAGGAGTTATCTGCACCTCTCGCCAACATCTTCGCTGCCTGCCTCGAGGAGGAGAAGTGGCCATCTGCCTGGAAAGAAGCCTGTGTGGTTCCCGCCCACAAGAAAGACTCCAGGACGGACCCGAGCCACTACCGACCCATCTCCCTGCTGTCGGTTGTTGGCAAGGTGTTTGAGAAGATGTTGGCTGCCGCCCTAGAGAAACACCTTGCAGACAACGGTCTCCTCTCGCCTCACCAATTTGGGTTCAGGCCGGGCCGATCCACCTCAGATCTGCTTCTCCTCCTCTCACAAGAGTGGCAGGACTCCCTCGACGAAGGCCGGGACACACTCGTGGTGGCGCTTGACATCGCGGGCGCCTATGATCGGGTGTGGCACTCCGCCCTGCTGGCAAAGCTGCGTGCCAAAGGCGTAGCCGGGAGCCTGCTGTCTCTTCTTGATGACTACCTCCATGGTCGTTCACTACGGGTAGTCATCAATGGACGGTCCTCAGCGCCTGCCCCCATAGAAGCCTCAGTTCCACAGGGCTCTGTATTAGGGCCAGTCCTGTGGAACATATATATAGACGATTTACTTCGCCAGCTCCCCACAGTCAAAGCCTATGCTGATGACTGCACGGTGGCCGTCTCCTACTGCCGCCAGGACAGTAGGCGCGCGGTTGCAGCAGTCAACAGGCAGAAACACACGTTATGGTCGTCTCCCGGTCCCCCGCCGCCACCCAGGCCGTGGAGGGACAAATAAGGTTTGGGGGTGTCCAGCTGCCCCTCCAAGACGACATCAAGATCCTGGGTGTGGCCATTGACCGGGAGCTGCGCTACGACCAGCACCTCGCGTCTGTGGCCCGCCAGACCTCTCAGCGTGTGTCAGCCCTCCGCAGGGTGGCAAGCAACCTGGATCCCCAAGGCATCCTGACGCTGTACAAGGCTCAGATCCGCCCTTGTATGGAATACGGAGCCTTGACGTGGATGTCCAGTGCTGTCACCCACACCAGGCGACTCGATGCGGTGCAGAGGCGCGCTCTCCGACTGCTGGGGGACGATGAGGAGTTCGCCGACGGTGTGACATCCCTGGAGCACCGTCGCGATGTGGCAGCTCTGACAGTCTGCCACAAGACACAGGTGCTCCACACTCCCCACCTCACCCGCCTGTACTTGCCGCCTCACCACGCCCAACGCGCGACGCGACAGGCAGCGGCCGGAAGACGTGTGACGGTGCCACGATCACACACGTCACAGCATCTGAGGACGTACAAGGCCAGGGCAGCGCGTCTCTGGAACGGCTTCACGGAGGCCACACCTGGTGTGGCAGACATGTCAAATCACCAGGCGAAAGTGGCTGCCAACACCTGGAGAGGCACAATCCCCACACCGTTCCTGTCCAGCTCCTCCTGTACATAATGTATATAAAGTATAGTGTATCATGCTAGTTGGCGCGGGTACCACCTCAGGTACCTGCCACCCACATAAACTTTTAGAATAGTTGCCTAGTGTCCACTAGCAACTTTAAGTTTATTATGTAAATATTGTAGTGGTAACTAAGTTTAAATAAAAAAAAAAAGAGAGAGAGAGAGAGAGAGAGAGAGAGAGAGAGAGAGAGAGAGAGAGAGAGAGAGAGAGAGAGAGAGAGAGAGAGAGAGAGAGAGAGAGAGAGAGAGAGAGAGAGAGAGAGAGAGAGAGAGAGAAACACTGAAGGGCGGTGTATGTTCACGATAATTCTTTTTAATTTCACGTAAATTTATAACTGAATTGATAGTTTCTAGAGTACAGTAATCCACTACATTACGCTTTTAACCTGAATACTAAGAGGTTTTCAGACATTAGTATAAATAATAATAGTTCCAACAGAAGGCGTTTATTTGGATAATGTGAGTGATGTGGATGTACAGGTCAGGTCAGGTCAAGTCAGGTTAGGTTAGGTTGCAAAGAATTACTATTTCAATACTCTCGATATGAGGTGTAAGAATAAGTCTGAAATATGTCAGCGCCTGTTATCTTTTATTAATTTACACCGTCGTTACGTATTTAAGGCCGCTAGACTGCCTCTTTCTCCCGGGTACAGACTTGACTATGAGTGTGAATGATGGGTGTGAATGAGTGGTGGTGGCTTGCCTCAGCTACCTCGTGTGGAATCAGACCATGAACCGTGCACAATATTTTCGACCCTTCTACATTTCAGCACGTATATGATTTTCAAAGCAAGATAAGAAAGGAAACATTTTCTCTCCTAAAAACTCCTCAGTAAGGTTTGCCGCCCTCCATTCCAACATATGTTCACCAGATCCCGCCCTCGCCCCACACAGAGTTCCTTGCTTCGTTATTGTTTGCCGTCACAGTTGATGAAAGCTTCAGGATTTTATTTGCAGAGGTTACTTTTTGAAACACTTTTATGATGATGTATAATTTCGCAGCTGTAACTCCCGTGTCATTATTTTGTTTTATGTCCCTCCCCTGCTGTGTCCTTCATGCGTGATGGTGAGTATATCATCTCCTCAGATCATGAATGTCGCAGGATGTAATTAACAGTGCGCTGGTTGGTGGTGTCTTTCTGAAGAGTGTTTGAATATTTTTGTAGGGTGTTTGAATCTTTTTGCAGGGTGTTTGAATCTTTTTGTAGGGTGTTTGAATCTTTTTGCAGGGTGTTTGAATCTTTTTGTTGGGTGTTTGAATCGTTTTATTGGTGTTTTCGTAGAGTGTTTGAATCGTTTTGTAGAGTGTTTGAACTTTTTTGTCGGGTGTTTGAATCGTTTTGTTGGGTGTTTGTTTGAATCGTTTTGTTGGGTGTTTGAATCTTTTTGTAAGGTGTCTGAATCGTTTTGTTGAGTGTTTGAATCGTTTTGTTGGGTGTTTGAATCGTTTTGTAGGGCGTTTGAATCGTTTTGGTGGAGTGGATACATTTTAGTGGAGTGTTGGAACTTGTGACCAGAGAGACATGACTTTAGAGTGTCAATTTCCCGGTCACTTCCTATCAGGTCTTCAGTAAAATGTACAGCAATTAATAAGTATTAAATATTTTTGCTTGGGGCACTAATGGGATTAATTATCCAATAAAAATATTTTCACTTCCATTTCCTTTGACTTGTTGTAGAGGAGGCAGAATCAGCAGCTCGAATGAAACGTTGTCTGGTTTTCATATATATCGAGAATGCATACACTCTCTCTCTCTCTCTCTCTCTCTCTTGAGGATTAAGTAAAGCCGGTGAACGGATCATCTTGGCATTAATTGTTTGGGTTAAATGACCACCTGACCACCATCCGATCTGGTGTGCTGCTGTCATCAGGCTGGCAGCGCCCTCACCCACCACCACCACCACCACCACCACACTGGCCCACACTGCTGACTTGAGTTAAATGCCTCGTTTTCTCTCATGTTTCTATTATTGGCACCATCTAGCTTTGTATGTATCCCTATGTAGTGTGTGTGTGTGTGTGTGTGTGTGTGTGTGTGTGTGTGTGTGTGTGTGTGTGTGTGTGTGTGTGTTTTATGCAAGAGGGAAGCTAGCCAAGGCCAATAAAAAAAAAAGGTCCACTTCAAATGCAAGTTCCTTAAAAGAATTGGAAAGAATTAGCCGAATGACACGGACAAATGTCTTGTGTGTGTGTGTGTGTGTGTGTGTGTGTGTGTGTGTGTGTGTGTGTGTGTGTGTGTGTGTGTGTGTGTGTGTGATTATTGGGTAAGCATCACATTAAAGACAGCTATTTTTTTTAATGTATATGACTTCACACGTGACCAAGCTGCCAGAAGATATGCAGCGCGGCGGTTAACAAGAGGCAGCAGCGGAACAAAGCCAGTAGCTAATCGGGCTAAGAGCAGAGCTAGACAAAGGCTGAGAGGGACCTTGGTATACAAAGGGATAATTATAATAAGAACACGGGGCCACATGAGCATAAAGCCCAGGCCCTGTAAAACTACAACACACACACACACACACACACACAGAGCCGAGGAAAGCGAACCGGCACCAGCGAGTCCTTGAAAGATAGTATTAACCTGTTCCTGGAAAATTAACTTCCCTGCCTACGGCTCTTGATAATTCATTTAACTACATTTACACACTTTTATCAATATACTTTCAAGTGTATGCATATGACAAAAAAGCTAATCAAGCGTGTTTTATCAGTACACATTAAAAATATTACATGCATTAAATAAAACCTTGAAACATCTCTTCGGCTATAGCTCCAGATATTGTGCCTTACTGGAGGGATGCTGAATAGGGAAAGGCGGCGAGTGGCGAGCTGAGGGTGTCTGAGGAAATAACTTCTTCGGGGAGATTTATTGAAAGCAGTAAAAGTCGTTCATTTCCACACGAGGCGGCTAAATGTTATCGAAAGGCGATTTGCTATGATGTGACTAGAGAACCCGATAATGGCGATCGGTAGTGGTGTGAGAGAGAGAGAGAGAGAGAGAGAGAGAGAGAGAGAGAGAGAGAGAGAGAGAGAGAGAGAGAGAGAGAGAGAGAGAGAGAGAGAGAGAGAGAGAGAGAGAGAGAGAGAGAGAGAGAGAGAGAAGAGAGAGAGAGAGAGAGAGAGAGAGAGAGAGAGAGAGAGAGAGAGAGAGAGAGAGAGAGAGAGAGAGAGAGAGAGAGAGAGAGAGAATCTAGGTTACATATAACATACAAGCTTGAAAGGCATGGTAGATAGAAAAAAATATCCCACTGGCAGGACGTATTCAAGGCTGAACAACAAAAGCC
>NC_059268.1:5981683-6006683 GCF_017591435.1 Portunus trituberculatus | reverse complement strand
TGTTAATCTCAGTGTTTATGAGAGTCCGTGGCAGGTAAGACGATAAGGGAGCGCGTCCCCACACACCTGACCACCTCACCTCGATTACTCCTCCTCCCCGTCGTGAAGGCGAGATAATTCTGGCCTTCGGTAATCTCTACGAGGCAAATTAGAAGCCGAAAGATAATTGGCCTTCATTCCAGAGCTCCATAAATTGCGATTCCTGTATGGCAAGATTAACCTTAAGTACTATAACCTTGTTTTCTCCCTAAACAAGAACTGGTCATAAGAGGAATCTGTTTGTCGGGTTGAATGAAAGCAACTTCTGTGAATGGTTAGGTGTCCTTCCGTGTTCATTTCCCTCAAGCACTAGTCGCGGAAGTGTGTCACGCCACTTTGAAAATAACACAGATTATACGTGTGCTTTATTATCTCAGTTCAGAAAGCAAAACAAAAACCACTATTGATTGATGTAAACTTTCTATATCAATGTATATTTTTCTATTATCTAATTTCAAATTCTATAATTTAGATTTAAACTTTTAAGCAATTTTTCTTTGCAGGTCTTGGCCTTAAAAGATTACACAAAGCTCATTTTTCTTAAATCTGGTAAAAAATACATATATCCCTTAGTAAATAAAGACACATCATGCATATCTTCAATATTATTTACTATTTATGGGAGCGGTGTATAGATATTAACACAAATATATAACCTTAACCACATTTGAGTTATAAAGAATAGAACAAGCTATTCATTTATGATGTTCTTTTTGATTGGGAGATTAAGGATACATAGATCGACTTGTTGCCATGTTGAGCTTGGCAAAGTTCAAGCACCATGGTCGTCTTGATCCAACAAACTGCATGAACACTATTGAGTGTGTGCAGCCAGCGCTCGTAGTGTCCTGTCACAGGTCTGCCATCCTGACTTTTTATTATATTGTTGGTGTTTCACAAATGTTTTCGCAGTGTTAGTGTTGTTTCATATTTCACAAATACCGAAAGTAGTAATAATGGACAAGTTTACATTTATCATAAGAATAAGATTAAGATAGATAAATGGATCACTGGTGCGCCACTGATGTGTAGTGTTACGCTTCACCATTATATGATAATACATTGATGAAGTAACATTGCATAGTTAACAACGGCACAAATAATATAGTGTTTTTATTAATGCATGTGGAATTTACTCACATATAAAGTCATAAATTTCTACTACATAGTAATTAAAATCTTTTGTAATCCAATAAATTTTGAAAAAACTTTATAAGCTTAATGTTGTAATTTTCATTGTGTCTTGAGTATTTTCATAATACGGTAGATTAATGTGCTTTAGCTTGCTTTAGTTATTAAATTTTGAACTCGCTCACACTCACTTTGTTAGGTTCATACCCGAGTGGGCTCTGCGCAGGATTCGAGTTCCTTAATTAATGGCAGCACCGGAATCCAAGCGACAAATGGTATTAAGTGGCAGGAGTATCTTGTTTCTCTTGAAATTTGTAAAGAATAATCGAAGATTGAAGTCAGACAGAATAACATCTCTTTTCATGAATATAAAGAGTGCTTCTTACACAAGAAACGTCACTCTACATGAAAGTATAGGAACAGAAGAGAAACAAAGCTAATAGAGGAAGTTAACTTTCTCTTCAGCTGTGTCAGGATACTATTAATCATTAAGGGTTTGTTTTCGTAATGGGTCACGTGATCGCTGTTGACAAAAATAATGAATGCAAATCAACTTGTACGACTGTTAAATTCAGGCAAATTCAGAAAAATTTAACACTCGGATAGTTGTAACCAATAAAAATAAATTCCGTGTCATTCGTGGAAAGATGGAATCATATAAACGAAATAAAAAAGACCAACAGTTAATACTTGTTAATGTCTAATGCATGGTCTGCTTTGTATTCTAGTAATTCCATACCAATTTCTCTTTATGTGCGTGATTTAGAAGAGGTACAATATGAACAACCACCGTAATGCAATGAGTCTGTAATATTATGGGCGTAATATTACAATCATACAACTATTTTATCTTGCGTTCATGTGATATTCGTTACTATTATTTTTTGACACTTTTGACACAATTGCACCAATAAAACAGACTTCCTGATGACAACGTGGATCCTAAAATCAATATAAAACGGTCGTGATTATTTGCATACAGTCTGTGTTGTGCTGGTATTGCATTAGGGATCGTATTAGTAAATTATTTAGGATATACTCTTAATTATCCTTAACAGCACACGTCATTAGGATCATTGCGGTTCTAGTGGTAGTGGAATAAGAAATTTTATTCCCTACAAACAGGAAACTCCGACAAGGAAGAAATTATCATGATTCTAAAATTCCTGAACATTGAGTTTTAGAATATTCACTTGGCAATGGATGGAGGACATTGTTTTTCTTTATCTTTTCGCAAATGTGTGATAAATTCTACCATTTGGTGAATTTATTATGTTATCAGGTATTCTTGTAAAGGTTGAGTGATCTATGCTCAGCGACATCTTAATGACATGTGATTTTAGCGAAGCTGCCACCAGACACTCGAAACACCTCAATGGCCGTGTATATTTGCATAGCCATTACGTAGTGATATTACAGCTTCAGCATCTAGAGTGTCCATGGAACAACAAAAATGTATTTTCTGCTTACATATATACAAGAATGCACCGCCTCGTCGATAATGAAATACAGTTTGCGTGCGTGTCGAGGTGACTGGTTGTCAGAGTCCAGGCAGTGTTTTCGGCCCGGCAATTTGGAGTCCACTTCCCTTTGTGTCGATCAGCGCGGGACACTTGGCCCCACACCCGCCACTGGCAACCCTTTTACAGACACGAGGACTCTCACAATGGAATTTCTTCATGCGGGTTGGAGACGGGTCAGGAGGCCGTGGTCGAGGCACTCAGCTAATGGTCGGGGTTCATCTGGTGATGGGTGGCGACCGACCGTCTGCCCTGCCCTGCCGCTCCACCTCCCGCCCCTCACATTATCCTTCTCCTCTCTCTCTCTCTCTCTCTCTCTCTCTCTCTCTCTCTCTCTCTCTCTCTCTCTGCTCGCTCCTATCACCATTGCTTCCTTGTCTTGTTAAGTTTATTTTATTTTCTTATTTTCAATATTGAACACGAAAAATAAAATTTCCTGAACTTATTTTCTAGAGATATTCGATATCATAGTGCGTGTGATGAATCCCTCACTTCTATTCTAAAACTTTTACTGAGGACAGCCTGGGAGTGAGAGAAGACACTAATTTACGATATATCTTTTCATTTTGATGTTATTTCTTATCGACAATGACGAGACGACATAACACAAGAAAAGTTCAGTGGCGGCGTCGTCTCTTCAAGCAATTAGTTGCGGCGAGCGGTGGTCGGCAGCTTGATGCGGAAAAAAATAAATGAACTGAAGTGGAACTCGTGGCAGAAGAGCGAGACCGTGTCGACGAAAGTAATAATTTAACACACAGATTGAACCGCCTGCATCCACAACACAGTCCGTTACGGCCTCCCACTGCCTGCCATTTGTGAATTTGAGCTTAGATAGACTTAAAATTGATTTTGAAACGGACAATGTTACTATTAGTTTTTAGATGAAAAGGATGTCTAATGAATTTGCATAGAATAGCGAGGAGCAATTTCAAATTCTAAAGATCTCATCAGCAGTGGGATGTAGTTTTTTTTTTTTTCGTTATTCTTTTTTTTTCCTTTGGTGATGATGTTGATCGATTATTTGAAGAGTTATTAATTTTTATCGTTATTAATTGGAGTGTGGAGCTCACAGGGTACACTATGCTGGTGGTGCTGGGTACACGAGGCTGGTAAGACCCCGGCGTGTGTATGTTGCGTTTGATCTGCCTCGCTGCATTTTCATATCGTTTATATATTCATTTATTAATGTTTATTTTATTTTTCTATCGTTTACGAATTCATATTTTCACCAGTATGAAAATGATCTTCTATAAGTGTCAAATAAAAAAAATCATCTTGAATATTAATGTGATTCGTATACATGCGCATATTCCAATAAGACGATCGCATCACCGTGAGTGTGGCTTACTTCATCCGATCGGAGCAGCAGCACCAGCAACATCATCATCATCATCAGCAGCAGCAGCAACAGCAGCAGTAGTGGTCTGTACTTTGTCTGCAGTGTAATCCCCTCCAGCCTCTGAGTTGTAATTCCGAAATCCTCTCATAATTAAACTCGAGGTAGAAAGCGATGAATGGAGAGTGAGTGAGGCGGCGGGCATGCCCAGAAATCTCATTTACATGAAAATTACACCGGACCGTAGCTGAAGACCTTTCAAAGTTTGGCCGTGACAATTTTTGTTAGGAGTGAAGACGGGAGTAATGGGAGGAGACGCCAGCCACGACCCGCGCCTGAGGGTGGAGGCCAGAACGAGGAAAGCTGCTTTGCGGGCCATTCCTGAAATGACGTCTCTGCCTGACAAAATTCATATTCTGAAACCGGAGTGAAGCTAAGAAACGGAGGCGCTGAGGTGCCGGAGAGGTGCACGAGCTAAACATCACCTCATGAAAATATTCCAGATTGTTTACGAGATGCGGGGAGGAAGAACTTTAATGAAGGGAACAAAAATGAGTTTCTGACCTTCAAACTTACTTGCGAGTATTGTCCTCAGAAGAACCAAAACATCATTAAAGACATGAAAAAATGTCCACCTCTCATACAAGGAGACCATGAAAAATATATAGACAAATTAAAACACATACAGGGTTAAGAGAGTTTGACAAAGGGGATCAAACAAGAGTAATGCATGAGGATGAAAAGAGAGATCCTTTAGTCTCTCGAGAAGGAAGTGAGACAAAAGAGGCACACAAGAAAGGCGTCGACAATAGCGAGTGACGGTGGAAATCTTCTGGTAATCAGGAGGAGGAGGAGGAGGAGGAGGAGGAGGAGGAGGATGAAGAAGAGGAGGAGAATGAAGAAGAGGAGGAGGAGGATGAAGAAGAGGAGGAAGGAAAAGCAGAAGAGGGATGAAGCGAAGCCTGAAAAAAGAAGTAAAGGGAAAGAAGTGATGAGGGGAGACTGTTATTGTATTAATGTGTCTGTCAGAAACTTCTAATGAGTATTTTTGTTTTTTCTATCGCTTGGCACTACACGAGAGAGAGAGAGAGAGAGAGAGAGAGAGAGAGAGAGAGAGAGAGAGAGAGAGAGAGAGAGAGAGAGAGAGAGATCGTAATGAATGACAAATACATGAATTATTAGCAGTTAAAGAGAAAGAAATATGAACTACAAAAAAGAATAAAAGAATAGCCATTAATAGTAAGAAAAAAAGAACTAATGAAAATAAACACTATGAACTTGGAAAAAATATACTTCACTTTGCAAGACAACAAAGAAATGAAATAAAAAATCTTTCCACATAAACACAAATTCTAATTAACAAACGCACACACACACACACACACACACACACACACACACACACACACACACACACACACACACATCGAAATGAATCACACACACACACACACACACACACACACACACACACACACACACACACACACACACACACACACACACATACTTATTATCTCATTCTCTCTCTCTCTCTCTCTCTCTCTCTCTCTCTCTCTCTCTCTCTCTCTCTAGTTCCCCAGAAGACTAAACAATTTCATCATCACACACAACATTCAGTCTC
Source organism: Portunus trituberculatus (assembly GCF_017591435.1). Classification (NCBI taxonomy): domain Eukaryota; kingdom Metazoa; phylum Arthropoda; class Malacostraca; order Decapoda; family Portunidae; genus Portunus; species Portunus trituberculatus. The sequence continues at coordinate 6,001,030 of NC_059268.1, read as the reverse complement.
TCCTCCTCGTCCTCCTCCTCCTCCTCCTCGTCCTCTTCCTCCTCCTCCTCGTCCTGGTCCTTCCTCTCCCCTACTCGTCCCTCAGCTAGAACAGCACAAGCCACTCAGCGACTGCAAGGGAGGGACTGGCGTTACATTACCTATTTATCGCCCTATTTATCTATTTATTTCACTCCCAGTACACTGACAGACCCGAACCTCAAAGCTACGCGTCCAAACCTAGCCCAGAGGTGGAGTAGCGCCGTCCCGAGAGGCTGAGAAAGTGTGGGTGTTTGTATAGGGGAATTTCCAGCTGCATTTTCACCTGTGTGTGTGTGTGTGTGTGTGTGTGTGTGTGTGTGTGTGTGTGTGTGTGTGTGTGTGTGTGTTTGCGGTTTTTAGTTTTTATTTAGCATTAATTTTGGAGAAGTTTCTTATATTTTTATTAGAATGGAAAAACAAATATGCATCTCTCTCTCTCTCTCTCTCTCTCTCTCTCTCTCTCTCTCTCTCTCTCTCTCTCTCTCTCTCTCTCTCTCTCTCTCTCTCTCTCTCTCTCTCTCCCCTTTATATCCTTTCTTTCCTTCTCCTTCCCTCCGTCACTTCCCTCTCCATCCTCCGCTGCGTTTGTATCTGGAATCTGGAACGCAGCGCTGTGAATCTAAAGAGCTACGAGGGAGGGAACGGGAGGAAAGAAAATATCCGATGCTAGTATTGACGGGCTATCACGAGAGAGAGAGAGAGAGAGAGAGAGAGAGAGAGAGAGAGAGAGAGAGAGAGAGAGAAAGCAGATGGTAGATATTTAGAAAAGGAATGGTGTTTTGGATATCTATAAATATTGTGGTTTTTCGTTATAGTTAATGCACGCTGAAAAGGAACAGGTGTGGTTTTCTCCTTAGTTTTCTATATAGTTTAGTGTTTTTCAATGGATTCCCTTCCCATTATTTTCCCTTTGTTATTGCTGTAATTCTCGAGGGATAGTGGAAAAATGTGGTGAGCGGCTTAGAGGGAATACTTTCACTGAGCAGCGTTGTATTAATGATAATGATTGTTTTTATACTATTACTATTACTACTACTACTGCTGCTACTGCTACTGCTACTGCTACTACTACTACTACTACTACTAATAATAATACTGCTATTACCATTATTACTGCTACTACTACTACCACTACTATTATTACTACTACTACTACTACTACTACTACTACTACTACTATTAGTAATAATAATAATAATAATAATAATAATAATAGTAGTAGTAGTAGTAGTAATAATAAAAATAATATCAGCAACAAAAACAAAAATAAATAGAAAAAAAATAGAGAAATAATCTTGTATTATATGTCCTTCTCAGGATACCAATTACATACCTTCTATATAAGCAATACACAATAAATAACTAAATAAATAAATCGATAAACAATTACTTAGAAAATTAGAACAATGATGCAGGCATATTGTACACACATGTAAGACTAATGACTTCTTGCGACTCACCTTATTTTCTTACGCTGTTATGAATACAAATCAATTACAGAAACATAAGAAAATACCGTCTTTGCTCTCAGTACAAGGCTCTCACCAACGCCCACTACAGGGAACAGGATTTTGCTCCATCCCAGCCCAGGGTTCCCAGGTCCCCAGGTGAGGCATTCAGCCAAACTCTCTAAAATATTTTCTCATCCTATGAATCTCAATACGACGCCTCCCTCTCGGGCTCCTTCAATTGGCCTCGCCCTCGCCGGTCTCCCCGCCCCTTTTTCCCAACCCTCTCTTCCTTTCCCTTCCTCGCACAAAACATCACACTGCCCTGCCCCTCTTTTCAATTTTCCCTACAGTCTCGTGTATAATTTATCACCCTAGCTTATTAATTCCACGTCCATCTCAATTGGTATCCCGTTCGTTCCGTTTGTAATTTCTTTTCCTAATTTTTACGTGACTCTTGGATATCATTCGCATCGATTCGTGTTTAATTTCTCTTATTATCATTCATTCCGGTTATCTCCGCGACCCTTTGATGTGGCAGGCGAGAAGGCACGCTGGCCAAGACGTGACCCTCGCAGCCTGACGCGAACCAGCCCTCCCTCGGCCTTAGCAATCAAGTGTCAGGATAAGGCAATTTCCTCGGGATTAAGAGGGTCCACACCAACACATGCTCCGTCATCGTCACTCACGCACGTCGCCGCCGCCGTCACGCACAGCTGCCGCGCCCGCCCGCCCGTGGGGACCAGCACAGGGAGGGGAGACGTGGGGGTAATTAGATACAGCGACTTTGACATGATGGGTCGCGGGGAGCAATGGTGCGTTATGATGTCTGGCCGTGGTGGGCTGTGTGTCCAGGGAGGCGCGGGGCGAGGGTGGCTCTGCGAGGGTTGGTTACTGGGTGTGTGTGTGTGTGTGTGTGTGTGTGTAGGGAGGAACAAGAACATAACACGTAGAATTTTTAAGGTCTGGGTGGGGTGACTGGTGGGCAGGAGCGAGGGATGGACAAAGAATAAGGATGTGTGTGTGTGTGTGTGTGTGTGTGTGTGTGTGTGTGTGTACGTATACATCAGGATAAACATGTGAGAGAAAGCACAACAACAACAACAACAACAACAACAACATCAACAACAACAACAACAACAACAACAACAAAACACGAAGCATTATGTACGGCGATAAGGTGACGAGTGGTGGACAACAGCGAAGATAGATAGATCTACATAGGAAGAGATACAAAATGAGTGAGAATATTTGTATAAGTGCACACAGGAGAGAGACAAGCGATAAAAGGCGTGGAGATTGGGGGAAAATTAGGAAGAATGATTAATGGAAAGCAGCTCGAGTAGTTTTGGAAAGGTTGGAATAAACAGAGCGATGTGTATGGGTGTGTGGAGTGTGTGTGTAGAGTGTACATGGGGATGGAACAGGAATGACGCGTGTGGAGTCATTAGCAGCGGAAGGGGTGATGCATTTCCATGGAGCGAGCGTGCATCTGTGAGTAGTGGAGTGAGTGTAGGGGTGTGAAGGGCGTGTAGGGGCGAGTATGGGACAGGTAATGGGAACAAAATGAGTGGAACCATTAGAGATAAGCACTGTATAGCGAGGCGCGATTACTAAAAAGAGAATATTAGGTGAGTGAGTGGAATAATTTATAAATGGATTGTTTGCTGTGGATATTACCGACTGTTGCTGGCCGGTGCGTGGTGATGGTGTGACAGGAGCTATTGTTTCATCTCTCCGCTCCTGTTAATATGGCTACGATAAACCGAGTAATTGCGCTTTGTTTGTGGAAGCGTATGTACATCAGGTTCGGTCAATTATTCTGGTTTCGGACTGACCCTCCTCCCCCTTCATCGTTATTCTTATTTATTGTCCATATTTCTTTGTTTATTAACTTCGCTGGCCGCCATGTTTACAATTTTGAGAGAATAGTAATAAGGTAAGCAAAGAAGGCCTAAAAAAATGTCCCATAAGTTCCCGTGTCCGTGCCATGAAACAAATCAGGTTAATTTTAAGGCCCAGACAATGGAAGTTATTAAAATGATGAAGCAATTATGTTTATGAAGAGTTCCCGAGGGCGTCCTTCTCTTTGCCTATATCAGTGTTATATGATGACTTTTTCTTTTCGTAGATATTGTTCATTACTGTATTTATATTGCCACTCACTTTAGAATTTTGATTACTTTCAACACGTGTACTTATTTTTTTGTGTTTTCAAAAGTTAAGTTTGTTTCGTTTGTGGCTTACCTTAACTCCTTAGTCTTATTGAACATTCAAGAAATCTTCTACAAAACTCTGCACAGAGCTGAATACTTGGCAATGATTCTTCTCACTTTGTAAAGATGATTAGTGTTTCTATGCATTCTTTGTAATCCTTGTCCTTTTCAATTGCTGGTTTTTTTTTCTTACAAGAATGAAGAATTACTCTTAATCAACGAAATGGAACCTAGCACACGTGCATTTTCCTCTCCTTCCAATGAATGGGATGGTATTTTATTTCGTAAATAAACTTCTTTAGTATAGTTCAAAGGTTAAAGAAGTTATATTGTTTTTTCTTACAATTCTTACTCTTCCGTCTTTTAACACATAATCTATTAAAGAAAATGATGAGATAATCAGATGTTACATTGAATATTAGAAAAAAGTCTCTGCTTGCAACATAATAGTTTATAAAACATCAATCTTTCTCTGGGCCTTCAGTTCTGTCAGGTGCAAGGCAGGGAGCGCTGAGGTGACGTCCTTCATAGCGCGATTGTTTAAAAAAATCCACACTGACGCGGGTATATCATCTGACGTGGCGGCCGTCAGTCTTCACCTCCCTCCGGGCTTGCTTTTATTGTGTTTTCAGGGGATCCTGCCGTCGCACCACATCCAACTGACGGTAGCGTCGTGCGCAGCCACCGCACTGTCAGCGCCACGAGGAAGGATACACCGACTGATATATTTTTTTTCATAGAGGTCATGCGACCACACACACACACACACACACACACACACACACACACACACACACACACACACACACACACATACACACGGGAAGTCCATCGAATTTTTATGATTTCTTGTGACTTGTTTGTAAATCTTTTTTTTTTCTTTGTTTTGTTTCTAGTCGAAGGAGATTTTATCTCTCTCTCTCTCTCTCTCTCTCTCTCTCTCTCTCTCTCTCTCTCTCTCTCTCTCTCTCTCTCTCTCTCTCTCTCTCTCTCTCTCTCTCTCTCTCTCTCTCTCTCTCTCTCTCTGACAGGTAAATCGACAGATGAACAGGCATACCATGAAAAATCTAGAAGGAGTGAAATATGCGAGTATCGACCAAACATATCAAACAAAAACGGTTTCTATAATAAAACAAAAAAAAAAAATCTGCCAATATGTCACGGGCTGCAATATTTTCTTGAGCGTCACAGGAGCTGGTGAAGGAGAATTGATGTCTTATGATACTGGTGAACAGCAACACCGTGACTATGGCGGCGGGGATTCAAAAGGATCTAGTATATAACATGACTTTGCGTGATTTGTGACCTGATAGTGCTGTAATTCGAAACTGAAATCATAGATATTCATTCGTCAAAAGAAATACAAGATAAATCGTTTCGGAGGAGATGCTACAGATTTTTTTTCTTTTTTTATATGAATCATGAAAGGAAGTGCAATATCAATGTCCATTAACGAGATAGAATGCCTTGAGCGCCGAGTTCTCTTTCGCAAAAACCAAAGAAAGAAATTGTGATAAAAAGAGGCATTGGTTTTAATTACATAAGATAGTGTAGATAACAGATAGTGGTAGGATTATCTGGCAGAGGTACGAGTCTATACTACGGATCTATACTTCATCCTGACTACTGTTATAAGACCACCAGGATGCATTTGTCTACAAGTCTCGCATCAAAAATTTGGGCAACACTCAGCACTTCCTCGATTCGTGTAGCTCTACGCTTGTTGGTGATATTTCAAAGCGTCCAGTGTTAAGAGTTGAAAGAGTGTGTAGTGTGTTTGTATTTTTTGCAGCATATAACAAGCAATTAACTAATGAACGTAATGGCACAAATACTTATTCCCAGCACCGAGGCACTATTAGGTCACAAATCACAGCAAGTCCTGTTATATGCTACTTAGATCCTTTTGAATACACACCGCTATAGTCACGGTGTTGCTGTTCACCAGTATCATAAGACATCAGATCTCCTTCACCAGCGGCTCCAGTGACGCTCAAGAAAATATTGCAGCCCGTGACATTGGCAGGTTTTTTGTTTTATTATAGAAATCGTTTTTGTTTGATATGTTTGGTCGATACTCACATATTTCACTCCTAGATTTTCCATGGTACGTGTGTTTATCTGTCGATTTATCTATCAGAGAGAGAGAGAGAGAGAGAGAGAGAGAGAGAGAGAGAGAGAGAGAGAGAGAGAGAGAGAGAGAGAGAGAGAGAGAGAGAGAGAGAGAGAGAGAGAGAGAGAGAGAGAGAGAGAGAGAGAGAGAGAGAGAGAGAGAGAGAGAGAGAGAGAGAGAGAGAGAGAGAGGCTCCGCTACAAGAGGAACCCGACTCGGCGCAACAAGGACCTGCACAGGGCTGCATGCAGGAGGATGGTGGTAACCAGCAAGTGGGCCTTAAAAAAGTGGGAGGAAAGCCTGCGCCGGAAACTGTGTGGCACTGGCGTAGGAAACAAAACTTGGTGGTCTCTTGTTAAGGACAAACAAGGAACTGGCCACCAAGAATCCATCCCTCCCTCAGCAAGCAGGACGGTACTGTCGCCACCAGCAGTAAGGAGAGGCACAGTTGCTGGCTTCCTTGTTTGCTGGAAAAATGAAGGTCGGGAATCCACAGCAGCCACCGCCTCAGCTGGTCCAGCAATGTGAGAAGACTGTCACCATGGTGGAGGTGACGCATCAGCAGGTGAAGCGATTATTGCGGGGCTGGACACACAGAAAGCCACCGGCCCTGATGACATCAGCCCGCACCTGCTGAAGCGATGCTCCCAGGAACTGGCTGCCCCTCTCACCCAAGTCTTCACAACTTGTGTACGGGAAAACGTCTGGCCTTCAGTGTGGAAGGAGGCTCGAGTAGTTCCGTACACAAAAAAAAACTCAGGACGGACCCAAAAAACTACAGACCCATATCCCTGTTGTCAGTGGTGGGTAAAGTGTTTGAGAGGGTCGTGGCAGAGGTGGTGTGTAGCCATCTCAAGGACAATGCCCTCCTCTCAGACCAACAGTTTGGGTTCAGACCTGGAAGGTCAACCTCCGACCTAATGATGCTTCTCACCAGGCATTGGCAGGACGCCCTCGACGACGGCAAGGACACTATAGTGGTTGCTTTGGACATAGCAGGAGCTTTTGATAAAGTATGGCACAACGGATTACTAGAAAAGCTTCGTGCTAAAGGCATCCAGGGTGGCTTGCTACGACTCTTGGGAAATTACCTGCAGGACAGAAGCCTCAAGGTGGTTGTCAACGGGCAAACATCTGAGTCCCTGCCTGTGGAGGCATCAGTGCCACAGGGTTCAATTCTTGGCCCACTCCTGTGGAATATCTACGTGGATGATCTTCTCCAGCTACTGCCAGGAGTCATGGCCTATGCTGATGACTGCACCCTCTCCTATACCTATCCACGCCAGGACAGTGGGCGGGCTGCTGAGGCCATCAATCAGCAGCTACGAGTGATAAAGGAGTGGGGTGCTCGCTGGCAAGTGACATTCGCGCCGGAGAAGACACAAGCAATGGTTGTCTCTCGGTCCCCAGCCGCCATGGCAGCAATGGCAGGAAAGTTGTCTTTTGGCGCTGCTGCTCTCCCACTCCAAGATGACGTCAAGATACTTGGAGTGGAGGTGGATCGAGGGCTGAGGTTTGACAGGCATGTCAAAACCATTGCCAAGAAAGCCTCTCACAGGATCTCCGCTCTCAGAAGGATCGCCAGTTTCCTCGACAGGAAGGGAGACTGCTGCTGTACAAGGCACAGGTGCGGCCCCACCTTGAATACGCAGCTCTCTCCTGGATGTCCTGTGCCGCCACACACAGAAGGAGACTGGACAGCATCCAACGCCGCGCCATACGGCTAGTAGATGCTGCACTACCACCTCACCCAGAGCCTGAGCGTCCCCTTGATTCACTGGAACACCGCAGAGACGTGGCGGCGATCGTAGTGTTCCATAAGGCACAGGTGCAAAGAGTGCCACATCTGGCAGGGCTGCGTCATCCTCTAAGAGTCACCGCACGGAGCACGAGAACGGTGCTCAATGGTGGTGACGCCGTAGAGGTGCCGCGATCCCACGGGTGTCAGCATCAACGCACCTTCGCAGGACGCGTCTCCAGGATGTGGAACTTGTTCACGGCCGCGGTGCCTCACGTCCAGGAGATGAACACACACAGTGTCAAACTGATGGCACATAAGTGGAGACAGACACTGCCAACTCCTCTGACACTCTTTGTGACGTGACACTCAGTGTAGTGCAGTGCGTGAATAGTGCTAGTGAAGTGAAACGAATAGTGCTCCATTTACATGCTGACCATCTTGTATATTATCTATTTTTAAGTCTTGTAAATATTGTAGAAATAGATTGTAGTACCCTTAGAATAGGTAGCACACGACAGTGCGCCTTTGGGTACATGTTCCTTTGTATTAAGTTTTGTTTAAATAAAAAAAAAAAGAGAGAGAGAGAGAGAGAGAGAGAGAGAGAGAGAGAGAGAGAGAGAGAGAGAGAGAGAGAGAGAGAGAGAGAGAGAGAGAGAGAGAGAGAGAGAGAGAGAGAGAGAGAGAGAGAGAGAGAGAGAGAGAGAGAGAGAGAGAGAGAGAGAGAGAGAGAGAGATTTCCTGCCAACAGAAAAAAAAAAAGATTTACAATTGTCATAAGAAATCATGAAAATCCGATGGAGTTTCCGTGTGTGTGTGTGTGTGTGTGTGTGTGTGTGTGTGTGTGTGTGTGTGTGTGTGTTCATTGTTTGATCTGCTGCAGTCTCTGACGAGACAGCCAGACGTTACCCTACGGAACGAGCTCAGAGCTCATTATTTCCGATCTTGGGATAGGCCTGAGACCAGGCACACACCACACACCGGGACAACAAGGTCACAACTCCTCAATTTACATCCCGTACCTACTCACTGCTAGGTGAACAGCACCTACACGTGAAAGGTGACACACCCAAATATCTCCACCCGGCCGGGGAATCGAACCCCGGTCCTCTGGCTTGTGAAGCCAGCGCTCTAACCACTTTGTGTGTGTGTGTGTGTGTGTGTGTGTGTGTGTGTGTGTGTGTGTGTGTGTGTGTGTGTGTGTGTGTGTGTGTGTGTGTGTGTGTGTGTGTGTGTGTGTGTGTGTGTGTGGTGGTCCTTTAACAGTAGTCAGGATAAAGTATAGATACATAGCTAGACCCATACCTCTGCCAGATAATCTCACCACTATCTGACTATCTCCTGTATGTAAAACCAATACATCTATTCTTTATCACAATTTCTTTCTTTGGTTTTTGCGAAAGAGAACTCGGCGCTCAAGGCATTCTATCTCGTTAATGGACATTGATATTGCACTTCCTTTCATGATTCATATAAAAAAGAAAGAAAACTGTAGTATCTCTATAACAAGATTTCTAGTAATGTTTAATCTGCAACTTTTGACGCATGAATATTTATATGATTTTAGTTTCGAATTACTGATTAGTGTATATTACTAGTGCTAAGCCTTTCAGTAGTAACATTAAAATAAATAATATGACGAAACAGATAGACATTAATCTGAAAAAAAGAAAAGCTAAATAAAAAAAGACACACACAGGAAATAATAAACATAATAAAAGAACCTCATTGTGAAATTCATCAAACAAAGGCAATGAAGATAATTAAAAAATACAAAAACACAATTACATGAACAAAACAAAAGCATTACTCACTCACTACAATATGACCAGCAACTCCCGGGCAAATATTGAATATAAGAGAGAAAAAAGAGGAATTCTAAACAAAACAATACGCACAGAGGTCATCAAGCAGTCAGCCACAGCGAGCCAGGCAGCACCAGACGCACAAATGATTCCTGGGTTATATTTAGCGTCCACAAATACACAGACTGGTGGGCAAAGAAAAAACCGTCAACATGTTTTCATCTTTTTGCGAGTCCAGAGTTTCGAAAAAAGAAAGCCGTAAACTTCTTCTTCTTTCCCGCTCAAGTAATATTGGAAAGTTAGCTAAATTTTCTCTCTTATTTCCCGTATCATCTTTCCATCTTTTTCCAGGGTCATAATTTTATATTTTGTGACGCTATAGACTAAATAATATATCTATGATTCTTTTTTTTTTTTTTTTTTTAAGTCACGAGTCATAATATAAAATGTCTTTATTTACGTGACTTGTTTCTTCTTGAGTTTGCAGACCGTTGCTATTGAGAACTTACACATTTTTCCTTATTTTCTGCTTTCCTTTTACTCGAGAGAGAGAGAGAGAGAGCTATTGAGAACTTACATTTTCCTTATTTTCTGCTTTCCTTTTACTAGAGAGAGAGAGAGAGAGAGAGAGAGAGAGAGAGAGAGAGAGAGAGAGAGAGAGACAGAAACACACAAAAGGACTTACGAACGGACGGACATTGAAAAGAAACGGGCAAAAACTTCTTACCAGCAAGAGAGAGAGAGAGAGAGAGAGAGAGAGAGAGAGAGAGAGAGAGAGAGAGAGAGAGAAAGAGACCTCAAAAAGACACAGGCAAATAAGAAAATATGATCAGCGTTTTTGGAGAAAGCTAAGCCTGGAATAGCCTGGCGGGGTCTGAGGGAAGGCAAGCCCGGGGCAAGATTGTGTTTTCAGAAATTATTGCAGATTCGTGGCGACATTGTGTTCGCTCACTATCAAGACTGTGCTTGCTACATTATGCATTCCGGGCACGTTTTATTTGACAATTTTTCATCTTTGTTCATGGGCCCTTACACACACACTCTCTCTCTCTCTCTCTCTCTCTGACTTTATTTACTATTTTATCTCTCACATTTTCCTATCCTCTTGTTTTCTTTACTTAATTTGACCAAACTTTCATTCTCTTCTTTTCCTCTCTTGTTTTCCTAGTTTCTTCCTCCCACCCAAAAATTCACTTCTTTATTCCCTGTTTTTTCTCCTTCTCTCCTTCCCCGAATAAAAAAAAATCTACTTACTAACCTACCTGTCCTATTTTCTAAGCCTGTTTCTACTCTTTTCTCTCTTTCCTTGCTTTCATAAGAGTATCATTTGTTCCATTGTTTCGTTTTCTCTTCACGTTTCCCCTCACATCCTCATTCTTTGCTTTCTTCATGGACTCTAAACCTCTCCTTTCGTTTGTTTTCCGTTACTGTTTCTTCCTCGCTGTCTCACTATTTGTACTTTCTCTTCCTTTTCTTTCTTTCTGTCCTCGCCTCCGTCCTACACAATACATCTCTCCTTTCCATTTCTCTCCCCTCTTGTGTCCATCCTTCAACTCTCCTCAGTTTCATTGCATCTCCTTTTCAGCCTTCATTCTCACCTGTGGTCAGTGTGATGCTCATTTTACTTGTTAATCCGTGTGTTGTTGTCATCAGTTATAATTATTTTTGTGTGTCTAGAGGAGAAAAGAAAAAATACTTATAAGAGCGCTTTATTCCCTCACGTGCCACTTTATCATTGAATATATCTTGCAAACATTATTGTGCAAAATGGAAAGATGTTGATGATTTTTTTCATGAAGGAGAGGAAACTAGCAAAGGGCAAAAAATGGGGAAAAAAGGCCCATTAGGTTGCTGGTTCCTTTAAAGTTCATATGAGTTATTCAGGGACAAATGTCTTGAATCCTCTCTCTTAAAAGAAGTCAAGGTGTAGGAAGGTGGAAATACAGAAACAGGCAGGGAGTTCTAGAGTTTACCAGAGAAAGGTATGAATGATTGAGAGTACTGGTTACCTCTTGTATTAGAGAGTTAGACAGAATAGGGGTGAGAAGAAGAAAGCCTTGTGCAGCGAGGGGAGGTGTGCAGTTAGCAAGATCGGTAGAGCAGTTACCATGAAAATAGCGATAAAAGATAGCAAGAGGTGCAACATTTCGGTGGTGAGAAAGAGGCTGAAGACAGTCAGTCAGAGGAGAGGAGTTGATGAGACGAAAAGCTTTTGATTCTACCCTATGTAACAAAACTGTGTGAGTGGAACCCCGCCCAAACAAGCGAAGATACAACCTTTATAGACACCATTATGAATAAAATTGCTTGCGTTACTAATGGGCGGAAACTGAACAGCGCTTCCTATACATATTCTTGAAGTATACCTACAGGAACTTATAGGCCATAGTGTAAAAAACAATACAATACGTTTAGAAGCAGAGATCGCGGTGTTGTTTCGGAAGCAAGGCAACATTTACACCACCACTAGAATATTACATATTCCTCTTGTGTTGAATTGCATAGAATAGGAAAGTTTCTTAATCATACAGACCTTTTGTTTCCCCTGGGACAAGAAAGACAGGAATAAAGCTGGTACGAAGAGGAGAGGAAAAACAAGGAAGAATTGGTGGAGGAAGAGGAGGAAGAGAAGTGAAAAAAAGAGTAAAATTGTCAGATGCGCACATCATAAGTGAAATATGAAAAATATAAGAAACAAGAAATGAAGATATATGGAAGTATGCTAGTTCGCCAGTATGCGGTGTGTAACCGTATCCAGCCATAAAAGAGAGTAGGAGGGGCAGGAGGGTCAAAGGGAAACATTTAATGACCCAGGCCGTTTGGCCCAGGGCAGCCCGGGCAGATGTGTCGCCCAGGTCATGTAAACATCCAGTGGTAGTGTTGTCGTCTTGGAGGTTGTTCGTACCACACGTGGAGTTCATTTGAGCTTGTACTTGATTGGTGAATGGTACATTCTGAGGGGCGTGTTGTGTGGGTCAAGACACGCCCCCATAAGTTCCTGAAGGGAAATTGTAGAGGTTTGAGAGAGAGAGAGAGAGAGAGGAGAGAGAGAGGCAGAGAGGACAACCGCGGTTCTAAGCGGGCCACCCTCGGCTGCATAGCTGAGGGCGGCGTTTTGTACTTCATATATAACCAGTAAGTGGAGCTTATAAGTTGCAATGCAGTCTTTGAGGTAAATTAGAATGGAGGAAGAAGCATGATAGGAGGTTTAGGTATTATGTGGTATTAGTTTATTATGGTTTATGTGGTTGTACTTTGGTTCATAATGACGTCGTTATATACTTGCGTTTTCATCTATGAGTAAGGGAATTTGTATACGGCTACCTACGTATGTGCATGTGTGTTGCTCTGACGAATAAGTTACATAACATATTTACTAGTGTGTAATTGTGTACGAAGTTAACGTGGTTCCATGTATGGGTACCAAGAGAAAGAGATTATTTGAGGGAAGTCACTTGTGTGGAGATATCAATATTTGTCATTATATTTCGGTGGTGTTACGTTGTCATTTTGTTGAACGGAGTCTGGTAATTATATGTGTATGGTAATATATTTGGTGGTACGTCATGTGGTTGCTTGCATTCATGTACCAAGTAAAGGTCATCCTTATATACGGGTAGCTGGGAAAAAGGGGTAATATTGTACGTACTACGTATGAGATTTACGGAGAAATAAAGCACCGGGTTCAGATGTTGTAATACGTTATGAAGATATTGTGGATGATGTTTGAAGTGAAATCCGTTTTGATGCGAGAATATCTACGAGATTAATGCAGTTCTTAAGGATGTTTGTAAGAGAAATTGTAATAATTGCAGTGGAGAAGGCGACAGAAAGAGTTGTGATTGTTACTTGTCGGCGCCGTATCGAACACCTTATGTATAGATATTAGTTTTGTTAATTAAAGATAGAAAAAATCCTTGACTATTTATAGCCAGTAGCTAGACAATTTGTGCAACGTCGTGCAACAGCTCGGAGCACGACAAAATCACAGACACACACACACACACACACACACACACACACACACACACACACACACACACACACACACACACACAAAGTACCTGGTGGTTGTGGTAGTGGTAGTGATGATTATTACGAGAAAGGTGATTGGTGAGTCGCAAAAACAAGGTAAATGCTGATTGGCGGGAAACACTCTCTCTTTCTCAGCTAACTCCTACCTCCCTCTCCAAGCAAGTTTCAGCCCCTCAGATCATCTTCAATATCGCTGGTATGTATGGACACACACCCCTAACACAGTCAAAACAACAACAAAACGCAATGGCATCAAACGAAAATTCAAATTACTACGAACTCCTGGGCGTGGGCCGCGGCGCCACGCCTGAGGAAATCAAGAAGGCCTACCGACGACTCGCCCTTATCCATCACCCCGACAAGAACCCGGGAAGCGTGCGGGAGGCGACGGTAATGTTCCAGCGTCTCCAGGCTGCCGTGGAGACGCTGTGTGATGTGAGGAAAAGGGCTGCGTATGATAGAGAATGTCGCCAACGAGAGAACAAGAGGAAGAGAGATGACAGCTGCCGAGAGAGGGAAAGCAAGAGAAGGCGGGAAGAAGGGCAGCACGAGCAGTCACAGAGCCACCACAGAGAAAAGGAGAATAAGAAGAGAAGGAAGCAGGAAGAAGAAAGGCGCAAGAGGTATCAGAAGAGGAAACGACGGAAAGCAACGATTTACAGTTCTGAAGAAGAAGAGGAGGAAGATCTGCGAGACAATGTTCCAGAAGAAGAAAGTAGCGAGGAAAGTGAATGCACGGAAGAGAGTTCGGATGAAGAGGAAGGTCTGGACAAAGCCTACGAATATGACACGGATTACAAGACGGAAACGGAAGGAGAGACTGATTCCTTCAGCGACTACGAGTCCGAGGAATCCTCTGAGATGGAGACTCCATCTGGGGAAGAGTCTGACCAGGAGTCTTTCCACGACCAGGACTCCGAATACGACCCTGAATCCGAGGAGGTGAGTGAGTCAGACATGGAGGACGAGAGCGACACCTCCTCTGAGGAAGACAATGAGGAGCAGGAAGAAGAGGAGGAGGAATATGAGGATGACCAGTCTGAAAGGGAAGAGACCAGTGTGAAAACAGACTGCGAGACAAAGGAAGAGGAAGAGGATGGGCGAAATAGCAAGCAGAAACGAAAGAGGAGCAGCGAAGAGGAAGAGGCTGGAATCAGTAAGAAGAGGCGAGGCTGAGCAGAGACCAATAGTCACGCGTCTCCCAGAAAAGAGAAGGATGGGGAAAGATATCCCTCGAAGAGAAGAAGGATATCCCTCTAAGGAGAGGAAGAAGTGAAGGATGCAGAGCGATATCCCTCGAAGAGAAGAAGGATATCCCTCTAAGGAAAGGAGGAAGAAGTGAAGGATGCAGAGCGATATCCTTCGAAGAGAAGAAGGATATCCCTCTAAGGAGAGGAAGAAGTGAAGGATGCAGAGCGATATCCTTCGAAGAGAAGAAGGATATCCCTCTAAGGAGAGGAAGAAGTGAAGGATGCAGAGCGATATCCCTCGAAGAGAAGAAGGATATCCCTCTAAGGAGAGGAAGAAGTGAAGGATGCAGAGCGATATCCTTCGAAGAGAAGAAGGATATCTCTAAGGAGAGGAAGAAGTGAAGGATGCAGAGCGATATCCTCGAAGAGAAGAAGGATATCCCTCTAAGGAGAGGAAGAAGTGAAGGATGCAGAGCGATATCCTTCGAAGAGAAGAAGGATATCTCTCTAAGGAGAGGAAGAAGTGAAGGATGCAGAGCGATATCCCTCGAAGAGAAGAAGGATATCCCTCTAAGGAGAGGAAGAAGTGAAGGATGCAGAGCGATATCCCTCGAAGAGAAGAAGGATATCCCTCTAAGGAGAGGAAGAAGTGAAGGATGCAGAGCGATATCCTTCGAAGAGAAGAAGGATATCCCTCTAAGGAAAGGAGGAAGAAGTGAAGGATGCAGAGCGATATCCTTCGAAGAGAAGAAGGATATCCCTCTAAGGAAAGGAGGAAGAAGTGAAGGATGCAGAGCGATATCCCTCGAAGAGAAGAAGGATATCCCTCTAAGGAAAGGAGGAAGAAGTGAAGGATGGGGAGCGATATCCCTCGAAGAGAAGAAGGATATCCCTCTAAGGAGAGGAAGAAGTGAAGGATGGGGAGAATGTTATACTCGTAGGTCGAAGTAAAGCAGAAGGAGAAGGATGTAGAGAGTGATATCCCTAGAAGAAGAGAATGATGCAGAGTCTTAAAAGGAAGAAAATCATGAAGAAATGCAACACGAGAAGAACCACAACAAAAGAAAGAAACAGAAAGAGAAAGAAGAATTAAGACAACGCCAAAAGAAAATAAGCTTAGAGAGAAGAAAAAGGAAGCGAAGACCAGAAGGAAGATTAGGATGAAGAAAAGGACGAAGAGTTAAATGGCCAAGAAAAATAAAAAAAAAAGCTAAAAGTCGTGTTTTTATGTTGCTCGATATTACTGCGTTCCTATAATTTTAAGAACGAACGGTAAAGGAATGACGTAAATTAAAGACAGCGGTTTGCGTCAAAGGATCACGTTGATTAAAGGAAACGGATGGTGTCAGGAGAACACGTCGCCTTAACTTAATCAACTTATTTGATTTATATTGTTTTCTTATACCGTTCAATTAACTTTATCCAATTTGTATTATTTATATAGTATCTTCACACTCTCGATTACTATGCGTATATCAGCTTTTACAACACACCATCCGATTGGATTTCCAATTTAAATTTATTCACACAAGTAACATTCACTGAGAAAGCGCATCGCCCAATGATTCTCTACCAATGGAAGGGGACCCAAACTTCTTTTACGTTTGACAGATTCACTAGATATCGTAATATTTCACAGAAAAGTTGGTCTATTGCATATCGTACATTTTTGGATATTCTGCTATCACATACCGAGATATTGAAATCGTTTAAGTATTTTAATCAAACGCATATCTACGAGATAAACGCTTTGCTAGTAGAATACTTACGTTGTGTTTTTAAGTGCAATCTCTATTCCTGGGAAAAAATTGACTTCGTTTCTCAATTGATAACTCCTAGCTAGCAAGATAATACTTTATTTTTTTTTTGTAGGCTAGGAAGTAGACTACAAGAAACTATGAGCATACGAAGTCCCGTAAATGAGTTTATTTTCATATCTTAGAAACCAGAGTCTGATAATGAAATTTTCTATTGCCAACCAAGCCGTTCTTCTGCGTAGACATTTTCGGCGTCATAGAGACCTAACGATGTTACCTGATGGACAGCGGCCATCCTGACGAGTTATTTGTTTAACTTTGTTTAGTCTAAAAACATACCAAATTCATGCCACGGCAAGACAAAGCTTAGATATATTGTGATGAAAGCAATACAACACCCTTAGACAATTTTTTTCCCCTTCCAAGAAAAGATTGCTCTACGGTATGAGTGAATTAATCGATCCCTCTACGGAAATTCTACACTTCCTGGCAAAAAAAAAAAAATAAATAAATAGATTAATTGATTAATAAAAAAAAATAAGGAAAAAATAATAACGACGGGAGAGAGAGAGAGAGAGAGAGAGAGAGAGAGAGAGAGAGAGAGAGAGAGAGAGAGAGAGAGAGAGAGAGAGAGAGAGAGAGAGAGAGAGAGAGAGAGAGTAAATAGACGAGAAATATGATCTGAGTGCATTAATTTTCACGTAATACAAGTCAATACCCTGTCCATCACGTCACATTGGATCCCAACACAGCTCATCTCGTTACTGATCACTCTGCCGGACCTGCCGCTGGCGAGGCTTCAGTGTCACTCAACGTAAGAAATGCAAAGTTATTCCGGGTTGATACCAATTTTCTTGTATACGTGATGGAAATATTACCCACATGCCCTTGAACTTACTGTTTGCATTTTAGATTAACTGAAGCGATCATGATATTGAACATGAAAATATTCCAGTTAATGTTATCAATTTCAGCGTTACATAAACATCACGCTTGGTGAATATAAAAGCGCTCGGAACGAATACTTTTCCTAATAGTACGATAATTACAAGCAGCATGACGAATTGAGTGAAGTTTTTTCATTTGTAAATGGAGTCGCTGCGAGCCATAAAGCCGAGACTAACCGACAGGTCAAACGTGTCTATTAGTGCATTTATTACCTGGAAAGAAAAATGTCATCACTCACTGCCGGAAGCATAAACCATCAACACGGGAGAAAAAAATTGTGCAGCATTACACACTAACCCTCGGTACCAGTGAAACCTTCGTTCTTATAATGTTACCGCTTCACTTAGTCGGCTTTTAAGACACTATAATGTTCATAATGTTTTCCTAGTTTACTTGTTTTATGTAAAAGACATTGTGATGTAGCAATCAAAATTGAAAAGAAAATGGATACCTGAAAACTATTAATAGTTCGCTCAAGAATAGATGTTACCATTCCTGGAAATATTGTATCAGTAAATGGAACAGAAAAAAATGTAAACACATATGAACCTTTTTATATCAACACCAACAGGAAAATCAAGAGCTGGGGATGTGACAGGTTGAGACAACTACCCGGATCATTATTTCTGATCTGAGACATTTTGTTCAGTAAGAAATTGAATCTTTGGACTGCTTTCCCTAAAGATGGTCAAATATCGTCACTGCATCATTCACGCACCACGGGGGATCTCTTTTTATTCACTCAAATTGAAACATTCCCTCTTACGAAAATTTCTCGTCCATGCTTTGCTGCAACGTGTGATCTTATTACAGCCCATTGTGTGCTGTTTAGTTCCCAATCTATTTCTAAATACAATCTCAGTTATTCGTGTTTACAAATAAAGTAATGTTTTGATCGTAACTTTAATATTTTTAGAATTTCTTTAATGTCCATTCCTATCCTTAATGTACCATTGTCCTTTTATATTATTGTTCTAATGTCATTCTGCATGAGTTCTTGTTTTATTCATGTATTTATTCATATGTACGAGTATATATATATATATTTTTTTTACTTTTCCTGAGCTTCACTTTCTTATTTGATGTCAATTTGTATTCAGTGAGTTCATTCAGGTTTGTTGTTGTTGTTGTTGTTGTTGTTGTTGTTGTTGTTGTTGTTGTTGTTGTTGTTGTTGTTGTTGTTGTTGCTCCTGCTGTTGGATAATGTTACTCATATCATCTTATTCCTATTTTTTTTCCTTAGTTTTAGTTCGATTTCCTCTGCAACTCCACTATTATTTACCTTCAAACCATTATTTTCACTTCACATCTTCTCTTATTATTTGCAGTTCACTTTACTCTCTCTCTCTCTCTCTCTCTCTCTCTCTCTCTCTCTCTCTCTCTGGTCCAAAGTATTTTCTCATTTTCTTCTATCACCTTGTTTCTTCCTTCCTTCTTCATCCAATTTCACTCGCAACCTCATTCTTCACCTACTTTTCCTTTCCTTCTCATTCACTTGTTCCCTGATCCTCTCTCGTCCCCCATTCCTCCTCGTCCACCGTTTTTTTTTTTTCTTATCTTGCTCCCTCTCATTCTTCCTCTCTTCCCTCCACTATGCCTCTTATTTTCTTCCTCCATTACCACCTTTATATATTTTTTCTCCTCCTTTTCTTTGTTCTGTTTCTGCTTTTCATTCTTGTTTTTCTTTTGTGTATTATGCTTTTCGTACTGCTAATCATTTGTTCTTTATCCTTTGTCTGTTTTTTCTTCCTCCTAGTTAGCTAATTGAAAGTACTAACAAGAATAACTACCTAAAGACAGAAATTACAGGAGCTAAGCCTAATTTATTAACTATTGAAGTAAGTAATTCATTAAACTCTGGAACTCCCTACCTTTTTCTGTATTTCCAACTTTCTATGACTTGATATAATTTAAGAGGGAGGTTCCAAGACATCTATCCCTTTCTTTTGGCTAATTCTTTCGGACCTGCAAGGGGACAGGTATCAAAGTAGGCCTTTTTTTCATTTTTTGTTGTCCAGCTTTCCTCTATTACATCAAAAACTAAATAGCAGGCTAACTAACTGATGAACTAACTGA
>NC_059268.1:5934183-5979183 GCF_017591435.1 Portunus trituberculatus | reverse complement strand
GAGAGAGAGAGAGAGAGAGAGAGAGAGAGAATGGGGGATGGGGGACAAGATCGCTATTCCTCTCCATCATCACGTCTACCGCCTTTAGCGTGGAATATTAGCGGTGTTTTTTGAGCCGTTTAGGCCTACCAACAATTTACGTGATTAAGACCGTAATTCCAAAGGGGATCATCCGAAGGGGAGGTAATGAGGATGAATGAGCCAAATGTAAAGGTGGGAACACTGAAGATTCTTTTTATTCTATCCTGTTTTCTCTTTCTCTCTCTTATTTAACGTTTTATTTTATTAAGTATGGTTCGTTAGGCATTGTGTGTGTGTGTGTGTGAGTGTGTGTGTGTGTGTGTGTGTGTGTGTGTGTGTGTGTGTGTGTGTGTGTGTGTGTGTGTGTGTGTGTGTTGCCATATTTTTTACTTTCTTTTACATTTCTTCCTTTGTCTTCTCTTCCCATCTTTTATTACATCATTAAATAAGCAAAATTATAATCGAATTAGGTGAAGTTAGGGCAGATTAGCATAGATTAAGTAAGGTTAGGTCTAGGTTAGGTTAGGTAGGTAAGCATAGTAGATTAGGTCAGGTTCAGTTAAATTGATTGGGTTTGATTGGGTTGAGTTATGGTTAGGTTAAAACTATAATTGACTTAGGTTAGATCAGATTAGAATAGGTGTTATTAAGTTAAGCTAGGTGTAGGTTAGTATAGGATAAGCGTAATAGATTAGGTCAAGTTAAGTTAAATTGGTTGGGTGGGATTAGGTTAAGTTATGATTAGGTTAGGTTGGGTTGGGTTAGGTTAGGTTAGATTAGGTTGGGTTGGGTTAAGTTAGGTTAGGTAAGGTTAGGTTGGGTTGGGTTGGGTTGGGTTAGGTTAGGTTAGGTTAGGTTAGTTTGGGATGGGATGGGTTGGATTGGGTTGGGTTGGGTTGGGTTAGGTTAGGTTAGGTTAGGTTAGGTTAGATTGCGTTAGGTTAGATTAGGTTGGGTTGGGTTAAGTTAGGTTAGGTTAGGTTAGATTAGGTTGGGTTGGGTTAGGTTAGATTAGGTTATATTGGGTTAGGTTAGGTTAGAATCCCAGTGGCTTCTTTGTAATTTCTCGTATTCCTAGCCAAAGTCATGACCTTGTTATTGCGGTGCTATTACTCAATGAACACCCAATACATGTCTTTACCGAACTCACACATGGACGTGAAATCAAATACCCGTTAAATGGAAGACTATTCCGTGCATAATAATAAGCTTAACTCAATGCCTTGTTATCATCATTAGGTGTAATCGAATCGCTGACTCATCACACGCTTCCTGTTTTTCTGTCTGGCCATTGCTTTAGAGGACACTGAAAACACACCACGTCGCTGCTGTTATTTTGAATTATCTGCCATGATCTACAACCATCATGATTTTTTGTACTGAATAGATATGTTCCTGAAAAACTGTATGCCAATCCACATTTTCAATCCATTATCAGTCTTGTTTGAAATTGTCTAATAAAACCACAAAATTCTTTCTAACTTTCTCTTGAGGTAAAACTGAAGTAGTTCTAATGTTCTATTGTCTTGACTTCCTTTATTCGTAAGCAGTTTCTAGTACTATTGCATTCCTGACTACTTCCTTCCACTTAACATTACCCTTAAATCCCAGACAATGGATAATATCTCTAAAGATTCATATCCTTCAAAGAAAAGAAACAAACATTTTCCTTGTAAACATTCATTCAATCACTTTTCATCCTGTTCGTCCGTCGTCATGTCATCCACACCACTTTCACAATTCAAAATCACCTACTATGAGACGCTAAACAATTCCTCTTAATCATTATATTCCTCAATGAAGAGTTAGTGATATTTTCATTTGAGTATATATTCATTTTTCGACCAGTCAGCGTGAAAAGCGTGCGGTGAGTGGGGCTGTGACGTCACGGTGGTGGGGTAGTGTGAGGCAGTGACAGGGGAGGAGCGCCAATACTCTTTTTTCTTGTTGAAACTCCTGCCACCAAAATGTTTCCAACGTAAGCCTTGTGTTGGTGACATGCATACGAGCGTCTCCATGTCAGCGTCAGACTCGTCACTTTTCCATGCTATCACTTACTGCTTCATGTTTTATATATTTTCTCCCTCAAACATATTTTTTTTCTACTTTTTCCTTTTTTTTTTTTACTTTAAGTTGTCACGAAATATTACGAATCAAAAAGGAAGGCAAAGGAAGAACAAACAGAATCAGGTGTAGCGGCCTTTACGAAACTTTAAAATCAAAGGTAAAAATATGTATGCTGTTATTCCTACGTCCTTGACCCTACAGTCTCACACTCACACACAAACACACACACACACACACACACACACACACACACACACACACACACACGTTAAGTTTCTTACTACTTCATATTTTCATCATTCAGTAGTTTTTGTTGCTTCCATTATTATCATCATTCAGTAGTTTTGTTGCTTCCATCTCTCTCTCTCTCTCTCTCTCTCTCTCTCTCTCTCTCTCTCTCTCTCTCTCTCTCTCTCTCTCATACTAGTATCCTTCCTGGCGAGATAACTAAACCAGCGTGGACAGCAGCAGGCCAAACCATCATTTGGTCACCGCCGTCTTACACAGCTATCTTGGCCCCTCTGCTCCGGCCGCCCGTCACTGCGGCACAGACAAGCGGTGACGGGTGGTGGAAGGATGGCGGCTCTTTGGTGAACTCTTAGTGCACATCAAAGGTACAAATCACAATATTGATCCAACTCTTCTAACGAGACCAGTTAAAAAAAAAAAATGTGAGGAGGACAGGAAGGCACAAGGGAGGCTGAGGTGAAGTGGAGACCAGGAGGGAGTCTCGAGGCGCAGAGGAAGCTGGGAAGGGAACAAGTCCACGCTTGGTGAGAAAAGTGAAAGGGTGGAAGAATGTTAGGAGAGAGAGAGAGAGAGAGAGAGAGAGAGAGAGAGAGAGAGAGAGAGAGAGAGAGAGAGAGAGAGAGAGAGAGAGAGAGAGAGAGAGAGAGAGAGAGAGAGAGAGTACATGTCTGCATATTAATTAAGACGAGAGCAAGAGAAAATTTATGTTAATCAAAGAAAACTGCATCATGTATGTGTTAAGGACCTTCAGTTCTTACAGGTAGTACATTATAACACACAATTACCATTCTCTCTCTCTCTCTCTCTCTCTCTCTCTCTCTCTCTCTCTCTCTCTCTCTCTCTCTCTCTCTCTCTTTCTCCTTTCGTTTCTCTTCAGCCTGCTGCTCCTTCTGCTGCTGCTCTCCCTCATACAAAGCGGCAACCTTCCACACCTGAGGATTATCCCCGCCAGATTAATCCCGCTAATCCCCTCGTCTGCCACTGCCGATATTACACCGCCGATATTGTGGCTGCCGGAGCTTCAACCCCTGATATTGCGATGAAGACTCCCGCCCCCTCTACTCCGCCCCTGCCACCCCTGTTAGGCCCTTCACCGCTCCCTCGTCTCCCTCTCCCTCTTATCTCCTCTCGGCGTCTCCAGCCACGTCACAGCATTACGTTCACACAGCATGGAGTTGAATGCATCCCTCTTTCTACTCGTAAGTTCATTGGATGTTCATCGTGAGTTGTTTTTTATACGTGGGTTTATCTATCTATCCGTCTTTTCACCTATGTCACCTTCAGTTTCATTGGGTAGCTGCTCTAGTTTAAATGATCGATACTGAGTTTTTGAGCTGCGTAATTCAAATGGCTATTTTGGAACCACCTGAAGGAATAGAGAAAGAGAGAGATACGGAGGGAGAGAGAGATCGTACAGCTAATATGCAGTCTCCTGTTTCCCTCTCCTCAATGTTAAGACTATGCACATGAACGAAAGTCGACTAGGTGTAAAATTCATAAGGGCTACACGTGGCAGTCCTCCTGTGTGTTGTTTTCCTACCTATACGTGACCGTCCTCAATGTGTATTAGTTAATTTGATCTCTTACAGGCATTTTCCCTGATGGTTTCCACTTTTTCCATGAAGACTTTTAAATTCTCTCTCTCTCTCTCTCTCTCTCTCTCTCTCTCTCTCTCTCTCTCTCTCTCTCTCTCTCTCTCTCTCTCTCTGTAGGGTCTTAACAATAGCTCAATGGACTGACCCTACCTTATTATAACTTTTGTATATACTTTTGCGTACATTTTAATCGCTATATGAATAGTTTAAATCATAATGTAAATTCTTTCTCTCTCTGTCCTCTCTCTCTCTCTCTCTCTCTCTCGTCAAGCCCCAAGATGCAGGTCGGGGCCAGAATTCCTCGCTGAGTGGGCAATATCGCTGGCTTGGTGCGGGCAATAGTCACGCCACTCGACTGTAATGGCTCCCAATAATCTATTGTCGCTGATCCCTTCATTTGCAGTGAGAGAAATCTGTGTAATTGGACTTTAATTGGCAGATTTGCATTAAATAAACATACAAGGTCATTCATCGTTGCAAGTTGAAAAATGGTAAATGTTGCAATGGATGTTTTCTGCAGTAACAATGCTCACTCATTAACGTTCTTTTAATTAGCGTAGTTTATGTAATGCAGGTGTTTTTTTTTTTCTCTCTTCATATTCAAAACAAATCCGAAACATCCGCACCTGAATAAGTGTACAAAACATCATGCATCTGTGTTCGTCTGTCTGTCTATCTGTCTCTGTTTATCTATCTGTCTGCTTGTCTGTCTGTCTGTCTTTCTGTCTGTCTTTCTGTCTGTTTTGTATTTCTACATCAGTAATGTCCATGTACTTGTAATTTATGTGTTTGCACTCTTTTATTTTCTACTAACATCACCTCTCTCTCTCTCTCTCTCTCTCTCTCTCTCTCTCTCTCTCTCTCTCTCTCTCTCTCTCTCTCTCTCTCTCTCTCTCGAAAATTAAAGACCAAAGCCGAGTATTTGCACCTGATGGAAATGTATAAGCCCGAGTGAGTGAGTAGCGTGAAAGAATCGCCCACACGGGGTACACCTCCACTGCATCAAATGTTTCTACACCTCATGAGGCAGCACGTGAGCGGAATGTGTGCCAGCCTCCGCCGTGCCAGGCCTTCCAAAACTGCACTGACCGACTCCTGATCGATGGAACCCCCAATACTTGCCACTTGCGCCACTCATGCAGGTGATCTGGAGGGGAGATCACCGCTGCATGTTTTTTTTAGTCCTATTCTCATTCTCTTTCACTCTTGCGTATCATCATCCTTCTTTTTTTTTTTATTATCTTCTTTGATGTTGTCATGGGTGTTGATGATGGTGAGGGTTTTCAATTTTCTTGTTTCTATCATTCTTTTTTACTCTTATTATCTATTTTTCATTTGTTTTTAGTATTATCATCTTCACCACCGCTGCATTTCTCCTTTCATATCTTTAGACCATCATCTTTTTTTTTTTTTTTTTTTTTTTTTTTTACATTACAAGGGCACTGGCCAAGGGAAAACAAAGTGTTGGAAAAAAAAATCCCGCTGGTTGCCAGGCCCTGTTAAGAGGAAAGTAGAGAAAAAACAAAAAAATCTAAAAGGAGGGTCCAGTTAACGTAAGAGGTGTCTTGACACTCCTCTTTTGAAAGAGTTTAAGTCATAGGCAGGTGGAAATACAGACACAGGTAGAGAGTTCCAGAGTTTACCAGTGTAGGGAATGAAGGAGTGAAGATACTGGTTAACTCTTGCATTAGGAAGATGGACAGAATAGGGATGAGAAGAAGTAGAGAGTCTTGTGCAGCGAGGCCGCAGGAGGGGGGAAGGCATGCAGTTAGCAAGTTCAGAAGAGCAGACAGCATGAAAACAGCGGTAGAAGACAGATAAAGATGCAACATTGCGGCGGTGACTTAAAGAATCAAGACAGTCAGTTAGAGGAGAAGAGTTGATAAGACGAAAAGCTTTAGATTCCACCTTGTTTAGTAAAGCTGTGTGTGGATCCCCCCCAGACATGAGAGCCATACTCCATACACGGGCGGATAAGGCCCTTGTACAGAGCAAGCAGCTGGGAGGGAGAGAAAAATGGACGAAGACGCCATAGGACACCTAACTTCTTGGAAGCTGATTTAGCAAGAGTAGAGATGTGAAATTTCCAGTTTAGATTTTTAGTGAAGGATAGACCGAGTGTGTTTAATGTAGAGGAGAGGGGAAGTTGAGTGTTATTGAAGAAGAGAGGATAGTTGTCTGGAAGGTTATGTCGAGTAGATAGTTGTAGAAATTGAGTTTTGAGGCATTGAACAAAACCAGGTTTTCTCTGCCCCAATCAGAAACAAGTGAAAGATCAGAAGTTAGGCGTCCTATAGCATCTCGCCTTGAGTCATTTAATTGTTGTTGGGTTGGGCGTCTGTTGAACGCTGTTGAATAATGCAGGGTGGTATCATCAGCATAGGAGTGGATAGGGCATTGAGTCAGATTTAGGAGATCATTGATGAATAATAGAAAGAGAGTGGGTGATAGGACAGAACCCTGTGGAACACCACTGTTGATAGTTTTAGGGAAGAACAGTGACCGTCTACTACAGCAGCAATAGAACGATCGGAAAGGAAACTGGAGATGAAGGTACAGAGAGAAGGATAGAATCCGTAGGAGGGTAGTTTAGAAATTAAAGATTTGTGCCAGACTCTATCGAAGGCTTTCGATATGTCAAGGCCGACAGCAAAGGTTTCACCGAAGTCCCTAAAAGAGGATGACCAAGATTCAGTTAGGAAAGTAAGAAGATCACCAGTAGATCTGCCTTTACGGAAACCATACCTGTTCCATCTACCTGTTGTTCCTCTTCCTAGCTAGTCTCCTCCTCCTCCTCCTCCTCCTCCTCCTCCTCCTCCTCCTCCTCATCGTCCACTTCTACAACTAATCTCCATTCAGTTCACCTGCAATAGTCATCCATGTTACATACTTGCAGTCTTCCACTTTCTATAATTCCATGCAAGTATTTAGTGCAGCATCTTTCATTTCCCATAACTTTTCACAAAATTATTCATCCTCTCTTGAGCCAAACAGATTATATTTCCAATGGTGAGAGTTCTTTATCCTCAAGACACAACAGCTCCCAATTTTCCTTTGTGTGATCTCTTTATAGAAAAAAAAAACTTGTGAAATCTTACTTTGGCTCTCGAATGTTTGTTTACGTTGCATCTCAAGGTGATTTGTTAACTGACGTTTAATTTCAGACTGTTTCGGTTTCTCCTTCAATTTAAAGATTAGTTATGGTACAAGTAAGCTTCAGATTTTTAGACCTTAAGCTTAATCAATGGCTAGTCATGGTGTAGGTAAGCTTTTGACTGTTTTAGCTTTTTCAGCTTAATGACTTCTAGTGCAGGTATGCTTCTGATTGATTTTGGTTTCTCACTCAGCTTAATAACGAGTTCTGGTGTAAGGGTGAAGGGTAAATTCGAAAGACACAACTGACATCAAATGGTGTAATAAGGTAGATCAACATTTTTTTGCCTTTACTTATATTTTTTCATCAACGAAATCAGCAACAGTTTTTCAAATAAAGTGCAATTTTCTCATCAGCAGGTGAAGTTTCTCGTCTGGTCTTTGTCCTGACAGGGGAGCCTCAAGGGTGTGCGTCGAGGCAGGTGTAATGAGTTTATGAACCGTGCAAATTTGCTTCATTAGCATTTCTGGGTCATGCCGGACATCAGCGCATGATTCCACTTTATAAAGAGTCCACACAGAATCGAGTCGGTTTTTAGGTTATTTTTTTCTTATGTTTTCATTAGCTGTTTGAGGTTCGTGCAAAGCACCAGGCCAAGCTAAATGTGTTTGTCGATTCACTTTCCATTCGTTCACTATCATGCAATACTCATCCCGCGTGTTTGAAGTGACAATCTTTTAAAGGTAGTTCTGTCAATTGTGTCGTTCTTGTTTCATTCTTTCTATACTGTAAGTAAATATATTCTAATTATTCTTTCCTGTGTGGTTCCAAAACCTTTTTCCATCTATTTGTTGAGATATGGACGCCTTTTTCAATATAAGCATTTATCAACTATCTTCCATTAACATTTTTTCTTCATTTCTGGAGATATTTAAATTCAGCGTCAGAAATTGTGGTTATATTTCCACTCTGCATTTTACGAAGTTATTCCTGTACATCCTCTCTTTCGCTTCTTCATCTGGGAATAATATCCGCCAGTGTACATCTGCTCCCGTTTCTCAAGTGTTGATCGTTTATTCAGTGTTCCTTTTAGCTTCAGTCCCTTCGTCTTTCTCATTCCTGTCGGGCACTTTTATTTCGCGGTACAGTTGTCATTCATACGTCTCCTTTGCCAAGTTTCCGCCTCACCATGCTTCCTCATGCATCTCCATACTCCTCTCCCCAACGCTGGTGCATTCCTCCTCGAGATCAAAGGTAGGTGACAATGTTGGTGTCTTTTCCTTCTACACTTTTCAATCAAGGTTGGCAAAGAGGAAATGAAGAGCACGTGTTGTTCTTCACTGCTGTCATGATAATAGAATAATATCAAAAGAATAAACAGATGATTAAAATGTTTGTAAACGTGACGTCTTTTTTAGTCTGCTTTCTAGGATATAGGTTTGTGCGTGTGAGTCTCAAGCTAACTGATTGATGGGTAAACTGCTTCTATACAGCTTTACAGCACATATATAAGGCTTTTTACTCTTTTTAATCTATCACTTCTGTGTCTCCTCCAACTTAATGAAGAGAAATTTTGAGTATGATTCCAAAAACGAAAAATCTGATAATAACAAGTTAGAGTGAATTGTTCAGATCTTTCGGAATCCTTATCTCCTGTGAAATCGCATAGTGACTCAGAGTAATAAGTAAATGTCAAATCGCAATTAACAACGAAACTTAGTGTCAAGAAAAAAAAAAAAAGTGATGAAAACGACATGAATCAATTACGTCAAAAAACAACATATGATTAAAATCCCACCAATCAAGACAATTCCTAATACAGGTTACGAAACTTGCTTCTCATTACGTTACCAAGCTACACACATGCGGCCAGTCTCCCAGTCAACACCATTCATCCTGCTCACAACACCCAGCCTGCCTTGTATAGGATCGTCAGAGTAACAAGCTCCTCAGCACGTCAAGACGAAGTGGTTCTCGGAAAGGAAGGGTCGTAATATGAAGTCTTGTCACCCCAGCACGTGACATTATATACTCCCTATGTGCTTTGTGTATAGAGTGAGCTGTTAGTCACCAATTATCACTGTAAGTACGGTCTTTGTTCTGTGATATATTCCATGTGTCTCCTGCCTGCTTCCTTTTGCATGAATCGTGTGAAGATGAACAGAGGACCATGTTAGCATTGTGTACTCACTTCTACTGCTTCTTGAGTCCTCTAATTGGTGAACTGTGTATCTGCTCCTTGAGTTTGTACAGAGTGTGTCGATGAATTACAGGACTTTTGATTGAAGAGAAACATTAAACACATTAGTGATGAGACCAATGGGTGACTCGTCTGCTCTAAAATCGTTTCTTTGTGGATCTGTAAGTAAAGTCTATGTCAACATAACGATAACGATACACAGATTGATAGAGCACCCGACACAAGTAGAGAGAGAGAGAGAGAGAGAGAGAGAGAGAGAGAGAGAGAGAGAGAGAGAGAGAGAGAGAGAGAGAGAGAGAGAGAGAGAGAGAGAGAGAGAGAGAGAGAGAGAGAGAGAGAGAGAGAGAGAGAGAGAGAGAGAGAGAGAGAGAGAGAGAGAGAGAGAGAGAGAGAGAGAGAGAGAGAGAGAGAGAGAGAGAGATACAACGATGCATTAACTGATAGAGATATAGACCGAGATACAGCCGGATTGAATCAAATGAGTAATGGATCAATGAACGCAATGAATAACAAACAGATCAAACTAATGCCATAAGACCCCACTTTTCCCAGGGCCTTGATTTGATGGCACTGGTGAAGCTCGCTCAGTGCCTCACTTCACCTCACACTGTGCCAACTCACCCCAGAAAACTCCCTCTTAACCCCTTCAAGTACTGCGACGCATTTTTACCGCGAGTTTGAGTGTGACTAGACCATTTTATTGACATTAGGAAGAGTGTATGGAATATAAAGATTAATGGCCAGAGTTTTCACTATTTTTTATCTCCACAAGTTTCTGAATCTGTATAAAAACACAGGATAGTAAGCAGAATAAATATGAAAGCATGTTATGGTACGAATGTGGTATCCTGCCTCTGCTCTCCTCATCTGTCCCTTCTTCCTTGCTAACTTCCCATTATTCTACAGCTCTTCCTTTCCCCCAATCCATCTATGTACTTTGTTGACCTTCCTCGTGTTTCTGCTTCTCTCACCTTTGCTAACCTCCCCACTCTGCCAAACACACCATACTAGATGCTACCTACTCCCGACACTTTCTCTCCCCACTCGTTCTATTCGTATCCATATGTATCCGGATTCGTTTGGTAGGAATAGGTTAGATACATATGCATATATATTTTCCGCTTTTCCAGTCTTTCATCTGTGCGTCTGTGTCTTTTTTTTTTCGTTTTTAGACATTTTGAATTTGGATCAAGGCCAAACTTGTTCCTCTTTGTGAAGGTTTAAATTCATTCACGTGTTTGAGAGTTTGGTGTGAAAGATTTTTTTTTTCCCATTTGTTTTGTTTTCTATTTTCCTATTTTGGAACTTGCGGTTTTTGGAAATTAAAACAAACACAAAGGAAATTTTTCTCAACGAGAGTGAAAATAAGAAAATAAATAATCAACAAAGCAAAGTGTGTGTGTGTGTGTGTGTGTGTGTGTGTGTGTGTGTGTGTGTGTGTGTGTGTGTGTGTGTGTGTGTGTGTGTGTGTGTGTGTGTGTGTGTGTGTGTGTGTGTGTGTGTGTGTGTGTGTGTGTGTGTGTGTGTGTGTGTGTGTGTGTGTGTGTGTGTGTGTGTGTGTGTGTGTGTGTGTGTGTGTGTGTGTGTGTGTGTGTGTGTGTGTCTGTGTGTGTGTGTGTAAGTAAGTAAGTAAAGTAAGTAAAGGTTTATTGCCCATTAGCATAAATACATTTGAGAAAGACATGTTTACAAACGAAAAGAAAAATGGCAGAGACTGTCAAGCCGAAGCTTCCGACAGTCACATTTATGTACATAACTATGATTATTGTTTACACCAACACCAATTGGCAATATTTTAGGTAAATTGCCTAAAGAATCATTTAGGTAACTAGAATAGTAATAATAACAACCATATCTAATAATGACAAGAACAAAGCTAAGCAAATCACAATAAACATACTGCAAATTCAAAACGATCACGAAAGGAAATTAACACCGCATACTATATCACATTAGATACATCTATAAAAATCTGTTTGTTATACATGGTAAAGGCAAAGAGGAAGGGAAAATCTTAGATAGAAATGTTTGTTTTGCATTTAAATGTTAAATTTAGAATATCATGTATTTTGGCAGTTATACAAGTATGTCTTCAAAGATTTTTTAAAAGTGGACAAGTTATCATTATAAAGAAGTGTTTTTATTTGAAAAGGTAATGAATTCCATATTTGTGTGTGTGTGTGTGTGTGTGTGTGTGTGTGTGTGTGTGTGTGTGTGTGTGTGTGTGTGTGTGTGTGTGTGTGTGTGTGTGTGTGTGTGTGTGTGTGTGTGTGTGTGTGTGTGTGTGTGTGTGTGTGTGTGTGTGTGTGTGTGTGTGTGTGTGTGTGTGTGTGTGTGTGTGTGTGTGTGTGTGTGTGTGTGTGTGTGTGTGTGTGAAGACGTGGGTCGTAAGACGCTGATAAAGACTTGCAAAATTATTAACTTGAATGTCTTGGTAACAATGAGTTTATGAGTTGTGCCGTGGCAGGATAGGGAATGAAATGGAGACGTGAGGGTGTTTTGAGTGCCGAGAACAGCTAACGGGAGAGAAAACATGAAAGAGTGGTGTATAAAGTTAATAAAAGAGTGAGTAAGGAGGCGAATGAAATATAGTTGCATGTGGAGGCGCCTTTAATAAACCGCTGATACACGAAGGAGTATAGAGTGATGTATGGTTGTTACATGGAAGGCTTTCGCAACTCGTAAAAAAACAGAGAAAAAAGGGAAATAAATGTCAGTGTTTACATAGCAGATTATGTTGCTCTGTCATATTGCCTCACGTTTCTTGCACTTCAAGGGGAATATTCACAATAGTGACGACCGAAAGGGATACTAAACCATATCAACGCTGTAATTCTGTAATACTGTGTTGACAATGGGAGTTATGGGTTGGTGTGTGGATGTTGCTACCTAATTCACACTAAGAACTGAAACCTTCTCTTCCGAAGACTACCTCACACACACAAAAAGTATATAAATAAAATATTGCGAAAACTTCCTACACACACACACACACACACACACACACACACACACACACACACACACACACACACACATTTAGTTGAAGTAATTTGATAAACATTCCATTCCAAGTCTTGAAAAGTATCCCTTCC
The DNA here is from genome assembly GCF_017591435.1 of Portunus trituberculatus. Classification (NCBI taxonomy): domain Eukaryota; kingdom Metazoa; phylum Arthropoda; class Malacostraca; order Decapoda; family Portunidae; genus Portunus; species Portunus trituberculatus. The sequence goes on along the minus strand of NC_059268.1, from coordinate 5,966,862 downwards.
ACTGTGCAAAGAGAGAGCAGCTGCAAAACCACGCACATATTCTGGTGTTCCGAAAATAATTCTGTCGAGTGGTGCTGCAGCGAAGGACAGACGCAAAGGTTTCTCTCTGAAAACAAATTTGAAATGGTTTGATGAATGAAATCTCTTCCCTACCACCACAAGTACTGACAGTTTTCCAGGAAGCCCTGAAACGAAAGCATCGTCACGTTAACGAGGAATGAGAGGAGAAAAGAGGGAAGAGAGAGGAATGGATCTAGAGGTACGGTACTGATAAAAAGAAGAATGTGCGAAAAATAGAAAAGGAAGAGGATGAAGAGGACAAGTGATAGTTATTTCATCACCACGACACTAACTAATGATCCCTCAAAGAGACGGCGCCCTGCTGCCAACAGAACACACACTTCAACACCTCCTGAAGACAAGTGATTGGTTAATTAGTAAAGGATTTACTCAAACTAGAGCGGAGGAGGCGAGTTCTCCCCCGAAGATCCTGACAAGCCAACTAGACTGATCGGTATACTGACTGGATGACAAGCTGACTCTATTGACAGCCTGACACGATATATCCGGATTTCAATGAGTGATTGGTTTGGTAGTGGGCTTGCCTGAGGGAGTCCAGCTGAGTGTCCCGCGTGCTGTTACGAGTTACGAGTTACGAGTAGGAAGGCGGCTGATGCAGAACGAGAGCTGAAGCAAATGATGAATGACTGAATGTTAAACAGCTTTGGAAAGATTATAATGCTTAATCTTATGCTCTCTCTCTCTCTCTCTCTCTCTCTCTCTCTCTCTCTCTCTCTCTCTCTCTCTCTCTCTCTGTGTGTGTGTGTGTGTGTGTGTGTGTGTGTGTGTGTGTGTGTGTGTGTGTGTGTGTGTGTGTGTGTGTGTGTGTTTCACTGTTTGATCTGCTGCAGTCTCTGACGAGACGGCCAGACGTTACTCTACGGAGCGAGTTCAGAGCTCATTATTTCCGATCTTCGGATAGGCCTGAGACCAGGCACACACCACACACCGGGACAACAAGGTCACAACTCCTCGATTTACATCCCGTACCTACTCACTGCTAGGTGAACAGGGGCTACACGTGAAAGGAGACACCCAAATATCTCCACCCGGCCGGGAAATCGAACCCCGGTACTCTGGCTTGTGAAGCCAGCGCTCTAACCACTGAGCTACCGGGTGTGTGTGTGTGTGTGTGTGTGTGTGTGTGTGTGTGTGTGTGTGTGTGTGTGTGTGTGTGTGTGTGTGTGTGTGTGTGTGAGTGTGTGCGTGTGTGTATGTATGTTTGTATATGTGTGAGTGAAACATTTGCCAGTAACGAGGGGGCTGTCAACAACAGACGAGTGCAGGACAACAACAGTTTGGCAGGTATTTATGAATCATTAATGCTAACAAATCATTCCGTCTATCCTATTGCATCCCCATCCTCCTATTCTCCTCCGCGCACAGCAGCCCTAGCGATGTGCCTGCCTGTGTGCTTGTTGTGACGGATGATACAATGGCAATACTATACAAGATGTGAGCCATAAATATTAACAACGGCAGTATCCATCAATTCATTTTTCCACGTTTCACATCGATAAGCCACAGTTGCAAGTGAGTGTTTAGTTGTTTTAGTGTCTATTGGGTGTGTTAGCAGCTCAAAAAACACGAGTAGTTCATGTGGGGGAGAGAGAGAGAGAGAGAGAGAGAGAGAGAGAGAGAGAGAGAGAGAGAGAGAGAGAGAGACACACACACAGACACACACACACACACACACACACACACACACACACACACACACACACACACACACACACACACACACACACACACACACACACACACACACACACACACACACACACACACACACACACACACACACACACACACCATTCCCTAGGGCAGGAATTAAAATCTATGAAGAAAAATCAATTAAGGAATTTCTAACGATTAGAGAAATAATCTTTTACTAGTCTATTTATTTGCTTATGTTATTTTATTGTGGATATATTTATTTTCTGGAGCAAGTTTAATGCGACAACAATTTTTCAACAAAAGAAGAAAGAAGAGAGAAATCGAAGAACCTTGTTAGAAATAGGATGAAGAACGCAATTTTCTAGATCGATAAGGAGTTTTTAGCAATGTATAAGTCTGGCGTATGAAGTCCATACAGAGCACAGAAAACGTCATTAGGGAAATGTTTGATATCCGATGTGATTAATTAAGGAGATGAGGGGGAGGCATAAAGGCCCTGCACCTCCTCACACCAAATTGTTAGCAAATGTGCAAGGAAAGGATTCCCCTTATGACATAAAGAAAGAAAATAGTAATGACGCCGTTAGGTTTGATTAAACAAAAAATAATTGAGAAAATAATAATGAAAAATAGGGGATCACATTTTTTTTTGTCTATATCGTGGAAATCAAGACTTTTTTTTTTTTTTTGACAAGACATTTTTACTTTGTCATGTGATATAAATGAGCTGGCGAGTCCTCAGACCCTTTCGGCGTGATTGTAGTAAATGATATTCAATGCATGACCTTCGAGAGATGAAAAGCTGTGGTGGTACCTTCCGTGAGTCGCCTCTGCTTTTCAGTATTCAGATAAATAAATCTGAATCAATATTTTTTCTGTCCTCAACCTCTTAAAAACACATCAAAAGAGATTTATTAACGCCTTTTTCGTTAATGAGGCTGCCAACCACTGTCCCTCGAGAACCTGGATCTTCAGTGAGTGTCTCCGGGGAGCAGTGGCAATCAGACTGAGGGAGGCGGCAGAGTGTGCACCTCACCCCACCACTTCAGTGCATCTCACCACACACTGCGCTGGTGCTCAACTGATCCTCTGTAAGTCATGAGTGAACATCCAACGGTTTTCATCTCATCCTAGTTGACATTACGTAAATTTAGAGTATTGTTTTATTGATATGGGCTAATGTGCTTAAAAACAAGGAATCAATTTGGTATTTTTCCCATAATCTTTAATTTTATAATCTTTAATTTATTTCTATAATATTTCCAACGAAAGTGTTATTTAATGGTAGTACACTGTGAGGCAGAAGAACGTCAGGGAAATTAATGCATAACTGTAAGATATTGAATTAGGTGAGAGGCTTTCTAATTAATTATGTGACAAATTTTACGGTTGAAGATATCCAAACCTTCCACATTTGACCATAAACATTTCGAAATGGTAAGAAAAATATCAATCCACAGCTTCTTCAACAGTTCATCCACTCATCTCTAACCTCTTCATAGAACCTTCATACATTTACCTTTTATTTCTACATTCTAAGTTGACATGTCGTGAAGGGTAATTGGCTCAGAGTTAAACCAAGAGTGACAATATCCGTACATCAGTTCATCCATTCATCTCCAACCTCTTCATAAAACTTCCTTACACTTCACTCTTGCTTCTACATTCTGAGTTGACGTGTCGTGAGGGATATTCATTTACCATTGGCTCAGAGTGAAACCAAGAGTGACAATATCAGTGGACAGCTTTTACGTCAGTTCATCCATTTCTCCAACTTCATAAAACTTCCTTACACTTCCCTCTTGCTTCTACAATCTGAGTTGACGTATCGTGAGGGATATTCATTTACCATTGGCTCAGAGTGAAACCAAGAGTGACACACAGCAATATCCAACAGTTTCCATGAGTTGCATCACCTAATGGACACGTCAGTCACCACACGTCGCCCTCGCCACCCGCCACCTGCTGATCTCACACTCCCGCCTCTTAGACACCGATATAACGTGCAGACTTCCCCCTCTTGTCTGTCACTCCCCTAAGTAATCCCTAGTTGTTTTCCTGTTCTCCCTCCTGCTCTCCCTCCTGCTCTCCCTTCCCTCTCTTCCATTTCTCCCTTGTTTTTCATTTTATTTCGATATCGCATTTTTCTTCCTTTCACTCTGTCTCTCTCTCTCTCTCTCTCTCTCTCTCTCTCTCTCTCTCTCTCTCTCTCTCTCTCTCTCTCTCTCTCCCCTTTGTTTACAGCATAGCGCCTTCGTCATCACCCTCTGGTACGTGTGTGTGTGTGTGTGTGTGTGTGTGTGTGTGTGTGTGTGTGTGTGTGTGTGTGTGTAATTCACCTCGGTCGTCGTCTGCTGGTCACCCAGCCAGTCTTCCCCATTACGGAGCGAGCTCAGAGCTCATAGACCGATCTTCGGGTAGGACTGAGATCACATCAATACACAACACACACCGGGAAAACGAGGCCACAATCCCTCGAGTTACATCCCGTACCTATTTACTGCTAGGTGAACAAGGGCCACACATTAAAAGGCTCATTTGCCTCGCCGCTTACCGGGACTCGAACCCGGGCCTCTCGATTGTGAGTCGAGCTTGCTAACCATTACACTACGCGGTGTGTGTGTGTGTGTGTGTGTGTGTGTGTGTGTGTGTGTGTGTGTGTGTGTGTGTGTGCCTGTCAATAGGCAATTAGGCACATTTACAATAACGATGACAATAATAGTAATCCTAATAATAATAATAATAATAATAATAATAATAATAATAATAATAATAATAATAATAACAACAACAACAACAACAACAACAACAACAACAACAACAACAACAACAACAACAATCATGGCTTTCTGTACACAAGAGCATAAAAGAACTAATTAGCATACGTAAATACCAAAAATAACTAATTCCTTACACATAAATAGAAACACACACACACACACACACACACACACACACACACACACACACACACTAAAGATAAAGTCGAAAAATATATAAAGAAGTAAAAGCAAACCAAAAAAAATAAATTAACACTCCTGTAAAACAAACACGGATGGTGAAAGCTGACAAAAAAGTGTACGAGGTGAAACAAAAAGCCATGAGGAAATACATTATATATTGCAATACTATTCCACGCAATCCACACGTGTATCGGAGAACGGAGAATGTGGTGGTAAGCTTTTCAAGAGGAGACTCCCTGCTGCAGACCTTCCTCTCCTCCTCCTCCTCCTCCTCCTCCTCCTCCTCCTCCTCCTCCTCCTCCTCCTCCTCCTCCTGCTCCTCCTCCTGCTCCTCGTTCTCCTCCTCCTCCTCGTCCTCGTACTACCGTGTGTTATTCAGAGAGCAGCCAATGCATAAATTGTCGTAATGCACTTGGCAAGGCGCTGTGGCGAGAGAGGAAGGCTGGTATTGTAGAAAATGAGGTGCTGGGAGAGAGCATCACTTGACTGTGTGTGTGTGTGTGTGTGTGTGTGTGTGTGTGTGTGTGTGTGTGTGTGTGTGTGTGTGTGTGTGTGTGTGTGTGATTCTCTACAGGCACTTCACTACAAGCTGTACAGTTCCGCACGGATTGAAGAAAGAGCGTTATCTTCCTCACCGTGCCGAGATCAATGCTACAAACAAATTCAATACTACTTGCATCGGTTGCTCTGCCCCATGAGACACTCAGCCACCGCAAGTTTGAGAATAATTCCTTTAACTGTAACACAGCTTCACATTTTGCTTCGTTTCACAATAATACATAATGTTTACGGTTCCTCAGACACAGTAGGTATCTCGCGCATAAACTCATGCAGGCGTCTCTCAAATGAGAAAATAATAAAACTCGCCCGAGCTCCAGAAGGGAAGTACGTCTTGTTTGTTTACCACCGCACAGCAACAGGTAATGAGGCAAAGTTCTGTCAAGATCAAACCACCGCAAAATTGAAATATGTTTTAAGCATTACAACCACCTGTTTTCATCCTATCCAAAAGCCATCCCTCTGTCCAGATAAACATAAGTACAAGAAAAGAAAGGGACACATACTGTTCAGTAATCATTGTCAACAGTGTTCAAATGCGCGCAGTAAAGGCAAAGTTCTAACCGGAGGTGTGCGCAGTAATGTCAAAGTTCTAACCGGAGATGGTACATATTTCCTCTATTTGTCGACAGCAATTGTTCCTAAATACATTCTTCAGAGTAACTAACAGGGGTCAGATAAACAACTAGCGAACAGAAAGCCTCTTCAGCAAAAATATTTACCACACAATCTCTAACACATCCGTCCTTATATAAAAGTGAATACGACCACCAGTATCACATCATTGTTCGCTAAGTTCATCCACTCAGTATTATTATCGTCAACCATCTACAATCCTTCCAATAAAAAGCAATCCTCCAAAAGAGTTCCTTTTATTAGAGTTAATATGAGCGATCATCCAAAGTTGGTCTTATATATAGAAGAAAATTGAATTGGCTGTTATGAGATGTGGCATGGAAAACCCAGTAAAGGCAGCAACAAAAGACTAATTGAATCACTCCGCCTGGTTTGTCTTCCTTCATTCTGCCACTTCACTTTGAATTTATATATTGAAATACGAATCCTATCATTTCATAACATTTAAAGTTTCTGTTGGGTCATCTCATTTCCATTTTTCTATCATACCATCATTTTGTTTGCAATATCAATACTAAAACCTGTCATCTTCACTGCTTTGAACGTTTTGGATCGGCGTCATGTGACCACGATATTGGAACGTCATCAAAATATATCAATACATCAATTACGTTGCAAAGAAAAGGAAACAAAACGTTGATCATTCTGACACATCACAAGTAAATGACGAGGGCACAGTAATGCTTAGAGTAGTAACATTTAGCATACACACACAGCCACCCACACACACACACACACACACACATACATACATACATACACACACACACACACACACACACACACACACACACACACACACACACACACACACACACACACACACACACACACACACACACATACACACACACACATACACACACACACGGAGACAGACACACACACACACACACACACACACACACACACACACACACACACACACACACACACACACAGCACGCTCGACTCACAATCGAGAGGCCCAGGTTCGAGTCCCGGCGCGGCGAGGCAAATGGGCAAGCCTCTTAATGTGTGGCCCTGTTCACCTAGCAGTAAATAGGTACGGGATGTAACCCGAGGGGTTGTGGCCTCGCTTTCTCGGTGTGTGGAGTGTGTTGTGGTCTCAGTCCTACCCGAAAATCGGTCTATGAGCTCTGAGCTCGCTCCGTAATGGGGAAGACTGGCTGGGTGACCAGCAGGCGACCGAGGTGAATTACACACACACACACACACACACACACACACACACACACACACACACACACACACACACACACACGGAGGGGGGGGAGCTAGAAATGAGGTTACCATGTAATTAAAAGAGAAAATACCGTAATGTCAGAGGAGGTAATTGAGTGAAACCCTGAAGAGCTTTTCCAGAAAATATGGAGTGTGGAAACAATTTTCAGGAGGAAAGAACGCAGTCTTCGTACCTCACCTTGCCACCTCCCTTGTCCTTCCTATCCCCCCCCACCCCTTCTCTCTCTCTCTCTCTCTCTCTCTCTCTCTCTCTCTCTCTCTCTCTCTCTCTCTCTCTCTCTCTCTCTCTCTCTCTCTCTCTCTCTCTCTCTCTCTCTCTCTCTCTCTCTCTCTCTCTCTCTCTCTCTCTCTCTCTCTCTCTCGCTTTCTCCTTTCAAACAGCACACCTGAGACTCACTGGCATCATAACGCTAAATGTTATAACGTTTCATTTAACACTGAAAGAAACAAACCTGCTTTCCGTTGTTGCTGTTCATACTACACGGTGGTTCTTCTGTTTAATAAAGCAATGTTTTGTTTTGTTTTCTTCTTTTTACCTTTAGCGTACTACAAGATCCCAGAAGACACCAATGGAAAAGAAGAGAAACACTGACTTATTGTTTTTTTTTCTGATTTAAGAACAGAAGTATTGACTAAATAATCTGTGTTCCATTACCAAAAACACATGTAACACAGCCATGTCCTTGAACACCACAACAAATTATACAACAACCGTATTAGAAGCGCTACGTGTTGTGGGTGCTGGTGTTATTGGTAAAGCAAGACTCATTCCCGCGACGCTAATTCAATGTTCACTTCCTCCACCAGAGACAAAGCGAACACCTCCACTCGGCGCGTAATGAAGGAATACAGTGCACCTATTACCGGTTAATGAGGGAAGACTGCTGGCCTTCCATAACGAGCTGCTCCTCGCTATTCAATAAGTGACTGTTTGCTCTCAACGCGCACAAAGGACTCGAGGAATGGACTGGTTCAGGTCGTATAGAAATTACGTAAGGTAAAATAGTAGGTGTTCATAATCACTAGAATATCATTAATCTCTTCAGTACTGGAACACATTATCCTCAGATTTGTGTACGATATTTCATTGACATTAGGAACGGTCTATGGAGGGCAGAAGATTAGTAGCCACAGTCTTCACTATTTTAATCCCCACATAAGTTTCTGAAGCTGCATACAATCACCAAATAGTAAGCAGAATGAATAAGGAAACGCGTCTTGGTATTCAAGTGGTTAAAGTTTCTCTAGGTTTTGCCATTTCATGAAAAAAAGTAATCAAATATGTAAATTGCCATCACTCAGGGAACAATTGTATCTTCAGCTGTTGACGCCAATAACTCTACATGTAATGGTTCACGTCCTCCTTCACTGCTCCACTGTACTCCATGTCCTTGAAAGATAGATTTCTTTTATTTCTTTTTTTACTTTTGATTTTTTTCTTTTTAATGTTATGGCCTATAGCGCCTGTAGGTGTATTTGAAGAGTATGGGAAGTACTGTTCAGCTTCCACCCCTTTGCGGTGTAGGCAGTTTTATTCATAATGGTACCCATATTAGAGCCCATATCACCACCCAAGTGCATCTTTGGTGTAAGGCAATTACACTTCCACCTAGAACCTGGGTATCATGGTGACAAGTAGAGGCCATTCGACAAATGACAAAGTTTCAAGGCGGTTCGTGGTGGGATGCTATTGTGTGACTTCAAATGTGCTACTTCTTTTAAGGATGAAGTATATTATGTTATGTATCCGCTTTGATTATGATTTTTTTCTTTCTTTTCTTTCTTTTCTCTTTCTCCCTCTCCCTCTCCCTCTCCCTCTCCCTCTCTCTCTCTCTCTCTTTCTCTCTCTCTCTCTCTCTCTCTTTTATTTACACAAATCAATACACAGTTGAAGAGTATGTTACAAAATATTTTACATATGATGTAGCACTTTACAGGCTAAAGGGAACATTTTTAGTGTTCCCTATCTAAAAGCCTAACTCTAAATGTTTTTAACAATTGTTACTCTGGTGCTTATGGCAACCAGATGTTGACACACTTCTTGAATTGCTGCAGATTAATTTCACTGAAGTCTATCTGTGCAGCAATTAAAGTGTTCCACAGTTTACCATAATGGTGAACGTACTGACGTTGATGGTGCCAAGTACGGCATCGGCACTGAAATAATTCACCAGGCATTAAAGTGACAGCCCGGGTGGTCACTTGTGCCCGCCGCAGGGGCTGGCGGAGAGCTTGGAGATGCGGGATTCGCTGTTGCTGTATTTTGTACATCACAGCTAGGCCCGCTACGTCCCTGCGATGCTGAAGGGAGTGGAGCTTTGGCTCATTTCTGGCCCCACTGTCCTTTATGAGCCTCACTGCCCGAGCCTGTACCCTGTCCAACAGGGAAAGATGCCTGCTCGCCGCTCCTCCCCACGCAAGACACGAGTACTCCAGGGAGGAACGAACTTGAGCCTTGTACAATATCTCCAGGCCTTTGTCGTCAAGGAGCCACGACATCCTCCTGAGTGACGCCAGCTTACCCGAGGCCTCCCCTGGCTAGACGCTCTATGTGGTGCCTGAAGGTCAGCGCAAAGTCATATGTGACCCCCAGTACATCCATCTCCTCTTGCCGCCGTATAGCTTGCCCCTCAAGGCTGAGTTGAAGGGGCGTCCTCGACCTTGAAATGATTGTCATTTGTGTTTTGTTTGGGGCAAATTTTACTTGCCACTTGCTGCCCCACGACACAATGCGGTTCAGGGTAACGTTCATGTGGTCGGCCGTGGCAGTCTCCTCCCCTGAGCTGTAGCTCTGAGCCAACGTGAGGTCATCAGCATAAGCTTTTACACTGGGGATTAAGTGCAGGAGGTCGTTTATGTAGATGTTCCAGAGCAGGGGGCGAGACAGCTTCCCTGAGGAACACCTGCTCTTACTGCATGCTGTTCAGACTCTTGGCCATCAATGACTACTTTGAGATTCCTTTCTCTCAAGTAATCTCCAAACAGCAACAAGAGATTGATTGCTCCACACCTGCAGCACGGAGCTTTGCAAGGAGACCTGCAGGCCACACCTTGTCAAAAGCCCGTTCGATGTCAAGGGCAACAACTCTCTCTCTCTCTGTCTGTCTGTCTCTCTCTCTCTCTCTCTCTCTCTCTCTCTCTCTCTCTCTCTCTCTCTCTCTCTCTCTCTCTCTCTCTCTCTCTCTCTCTCTCTCTCTCTCTCTCTCTCTCTCTCTCTCTCTCTCTCTCTCTCATTAAACTAACAGCAAGCCCACAACGGACACGAACAGAGAGATGCGACACACAACACCTAATTTCACACCACCACAAAGGCCCTTCCTTCATCAACACCTATTGCGGCGTTCCCTCCTCGCTCTTTTCCTTGCCATCCAGCCTGCCTTCACTTCCTTTACGTCCTCCCTTCATCACACTGCCAGACTAAGTTACTAATCCTTTCTCCCCTCTATTATCCTCCTTCTTTGTAGTCCCCTTCCAGTAGCGAGGTAGTTTGGCGCGCGTGGCCAAAAGTTATTATGAATGGCTGGTGGCAGGTGTTTTGGGACGGGCGTGGAGTGACTAGCCGTGGGAGGTAGCGATCTTTCCTAAGCTGTCTGTATGTAGAAGTATTTGTTTACCTGCGCCCTCCCACGGCCTCTATAACTCTTTCATGTATTCGCCCTAGCTACCTCTCCTCCTGTCTCTAGAATCATAGTTACTCATAGCAAGATCATCTCTATACTTCTGAAAGTGTATCTGCAGCTCCTCCCTTCTTTCGTCTCTCTAATACTCTTACATGTTAAATTTTGGAATATAAGAAGGTAAGGTAAGGTAAGAAGTGAGAAAGTACAGTTTTATTTGTTGCTTTAGAATACGCAGTTGTTCATTTCATAACATTGTAATTTTATTCATTTTTTTTCCTTTACTGTTGTTTACGATGCATTGATTTTCAGAATAACAGAATAAACCAATCAATTCATTCTATTCATCTATTAACAAAACATAATCACTAAACAAATATTGTCTACGTGGTAATAGTGCTGAAATTAGACAAGGATAAGAAACGATTTACTGAAATATACAACCGTGATCTCCGTGACTCGCTACGTACATCAGAGTGACTTGAGCAACAAAGACAACAACAATTAAATTCTCCTCTCATAAGAAACACAACAAAGAAATGAAAATAACTGGACCTGTCTTCCCAATAAAAGCACTGCAGATTTGACCTTATGAAATATTGTTGAGTTTCAAATATTCAAAATGTTTTCGTAAAGTTGGAAGCACCAGAATATTTCAACTTCCACACATAAAAGTTGCGGAAGGGGTTTCAACGATTCTCTGATAAATTCACAAACTGTTAGTGCAAAAAAACAAAAGCAAAAAGAATAATCAAACAGCCATGAAGAGTCTATAGAAAGCAGGTTGCGACTACCTCCTTTCTGTTCTGAGACACAAATGGAAACGTACAGTAATAAAGTCTCACCAGGTTCTTACAATACGTGAACTATACTCTGGTTCAACTACTTCATGACGATCTGAGGGGCGCCGTGAGTGTGAAGATAATTGCTCAATGGGCTTGATTCCCTGTCAGTATATAGGCCAGTCTTCATCACAGTGACAAGCTGAATTAGCAAAGTTATTAATCCCTTTCCCGTCCATTATCCTCCCCCTCTAGACCTCCAGACAGCAGCCTGAGAGTTCGGCGCGCGTAGCTAAAAGTTGTTATGAATGGGTGGCGGCAGGTGCGGCTGGCGGTGTGGGGCAAGAAGCGATGGATGACGGCCAGACGACCCTTCTCAAGCACGCTAGTATTTAAGAGTTATCCCTTTCCATGTCTCCATTAATGTAGTCCTTTTATATAGTTGTCTCTGTTTCTTTACATTCTAGTCTCTGAAGGATAGCATGAGCTGTAATAATACAATGAAGTAATATGTCAAGTTATTGTGAACGAATCGCACACACACACGCCACACACACACACACACACACACACACACACACACACACACACACACACACACACACACACACACACAAACTACGAACGCAATTATATTTATCAAGCAAGAGAAAAAAAGAATTATAAATGTCAAGTAGTTAATGTCGTTTGGAAGAGAAATGGCAATGTTCTGTTTTTATTTCCTTATTCGGTGAAATTCCCAGATCTTTATGAGAACAACAACTTACTTTAAGAGCCATGCACCAAGCACTGGCAGACCATTAGATGTGACGAACATGAAGCGTTTTTTACCATTTCTGTCCAACCTAAAGAGCTTCAAAATACACGGCAGTTTTTGTAAGTAAGACGACTTGCCCTTTTATGAAATACTCACTGTATGGCCAAACATATTAAATGAACCATATTTGCAGATAAACAGCAAGTAAGAGATGAAAGGAACTCATTAAAACCTCATGTATAGACAGTTTAACCTTAATTTATCTTTAACATCCATTCATTCATTCATTCATTCATTCATTCATTCATTCATTATCTCTCTCTCTCTCTCTCTCTCTCTCTCTCTCTCTCTCTCTCTCTCTCTCTCTCTCTCTCTCTCTCTCTCTCTCTTTTTTTTTTTTTTTTTTTATTTAAACAAATCTTAATACAAAGGAACATGTACCCAAAGGCGCACTGTCGTGTGCTACCTATTCTAAGGGTACTACAATCTATTTCTCTACAATATTTACAAGACTTAAAAATAGATAATATACAAGATGGTCAGCATGCAAATGGAGCACTATTCGTTTCACTTCACTAGCACTATTCACGCACTGCACTACACTGAGTGTCACGTCACAAAGAGTGTCAGAGGAGTTGGCAGTGTCTGTCTCCACTTATGTGCCATCAGTTTGACACTGTGAGTGTTCATCTCCTGGACGTGAGGTACCGCGGCCGTGAACAAGTTCCACATCCTGGAGACGCGTCCTGCGAAGGTGCGTTGATGCTGACACCGTGGGATCGCGGCACCTCTACGGCGTCACCACCATTGAGCACCGTTCTCGTGCTCCGTGCGGTGACTCTTAGAGGATGACGCAGCCCTGCCAGATGTGGCACTCTTTGCACCTGTGCCTTATGGAACACTACGATCGCCGCCACGTCTCTCTCTCTCTCTCTCTCTCTCTCTCTCTCTCTCTCTCTCTCTCTCTCTCTCTCTCTCTCTCTCTCTCTCTCTCTCTCTCTCTCTCTCTCTCTCTCTCTCTCTCTCTCTCTCTCTCTCTCTCTCTCTCTCTCTCTCTCTCTCTCTCTCTCTCTCTCTCTCTCTCTCTCTCTCTCTCTCTCTCTCTCTCTCTCTCTCTCTCTCTCTCTCTCTCTCTCTCTCTCTCTCTCTCTCTCTCTCTCTCTCTCTCTCTCTCTCTCTCTCTCTCTCTCTCTCTCTCTCTCTCTCTCTCTCTCTCTCTCTCTCTCTCTCTCTCTCTCTCTCTCTCTCTCTCTCTCTCTCTCTCTCTCTCTCTCTCTCTCTCTCTCTCTCTCTCTCTCTCTCTCTCTCTCTCTCTCTCTCTCTCTCTCTCTCTCTCTCTCTCTCTCTCTCTCTCTCTCTCTCTCTCTCTCTCTCTCTCTGAAACCTCGAAGTACCATCCTCACCACAACAACTTCAGCGTGGAGAACGGATGAGTGGCCTTTCCACTTGACGATGCGTTCTTGGGAGGCTCTCGTCATTAAATGAAGCAGCACAACTCCTTCCTACCTGGTTGCTGCTGCCTCAGTACTATTCCGATGAACAGAATTGACTTATGAAACTGTGAAGTGAGCTAATTCTCTGCAAGAGTCCGGGTGATTGAACGTTCCATTGCCGAAGTGGTGATGCTTCAGTACATTGAACTTCAGTTTATAAATAGACTATGAATCAGTGTGCGAATTAATTAGATAGAGACGCACCAGAACGCAGTTAGTAGAAGTTATAACTAGATACGACGAACATTAACTCGTCCATACATTACGGAAGGACTTAGATAGATGAGTAATTGAGATTTGTAAGGAAGAAAGACATATAACGTTCTACATCTGCAGCAGCATTCACCAACCACCAACCAACATGAACACCAAAGCCTGCGAAAGAAAGAGAAAACATATCACAGAGGGAAAAGCTGGGTAGAAAAGTGGCAAAACCGACACATTCCATAACAAATCTCCGTGATATTAAAAGCGAAGTAAAAATGAAGGCAACGCAATAAAAAAGAAAATACCAAAACATATCAATAAATCGAGGAACAATGACAATACAAAAACACAGCAGTGGATGGGAAATAAAATATGTATCAGAAGACAAGTTTATATAAGGCAGTACAAGCCAGGACAGCTTTATTAAAGGGGAGGGTTCTGGCCTAGTTATGACCGGGCTGAAGAGTTTGATCGATATTGGCATGGACTTCGTTAATTAAACATAACAATTAGCGAAATGCAGTATTTAAGGACACTCCCGGGTCAGATTTACTCTCTCTCTCTCTCTCTCTGTGTGTGTGTGTGTGTGTGTGTGTGTGTGTGTGTGTGTGTGTGTGTGTGTGTGTGTGTGTGTGTGTGTGTGTGTGTGTGTGTGTGTGTGTGTGTGTGTGTGTGTGTGTGTGTGTGTGTGTGTGCGCGCGCCTAACTTTCATGGTTACTAGCGCTATGATGATCGTGGTCTTTCTCTTCTATTTTGTAATCTAATTTTGTTTCCATTTGTTTCGATGACAAATCTGGAGCCACACCACACTGGATGTAAACATTTAACACTCATTTCAGTGCATTTCAAATCAATCCATTCTCTATATACAGTCTGATGTGGTCCTTGTTCTATTTTCGTCAGTTTTCATGTACACAGTTTTCAGTCTTTAAGTTAATGTAACGATATCTGTCAGGAGCAATATCAGGAGGAACTTTCAGACAATAGGTCTTCTCCTTCATTTACTTCTTGCCCTTTGAGTCTGGCAGGGAAGCAAATCAATGTCCTCCATACAGCTGACGGTAAAATGATCTTAATCCTTTCATCATTAGCGGCACGATTGAAACTTTCATTAACATTCTGAGAACCACCAGATTACTCGCCCTTTACTCCTTATCCTTAGCTTTCCTAGGCTATTCATGAAGTACTGTCTCCTACTCGTATTTCCTTATTATTATTCCGGCTGCCGTCTCAGATTTTGTGTACGCCATCATTACAATGCAAGTTGAGATGACTTCCCTTCAGCACCTCCATAACACCTTCATTAAACCCGACCTTGTTATTAAGTTTGGTTCTCTCTCTGTAATGATGTGGGTGGCGTTACTGTTGTTATTGTTGTTCGTGGTGGTGATGGTGGTGTTGATGTTGTTGTCCCTGTTGTACTGTTCACAAATGCACAGAAACCTATCCAAAACACCTCTGCTTTAGGAGATCTCTTAGAAGAAGTGAAGCGATAGGACAAGATACAGATAAGTTGCGATCGAAGGAGACCAACGGAGAAGACAAAGTGATAGTATAAGTGAAAGGATTTAGAGGTAAGGAAAAGATGGAACTCACACATGCATCATCATTGTTCATTTCATTATAACCTGTCTTTACTTCCATCGTTATCACCATCATCATAAATATAAATATATTCATATACATATTTTTCTTTCATGGTACTGATAACCCTTGTTTCTCTCCACAAAGTCTCACTGCTGATACACAATGCGCGGCGCCCGGCGAGGACTGAGACAACAGGTGTCTAGTTATAACTTTTTCACGGTGATCCCAGCGAGAAGAGGAAGTCTCGTGTGCCTCAGTGGTGGAGTGCTGCCACGTGCTCGGCGCGTCAGGTCAATGGGGAATTATTCAAAACGAACGAGGCTGAATGAGGCGATACAATACATTTAGTTTTTACCAATTGAATAAATCCATTAATTCCAGTTGATTACACGGATTCCTGTGCACCTGTACGGTTCATTATCTCGGACACAATGTACCTGTCACGTATCACATTTTACTTTTTTTCAATTTATTTAAAAGGAAGCAAACTGAGCGATGAGTTTCAATTCAATGCCTGTCAGCCACATACACCACATACCCACATACCCACATACCCACGCAAAGTAAAAGATAATAGTAAAAGATCATGAAATACGAACATTCTGGCATACATTCTTAAATATGACAACTTCCAAAGACCACATGAAATATTAGGTAGGTTCCCGAAGATTTTTTTTTTCCACGGAATGAGGAATCCTTATTCAACTGTCACTAAAACATGCATTGAAACCTCAATTTATGAATTAAAATCTGTTAGTATCTCACGAAGCAACGGTTCTCAAATGCGACAACCATATCCTACGTTAGAATTCGCTGTTCTAACCTAAATGGACTGCGGATTCTGTAAAAAAAAAAAAAGAAAAAAAGTGGAAAGAAAAAAAAAATGATAGGAGACGGAAATGTTCGTGAATAAGGTTCTTTTGACAGGGCGCGTCCTCAACTCGGCCTGAACGCGACAGTCATTGGGCGGCTCCCCTTCCCACCGGCCACCAGCGAGGGAGTCACCGTGGGCTTGTGTCTCAACTTTACCGCCACACAGGAAATGAAGAGAGCCCACCGTGGCTAGGCAGCGTAACCTTACCTCCTCTTCCTTCCTATTTCCTCTCCCTTCCTCAGTATACGTAGAGGAAAGAAGGAAATTAACAAGACCACAACAACGTTACGAAGAGTGAAAAAATGTGCTACTGTAACGTTTTCATATGATAAGAGAGAAATACAGGACACAGAGGAAGATATTCATAGGTCCTGGAAATAAGAAAACGAAAGAGATGGAGTGAAGGAAAGGAAGGTCACACATGAAGGGGTACCATTACAAGGCAGCATTCGTGACCATCACCTGAATGTAATTTTCCCTTTCCCTTCTTGACATTCTCGCTATAAGAACCCTGCCTTTCCTTCTGCCTTCTCTCCCTTCACTCTGACAGACCATCGTCCCTCCTGCCTTCTTGCCTTCCCTTCATACATACACCGTCCCTTACTTTTACTTCCCTCTTCCTTTTTCCCTCCTCTTCCTCTCTCCCTCTCTCCATCCATCCTACCTATGTCTCCAAGGTGCAGGTTTCCCCCTTATTGGAGAGGGTCTTTTTATGTCTTCTGGTGGTCTTGTCCATACCTTCTTCGGGTCTCCTCTCCTCCCCTCACTTCGCCGACCTCTCTCTCTCTCCCCTCCACCAGCACTTTGCTCTCCACATTTTCTATTTCCTTTTCCTCTTTTCAGCTCCTTTTTCTCTCCTCGCTTTATTGCTGTCCTTAATTTACAGACTTTTGTGGTTCTTTCTTTGTCCTTTCTTTTACTTTCTGTTTGCGGTAAGTTGGTAAGTTCTTGATGTCTTTCAGTTCCTTTAAGCTGTTTCTCCTAAAGGCTTCCTCCATTGTTGTCTTCTTTAGCGTCGCTTTCTACACACAGACCTCTCTATTCATCTATCTTTTCGTGGGTTTACTTGTATTTATCCATGCGTCCATCTATTCCCAAATCTGTTATCTTTACTCATACATATCGTTTATTTTTCTTTATGATTGTTAGTATTTATTTTGTTAACACATTGTATCTGTTACCCTCTTTCCTACCTGGTTATCAATATTGCAACTCTCCTATCTGTTAGTGTATATATCTGTTTCCAAGTCAGTGGACTATTTGTTACGGAACATTATTTTCCAATTTTACAAATTCATATATCTATCTACAAATCTATGTATTCATCTCCATATTTAAAATTCCCTGCATCAAACTATGCATGTGTGTGTTCTCTCCCTGCTTTCATAATGCCCATTCTATTCAGTATTTCAAACTAACTGAACTATTTCGATATATCCCTCGAATGATTATTCTATTACACATCACGTTACCTACATTCATCCACATTCGCACGTATGTAACAATCCATTAACCTAACCTATATCTACGTATCCATGAATATATTTCCTTACCATTATCCCTTAAGTTCCAAAAATCTATCATCCTAACCATTTATTTGTGCAGCCACGAGTATCTATTCTCCTTTCCGTTTTCCCATTATTTCAAACCGCGCGGTAACCCTAAGTTCCCCATTTCTCCAGCGTCCCTTGCCAGCCCTAAGCGTGGCGAGGCGAGGCCAAGGCAACTTTGGGGTCATCGCGGTGACGTAAAAGAACACACGGGAGTCATTCTTTAAGGGGAGTTTCGCGTGTGGCTCCGTCGTCGCCAGCTCCCTCGAGATGGATAAAACAGGACATGAGTTTCATTTAATGTTCGGCCTAGATGGAGAGCAGCGCGGAGCTCTTAAATGCATGCACGCCGGAGAAGACCTGAACAAGAGACGCGAGGTTAAAACTATATGGTTTGTTTGGTGGTGTCCTTGTTTGGCGAAGAGCGTTTGTTTGCTGTTAGTAGTAGTAGTAGTAGTAGTAGTAGTAGTAGTAGTAGTAGTAGTAGTAGTAGTAGTAGAAGAAGAAGTAGTAGTACTATAAGTAGTAGCTAGTACGAGTTTTGTCATTTGATCCCTCCCCTCCACATTCTCTCTCTCTCTCTCTCTCTCTCTCTCTCTCTCTCTCTCTCTCTCTCTCTCTCTCTCTCTCTTTCTCCTTTCCTTTCCTCTCCTCTTGTCTCCTCTCCTCTCCTCCTCCTCTTCCTCCTGCTCCTCCTCCTCCTCCTCCTCCTTTTCCTTCCGTTCCCCTTCGCCTGCAGACCATCACCTTAATGACGTCCTCAGCAACCATACACTTGACCTTTCATCATGTGTGTGTGTGTGTGTGTGTGTGTGTGTGTGTGTGTGTGTGTGTGTGTGTGTGTGTGTGTGTGTGTGTGTGTGTGTGTGTGTGTGTGTGTGTGTGTGTGTGATAGTAATGCTTTGTAAACTAGTGTATTATTTTTTTTCTTCTAAGTCAAGGGTGAGCGAATATGTACACGGATAGACGCAAAGAAAGACGGAAGGGACAAGGGCGGATGACGGAGCGGAAAGGAGAGTAAAAGGAAGATAGGAGAAAGAGAAGGAGGGGGTGAAGGAGGGGGTGAGGGAAGGAGGAAGGGAGAAACGACCGCATCTTCCTGACGGTGACAGACGACCTCGCTATACGCAAACCAAAAAACAGACGTAAGCTTAAGAAGTTCAATTTATATAATTAATGTGAGGGTTGCGGAGCGTGAAGGGCAGACACTGAGATACTGCCTTTTCTTCTTCCCTCCCTCCTCCACCCTCCTGCACATCCAAGGAAAGGAGGAACGGAGAGAAGAGGGAGAAGGAGAAAAGAGGTTAAGGAGGGAGGAAGGAACAGGGGGTTTAGTTGGTGTTTACAAAGCTGTAGCGTGTCTCAGAGGCAGAGATGAATAACGGTGTCGTGGCTCATATTTTGCCCGCAAGGGATAGCCAGCGGGTTGGAAGGACCTATGTAAGATGACTACTTCGAGCCCTTCATCCGCCGCTCCTTGTATTGTAGCATTCATATTTCACTCGCTGATAAACTCACAAATGTCAATGAATAACTAAAAAAAGAGTAAAAAATTGGAGGTAATGAAGTTTTCTTGTTTATTCCTAACCATTTCTTTTTTTCGTGATTAATGGTAACAAGTGTTCTTCTGCATCTTAGACTAGAGCAACGTTCCCGCCATGACATTTACAACAGGTCGATACCACGCACCCGGCAAACTTCATCTAGGGGAGTAGTAGATTCCACTGACACACGATGCAATGTTAAAACCCTAAACGCGATGCTCCCTTCCCACAAGACAACTGATGTGAAATATTCTAAACACGAATTCAACCACAGGCTCGAAGTAAGACAAACCGGTTATTTCAGTGGAAGTTCTGTGGCATTTTGGCGATGTTCACTGAGTAAATGAGTAACAATATGTGTGACAGAGCGAGTTGTAAGATGCAAGGAATTGGAGGCTGAGTGGTTATAGAGGACGAAATGGGAGATTGGTTGAATTAGGTGGAAATAATGGATGGGATAGAAAGGAGTCGCTTGGGATGTGATTTATGTTAAAAAGCAGTAGGGTGGAATGGAGAGGAAGAAATGAACTGAGGAAAGAAATATATAGTTAAAAAAAAAGAAAGAGTGAATGGGATAGAGTTTAAAATACCAAATAGTGTGATGGGGATACGGATGGGAGAGGATGAAATGGAATGGGTAAGTAATTAAAAAAAGACAATGAGATGGGATAGGCTGATATAGGATAGAAACTACATTGAGAACCAGTAGGATAGCATGACATAAAAATGAAATATAATAGAAATGGGCCATAGCAGAATGTAATAGGATGGGAAGGAGATGTGAGGTAATAACAATGGAGTGGAATGCGATGGAAGAGCACTTTAGTAGCGTCCTTGAATGTTGTTAATGAAATGGAATTACTAGAACCAATATTCTGAAATGCTTTGCTCTTTCATCACAGCTATGCCTAAAGGTCACGAAGATGATTGCCCAGTTATCAAGAATGTTTCTCCTGTTAATGCTGTAGGAATCTATCACGAGTGTTTCTTCTCCTGATATTGTAGAAACATTGTTCACCACACACTACATCAACAGAGGCATCTCATCTAAACTAGAGCACAGAAGCGTTTTGCAATACAGTCCACGGTATGAAGTGAGGCGGTGAGCATGATGTGTAGTCTAAAGCACATGTAGCCCTTTTAAGCTTTTTATCTATCCACTTTAAACTTTTATTTATTTTCTTTTCTTGAAGTTATAGAAGTTTCTGTTTCTTTGGAGCAGTGCGGTGGTGAAAAACAACACTAATAAGATCTGAATGCAGTACGAGTAGGTATCGTTTCTTCATGACTTCAATAAGAGATCTTCTTAATAAATGCTGCCTACATATATGACGGCAGCTCAATATCAGTGTCAATAAAAGCTTGAAAGATCAAATGAAAACTCTGGGTCACTCTAAAAGCAACATCAAAAGCAATTCCTTTCCAATTTTATTTTAAATTGCAATTTTTTAAAGTCAAAGTCTAGACTCTTCATAATAACAGAAAAACTTATTATAATCAGATGTTTGCTTCCTAGCTCTTAATGGCATAAAAAAACTCAACTTTTGCTCATGTTACTACTACTACTTCTAATACTGCTGCTTCCCTTCCTATTACCTTCTCCTCTGCCTTCTTTCATATTACCTCGGATCTTCATCTTTCATCCTGCTCAACCTCCTCTTCCTCTTTCCTCTCCTGCATCCACGTATTCTATATCCTATCCGCTCTTACATCTTCCCTTTCCCCTTCTTTCCTCCTTCCACCCCTCCTGTCTTCCCTCCCGCCCCTCTTTCCCCTTTCATCTAGGTTATTGACATGTGGCGTGGTTCAGTTTACAAGTCCAGGGGTCGCCGTGGCCAGGAAACCATCTGGTCGCTGCAAGTAATCTAGACGACACTAAAATCGTAAGGTTCGTCTGATGGCGCGATTCAGGAGCCGCCCCAGACGCCAAGACGTGGAGGCTGAAGATGGACTTGGCACTTCTGTGGAGGAAGTTACGGCCATTAGTGGGTGGCTGCGTCCTGTGGGAGGCGGAGTATGAGGGGGTGCAGGAAGGCTGGCGTCCCCCGCGACCTGGAGGCTGCGGCAAGATCCACGACTCCGATAAATCGTCGAGTGTCCCCCGGTGAGAGTTACGGGGCCAGTGCTTCACCTCGGCGTCATAATTCCCAACTTCATCGTGACGGTTATAAGCGTTGTCTCTATGGGGTTTTGTCCGCCGAACAAATGTCCTGCCTTCTTTTCCTCAATAAAATGTAATATGCTGTTACGAAAATGACTACATTAATATCTTTCAAATTCTAATGTCTATATTTTTCCTGTGCGTATCTTGTCTTATATTTTATTATATCAAAAAAGCTTTTATTCTCATTTTTGAAGATTTTCAGTTTTTCCATACCGATCTTGTAAAAATAGTAAAAAGAAATCTATCTAAAAAAGTATCTAATAATATAAAATATTTTCCTTTTAGTTTAAACAAAAAATATTAGCGATTCAAAGTCCGTTACGACTTATCGTAACATGAAAAGTGAATAAATCAACAAATCAATTCTAAACAAAATTGTTCTTTTTTATTCATATTATTCTTGAGCCCTTCGTTTTCTCATTTTTTTTCATTCCATTCTTATGCGTCTGTTTTTAACCTTAATGACGATTGTGTCCTAAAGATGATGTATTTCAAAATTAATATATTGATTTTCAAACGAGCACATATGATTAAGTGAACATACGGCGAGTCTTCTCAAGACCTTCCCTGATGAGCGAGCAATTAGTGTCCTCCTCGATCAAGAGGGAGGGAGCACCGGAAGAGAAGCGCCTCAGCCTTGGCCATACATTGAACTACAGGTGCTTAGGTCAGTGCCGCGCTCACTTATAACCATGAACGGATCCATCTCACTGCGACACACTGTATGCTGTGTATGCTGTGTGTGGAGACAAAATAATTACACACAAATGTTTCCTCCAAAGGACGTCCCGCCGTTGAAAATTTTGGAGGGACATCAGTTATGATACATGGTTGGTTAACTTAATGTATTACTATATACTTATAAGGCAGGCTAAGTGTCACGAATCACCATTCGTAATAATTTACAGAACAACCACGACGCTCTGCACTAATTCACGGAAATAAAGTTCATTGCATTACAAGTTGAAGGCTTGTGGCAAGCACACGTTGTGCTTGTCCTAAATTAATAACATCTATCATGAGTAAGCATGTATAGGCTTATTAAATCAGTAATTATCATTTATTCTAGTTGGTCAGTTAAATGTTGTTTTCTCTTTGCAGTCTTTGTGTCAGCACAACAACAGAGAATAGTAAAATCTTCGCCTAGCGGTGTAAGAGTTTCCACCATGGGTCCACGTTGGCATGATGGAAAGATTTAGTTTATGATGTGTGTCAATGGACGCGCCGCCACACTGCCAAAATATTCTGACACCAATATATACACACGGGGATGAGAGAGTGATCGCAGCTTACCAGTGAAATATTTATCGTTAATCCTCAGCGTGTCCTCTCTGACTGATGCTGTTCATTTCTAATTTACAGAGGTATGATCCTTCAATTCACACGTTCCTACATACACTGCTATACTAAATAGATTTTTTTTAATCATAAATACACAAACACAGCTCCTGTCTTGCCTCAGCTCCTCAGGGAAGGGAGCACACTAGCAGAGTACCAGTATCTGCATTGAATATACAAAACAAAAGGTATATTTTTCGTTCTCTTATCAAATTTCATTCTTCCAGTTCTTCTTTCTCTAAATCTCTTAATATTCATCCATCTATCCATCCACCCATTCATGAACAAGACAACCCACAACCAGATTACTTATCCAATTAACCTTTAAGATGTTCTGTAATATTTCCGCTTAGATTTTTTTTTATCAGTGAAGCGTCATTTCTCATTACTTAACCCCACATATTCATTCCAGCCATTACTCTCTTCCCTCCCTCCTTGCTTTATCCACTCAGTCGTACAAAAGACATCTTTCAAAACCATATTGACAACGATACTGCCAGCTCTTGCAAGAAATTCACAAGTGAAAATTTTCCACCACTTGGATGACACATGAACGCTTAGGAAATGTTACACAGACGAGAAACAACACTCACCTTCCAGTGGACACGTCGCCTTCGGGGGTATCCATGACTGGAAAGAAACACATCAGGAAATTAAAGAAAGAAAACTAAAGAATACAAACAAAATAGATGAATAAGTTATTTGTTTATTGTCACGGTACTCTCCGGTTTGATTTTTAAAGAATAAAAATGCATAGTGAATGAAAATGAAATGTACCAGTCACTCAGTAGCTTGAAAATACACCAACAAAATTATTACATATCTCATAGACGCTTTGTTTCCTTACTGTTTCTCTCTCTGTTGATTAATATGGAGGCATCTAGACAATGCGTATATATACTAATGATGATCCTCACATTATTTTTTTTTCACACCAAAGACTCTCCGCTCATAAAAACTGTTACTTTGTACACAATAATGATACAACAATTACAGATCATGTAAGTCCAGAACTATTTAGTTACGGTGAAAAGCCTATAGTATGGTGCTGCCACATTTTCTGGAAAAGGCTTAGGGATGAATATTTGAACATAAAATTCTCTCTCTCTCTCTCTCTCTCTCTCTCTCTCTCTCTCTCTCTCTCTCTCTCTCTCTCTCTCTCTCTCTCTCTCTCTCTCTCTCTCATACCTACAAGGCTCAAGAAACATTGCTCCTCTGCCGGTCCTTTCATTACGTCTGAACTTACTTCCGAGAAAAAAACTAGAGAAAATCTCCCCAGCATACTTTGCAAAGAACTCAAGGCATTCATCACTTGAGAGACGAGGCGCAAATTCAGGGAAGGAGTGGTGGACTGTGCTGCACCAATTGCAGCTCTAGGGAAATGGTTGAAGACACCCTTTAGCATATGGAATGGTGATTAAGAAACTACGACACGGGAACTACTGCATATCTTAGGTTTGAGTTACGGTAAGTGTTACTGTACACCGCATCCTTGACCATTGATAAGTTCATGGTGGACAGGGACCCTTTAACATATGACAGGAACTTGGCTATTTATGACATCTGCCTTGCTTCCAGCTTGCCTTCCTCAGATTTCCTCAGTACATCCAGCTATTGATCAGAATACACTCAAAAGGGGATGAACATCTTTGTGTGTTGTGTGCCTGGTTCAGAAGTGTTACAGCTGCCCCCAAACTGAGGCTCACACTTATGTATCGTAGAGTGATGGTCAGTGTGCCAAGGATCTAATATAAGGAGGGAAAAACAGAGTACGGCAATCAGGTTCCAAACTCTTGCAAACAAGATTAAAAAGTCATGCGGATGCTGTTTTACTAGCGTATTAGAAAACGGAAAGCATCCGGAAGTGTAGTTGCAGACTAGTTTTTACATTTATAGTGAGCTGCCCTTACAGGAGTTATATTCATCGTCATGCGCATCCTAATGATTTACATTCTAAATCAATATGTTACTGCGATATCAGAGGTCAACTAAGAGTGTAGGTCTGACATCCGCCACCGCCAAACTGATCACCGGGTCACGCTCCATCCCTCCTAACGAGGTCTGTGCAGCGGCGGCCCGAGCTCCTCGTTAGTTACGAGGTCTAAGCAAGGGGCGGGAGCAGCTTATTGCGTACTGATCTGGCTAGACCTAAAACCATAAATGTACACTACCTGGCCAAGGAAAGCCTTATGGCTAGCTTAGAGGCCACTACGGCCCAGGAGTCTGTATCCGGCCGCAGTTAAGAGCATTAGGTGAGCATTAACTCAGAGGGAGCAAATCGTTTGGCTCTGATTTGTTCTTGCGGTAGCGGCACACCTGTCCTGCGATGAAGCCTACCTGTGTGTGCCAGGGGAGTCTTGAGCATCACGCGCTGCTAACAAAGAGCTCGTTCATCGCTCCTTTCCGGACACCAACACTCTCTGCTGCCCTTCATCCAATTACAAGCAAAAATATTAAATCTTATTTTATATATTATTCCTCAAACAAGCAAGATTCATATATATATATATATATATATATATATATATATATATATATATATATATATATATATATATATATATATATATATATATATATATATATATATATATATATATATATATATATATATATATATATATATATATATATATATATATATATATATATATATATATATATATCTAGATTACTTCAATTTGCAGGACCTGGAAAAATATATTCAGGCCCTTTCACAGTAATGCAAAAATTTAAGTAAAAAAAATATTACCTGCTAAATTGAAGACTCGCGGTTCGGAAATTTTCCCTTTAAAGCGGAAGCAGTGAAATATGTGGTGGCCGCTGTTCTCAGTGCCCCGCCGACCCACTGATGAGGTCACGCTGACACGCATACACATACACAGCCACACACACCGCCACACACACACACACGCACCCAGGCAGGTATCCATACACGCGCGCGCTAGCACTCACACACACACACACACACACACACACACACACACACACATACACACACACACACACACACACACACACACACACACACACACACACACACACACACACACACACACACACACACACACACACACACACACTCACACACACTATCGTGTTTTTATAGCTGGAATAAAGATTTATCGCATAAGTCAAATACAAAGAAATGTCAAAAATTAGAAAGTTAAAGTATTCACTTTTCTCTTCTATTTGTCCTCTGAATGGAGGCTACGTGTCTAGAACATGACAGTTTTTTAAGCATCCAGCTTGAATACCCATCACAGGATTGAACTGCCTCCAGCAGACCACCAGCAGTCGCCTTGGGACTGCTCCATCATCCTCACCACCACGCCCCTGCAAGGCAAAGGATGCTCCGCGTGCCTTCAGAATGTATATTTTAAAAGAAAAGTTTGCTCTGTCATTATGCTTTCAGTAACTTGTAGAAAAGTAAGTTAAGGCTCAAATGATAATGCACGAGCTTTTAAAAGCAAGTTCACCTTTGCATCAGGGCAAGCTTGCTTGCATGGGAAGAAGTATATCTGAGTGGTTACAAGTTTTAAGAGAACATTAATATAACTGCAAATTCATTTATATTATTTGGTCAATTATCTTGATAATACAAATGGCTTTCATATCACCTTCTAACTTTCTCTTTTACAATGTTAAGAGATAAACAGAGAAAATGGTTCATATTATAAATGATTTTGTACATTGCTGCTTTACCACTAATTAAGTCCTATTCTCGTGACGCCAGCACAGATCCTTAAAGCTTCAATTTTCAGGGAGATTTCATGAACATTTGTTCGTTTTCGAGGCTCACTGTTTATTGCAGACATGACAACAGGGACACCACGCCTGACGGCCGCTGTGGCCGCGCCGCTCGTGTTTATCAACGCGGACACAATTTATTTAGGAAAAACTCAATGAACAAAAAAATACCTAAAACATTTTTCCTCTACACACACAAAAATACACACACACGCACACACGCACACACACACACACACTACCACATCACATTAACATCACTCATTAAAGGAGTTTCTGAGTAATGAACTTCACTCGTAACATTATTCACATACACACACACACATATATATATATATATATATATATATATATATATATATATATATATATATATATATATATATATATATATATATATATATATATATATATATATATATATATATATATATATATATATATATATATATATATATATATATATATATATATATATATATATATATATATATATATATATATATATATGAATAATGTTACGAGCGAAAATCATTACTCAGAAACTCCTTTAATGAGTGATGTTAATGTGATGTGGTAGTGTGTGTGTGTGTGTGCGTGTGTGCGTGCGTGTGTTTTTTTGTGTGTGCAGAGGAAAAATGTTTTAGGTGGTCTCTCGGTCCCTGGCAGCCTCACAGGCTGTTGAAGGAAGTGTAACGTTTGGCACCGTCACCCTCCCGCTCCAGGAACACATACGAATCCTTGGAGTAGACTTGGACCGAGGGCTACGCTTTGACCGCCACCTGAAACACGTCGCCCACCAAGCCTCCCTACGTGTCTCAGCCCTGCGTAGAGTAGCTCGACACCTGGACGAGCGTTGGATACAGCTACTCTACAAGGCACAGGTCAGACCTTACCTGGAGTATGGGACACTGACTTGGATGTCCAGCGCAGCCACACAGCTGCAGAGACTCGAGATGGTGGAGCGGCGTGTTCTGCGGCTGTTAGAGGACGACAACCTCCAGCCACCCACACAGGCAGCGCCTGTGTTCCACAAGACACAAATACAAGAAGTGTCGCACCTGGCAAGGCTGAGGCTCCCCCCTCGAGATGCTGTGAGATACAGGAGTACGGTGCTCTCCAACCTCGAGCAGGTCAAGGTGCCCAGGTCACGCGCCAGCCAACACCAGAGAACCTTTGTGTCGAGAGTCTCGCGCCTTTGGAACATATTCACCGCGAGTGCCCTCAGTGCGTGAGATGTCAACACAGCGTGTGAAAGTGGCGGCTCACAGGTGGAGAGGGACACTCCCTAAGCCACTGCTGGTATAAACTGTCGCAAAGCAGGCTTTTTAAATAGACCCACGAGAAAAAAGTGGTTCTTTAAGCCAAGCGCAAGTATGCATAGACAATACACGAACATACCAACCATTTCTATGTACTACGTGGCATTGTGACTTTTTATGTATACTTCGTGATGCTGTAAAGTTTAAATAAAAGAGAGAGAGAGAGAGAGAGAGAGAGAGAGAGAGAGAGAGAGAGAGAGAGAGAGAGAGAGAGAGAGAGAGAGAGAGAGAGAGAGAGAGAGAGAGAGAGAGAGAGAGAGAGAGAGAGAGAGAAAAGAGAGACATATTTGCCCTCAGCAAGTGGATGGGACGCGTGGTGCAAGAGGTCACATTGTCACCCATTCACCAGACAATATAAGTTCAAAGTTCTCTATGGGAGGGTAACGCTGGCCATCATCACTCCAGCGCGTGATCATCAAGATGCGACGCCCTTCATGGTAAACATAATTCACTGAAGGTTTTTAATCAAGTTTCCGGTGAATTCTTCCACGTCCTGTCATCCCTCGGGCTCACAACCCCGGCCAGGCACCAGCCACCTCAACACACTAGTAAATCACGACCATTTCCTCCCGTGACTGGCCTCTTTGCATCCATAACTGGCCTTCCACACACACGCGCTCCCCTCACCACCACCGCTACACACCTGCGTATCCCTAACAACACACCTGTCATTCACACAGCACACACACACCAATCTTAAGCAACATTAACGCTCACTCGTTCTTCATCTCACTTATCTCCCTCGCTTACTCCCTCTGCGGCCTGCACAGAGCATTTACTCCCTTTGGCACTCCCTCACAAATAGACGTCAGTCAGTCACGACGGCGGTCATTGCTAGAATCTGACCAATGCGTGACTGGCGGAATAGGAAAGCAGCTAACCTCAAAGTAAGGCCTAACACTCCGTAAGGGCAGGGCGAGGCACGTAAGTCTTTCCCCACCTTTCTAATCAAGAGTCAGGGGAGGGATGGGAGGAGGTAGGGAGGTAGTGAGGTAAAGAGGGAGGCAGTCATCAGGGTGCTTCAATCTTTCCCTCTGATCATACGCCTCTGAAAGGCTTCCTATTTTTTTTTTTATATATATATATATATATATATATACATAAAACTTTCTTCCTTTGTTTTCTTAGAATGTTTTTTTTTTTTCTTTCCGTATATCGTGTGTGTGTGTGTGTGTGCGTATATATATATATATATATATATATATATATATATATATATATATATATATATATATATATATATATATATATATATATATATATATATATTATTTATTTATTTATTTATTTATTTATTTATTTATTTTATTTATTTATTTTTCCTAATAAGATGAAATTTCAAACCAAAAACCATAACTGCCAATCATTATTCAATCAAGAAATATTAATTAGTAACTGATCAGTCATCTTCCTCATCGATTATTCTATTTTGACAACCAGGAGCACAGCGTCCAGTGCGCGGCGCGGTGCGTCTCAAAGAGCACAGAGTACACACATTTCACAATAGTTGTAATTTAGAAATTAACGAAGAAACTAACTAAGGCGTTAACCTGTCATGGGAACGTTGACCTGAATCAAGGTAATTTGAGTGAATTACGCTGCAAAAACATGAAAATCACAAATTCTGAGTACACGAAATTGAAGCTCTGATGAATATTCAAATCCATGGAAATGTGTTTTTCCGGGAGGTTCTTAATTTATATTGAATCAAGCATTTCAAACATTTCAGCAGCGTGGAACACATTTATTTTGTAGTTACTGAGAGAGTTTCAAACAGACGCAATACTTCCTGCGGCTGAACTATTATCACTGGTTCATTAGAATACATAGATTTATATTTTTCATTAAGAGATTGTCAGAACTGCTAATTTATACGAAAACCTTGTCAAACTAATCACTTTAATGAACGGGAATAGCAAAAGATAAAGATGCTGACTCAAATGGTGCAGGTAAAAAGTTCACGATTTTCTTGTACGAACAACCGACAAGATACTTGCCCCGAAACTAATCGAACTCTACGATAAATGCAAATATAATCTACCAATTGAAAGATCTGAAACCCCCTACTGAAAAGGACAATCTCAAATAATGTAGACATGCAACAAAGGACTATTTTCTCGCAAGAATGACTATAAACACAAAGACTCTTTCCCTCAGCATGATAACTTCTGAAAAGAGTTGTAAATCATGCCCTGAAAATCACTCAGGAATATCAGACTCAAAGCACAGGTATTAAACAAGACAAGTTTTTTCTCTACAACATCCTGTTCTTCCCTGACTGCTGGCTTCATAAAGGAGCCTGAAGCCTTGCCAGGAGTGTGTCTCTCACGGGCTTCCCTCTTCACTTCGTTATTAAACAAGGTGGAGGAGTCAAAGGCTACTCACCTCATCATCTCCCCTCGTCTAAGTAACCGTCTTCTTCCCTCTCCCTCCGCCCCACTACTGCTGTCTTCCTCCAGTTAACCTATATTAATTTAAGTATATCATTCTGGAACGAATAATTTTTGCCTCCCTTGTGGTCATCATGAGCAAGGAGAATTTTTTACATTCTTATTTTTTTTCCGTTACTTAATTCACGTTTATCACTATGGTTATTGGTTACCCTTTGTCTTTTATCTAATGAAACTATGCAGTCATTGCTTGATCTCCTTAATCTCCCTAATAGACGCCACTCACAACTTGATGTTCATTCTCACACTTTTTTTTAACTCTAAATCAAGTTAGTTAATCTATATATTCCTTTATTATTTGTCAGCAATAAAAGTTCCAGTACGTAGTAAGCTCTTACATGTTCATAATTTAGGTTAACAAATGAATCCATGCAGCCTTCAACACCAGCAAAGAGGCGCCGGTCCATGGTGCTCAATATGTCTTTTCTACATCTTGTACTGTCTGAATGGACAATATTTATGACAATACACCATCCAAGCTCATAACACTTCTCGAAAACTATGATACAAACATTAATATCCCAGAGCCCGTCCAGTGTAGGGTGACTAGAAGCAGTTTCAGACCCGAGCCAGTGACCCCTCGTATGATATAGTTATCAGATCAGCAGACAGTACGGAAGTTTGGCTACAAAGGAATCGACATCTTGGTGTCAATACAGAAGTCTCGGGAGTAACATCCGCAGTTGGTCTCTCGCTACACCATTGAAGGAGTGACGTGTGTTATCAACCACTGTCTTCCATGGTTGCTGTCTGTGGCCTTGACCTTTGCCATCTTACTCCGTTCCATTCATTCATTCATTCATCTGGAACACAAAGTCTATAGTTGGGTTAACGAGACGAGTAGTAGTAGTAGTAGTAGTAGTAGTAGCTTTTCAATGGCTCTATATTTACTAATTACATTGCCTATTTTTCATCCACAGCACGCTCACACGCATTACTTTTTTTTCTCTCTCTCACCAGTGATTGATTTCTGCTTCTCCCTTACTGGACAGCTTTGTAATATCTCACTTGTGCGAGTTCTTCACCTCGGGTAGCTGTAGAGACAAGTCCTTACGGGTTAATTCATTTGAATGGCGGGGCAATTATAAAGGCCTGCTGGATCTCGAAGGACAACCACTTCAGCCCTGACAACAGTAACGATTTAATGAGTCTACGGATGCTCTAATGAGGACGAGAGTTTCTGAAGGAGAGTCCGTTACCAGTCATCGAAGTCCGATTCTGTTGGCACATTTCGCTTAACCTTACCGCTTTGTAAATAATGAACAGAATGAAGACATTATTTCTTTTTCAGTGTAAAAGTGCCTTCTGGACAGTGAAATAAAAACAAACTGGTGGGAAAAAAAAGTCCAATGAAGATGTGCTTCCCGGAATTCATCAGCTTTTCAGTCACACACACAAACATTTACTACATTGAAACACACATTACAATTCTGTACTACTAAGCAAAAATACTGAAGGGTCATCTCTTATTCACGGCAGTGTTTCAAAGCAGCAACACATTGTAACACAGGTACTCAAATCACCCTTTCACATGAACAAGTCATGGTGTGGTGACATTTACTCTCAGCTATGACTCTGTACAAACACAGCTGCGAGACATAAACATTGATATTTATTATACTTGATCGTCACCATCGCTTTGCTCTCCCCGGTCCTGCATTCCTCCTGAGATCACAAGTATTATTTTCCTTGATGATAAAATACATCTTTTCTTTTACAAACTGATTCATCCATGACTACTTCTTGCTGCGTTTCTAGGGAATGTGTTCACAACGTTGAGGGAATGCTGAGGCTATTTTACAGTGCCTCTTGCTGTCTGTCCAACCTTTCCCTGTCAACTTTAGTGTTGAAATTTCTCATCACGAATGTAAACAAAATTAGTTTACACACACACACACACACACACACACACACACACACACACACACACACACACACATTTATATTTACTCACACACACACACACATTTATATTCACTCTCACACACACACACACACACACACACACACACACACACACACACACACACACACACACACACACACACACACACACACACACTTCAACATACAAACCTTATGTCAGAGAGAAAAAAAAATAAAG
>NC_059268.1:5924183-5929183 GCF_017591435.1 Portunus trituberculatus | reverse complement strand
ACGAAAATATGATTACGGTAAAAATAACCAAATGGGAGAAGAAAAGTTCAGCAGAATGATCCAAAAAGTTATATTCTTTTGAAACGTACGAGAGTGAATGCCTACTGGGAAACAGGTACACATCCACGCTCAATAGTAGAGCAACACATATTGGGAATTTATACTCCGATTTATGTTTTCCTCTGAGCTAACGACACTATCAACTGTTAGTTTTAGAAAAGGAATTACCAGCAAATCAGAAGCCATAACGACTAAAAATTGATCAAAACATAAAAACAAACATGTCAAATTACTCTTACTTAACTTCTGATCCTCTCACTTCTGACCTACACCACTAGTCTGTGGCAGATTCAAGGATAAACTGAGCGATCGACTACATTTCAACTAGCAATTCCGTGGACGTTATTTCTGAGTGTCACTAATGTTTCCATGATTCTATTGAGGGCTGAATAAATAATCATGAACCATTAACCACTTTATAACTGGGACGCATTTTTACCTTGAGTTTGGGTGTGATTAGACGATTTTACTTGCATTAGTAAGGAACCATGACGGTCAAAAGATTAATGGTCAGAGTCTTCACTATTTTAATCTCAACTTAAGTTTCTGAAGCTGTATAAAATCTCTAAATAGTAAGTAGAGTGAATATGAAAATGCGTCATGGCACTGAAGGGGTTAACAAGGAAACCACGCATGAGAGCTAGAGTGCAGTTCATTAGTACCACCCTTAAAAATCAGTCCCAAAGTCGGTAAGAATAAAGGCACAAATCTTCAAATCATCGTTCATCAGTTATTTTTGTGGCAGTGATATGTACTAACAATGAGCGCAATTAGCCAAAGAGTTCTTGAATTAGTAGAGCAGGACGCATTCCCCTTGCTTTCAACACACACTGCTCCCTTCCAGCTACCTTAAAAATAGAGACGATGCTATACACACCATTATCTTCCATTTTCGCTTCCTCCATCGTGCATTTCTACTTGTTTCCCTTACTTGACCTCTCTCCTCTTCTCCCTGCTTCCGCTATATGACGTTTTAATTATCACTTTTTCTCCAATTTTTCTTCTTCCTTCAATTATTATTACCTCTATTTTTTTTCCTGCATTCTACAATCACTATTTTTTGCCTCTATTTTCTTTCTACCTCTGCCTATCGCCTCTTTCTAACCTTTTATCCAATCGTTATTCCTTTTTTGCCTGTCTCACTTCTACCCTTCCCTATCACGGTGGGCATTCTCCAGAGTACAATAAACAGAGACCAGTCAGTACGTTCCAGATACCACCATCACCACCACCACCACCATCACTGCCACCCCCACCACCTTCATTGAAACTCCTCGCACGTGAACGATTTTTTCGACCGAAACCTTCTCGAGTGTAAGAAGAGAAAAACAATACCAGAAAAAATGTGTGTGTGTGTGTGTGTGTGTGTGTGTGTGTGTGTGTGTGTGTGTGTGTGTGTGTGTGTGTGTGTGTGTGTGTGTGTGTGTGTGTGTGTGTGTGTGTGAGCGCGCGTTATCACAATCATCACAGCAGTTACCATCACACGGATAGCTTCACAATCACGCCCAGGGAACAACACGTCTTGCAAAACCGAAGGGAGAAAAAAACCAAAGAAATATAAAATAAAAAAAACCAAGAGGACATACTTAAGACAGAAAAAAGCGGAAAATAAGAGAGCTAGCACAAAAACTTATTAAAAGAGCCCAGGAAAGTTTGGCGTCGGGTGCGGGGGCGGCGCTCGGTAATGGGTGGCAGAGGTGTTTGGTAACCCACGACTGTAAACCAGATTACGCCGAGCCAATTTCCGCGAGCATCCGCCGCGTCTGCCTGACTCGGTGCCGGGAGGAGGCGGGGAGTGGGGCAGGGGAGAGGACGGATAAAAAGCGCCGCAGTTCCCGGTAGCAGCCTGGTTTAAGGGACAGGGGCAGCGGGAACAGCGGGTAGAACGGTGGCCGCCAGATGGAGACTGCTTCCCACGGCGGCCTCCCAGCACTGTATGTTTGGTGAAATAACCATCTTCATCTCAGTGAGTCTCTTTCCATGAGCTCGCTTAGTGGTGCCCGTCACGACCATATACTCCAGTTATGTGCATTTTTGTATCAACTGCATAATACGAGATGGGCACTGGCATTTCGATTATGATTTTGCCCCAATAAAAGTCATTATGTGTTTTTTTTTTTTTATGCTTATACCGCAAGTACACAAGGATCATTATTCATTTTCTATAACGATGTGAACCTCTGTTGTTGTTTTTATAAAGAAAGGGGAACGTGAAGAGACAAATTAGTTATTATCTTTGATCTTCGTGAAATTGTGTCCTTTGTAGTATTCTAATCATTCAGCGATGCGATAGTGGCGTGCATGGCTGAAGCATTAATATTTATAACATGTTTATGAAAGGGAAAGAACAAACTAAATAAAACAGGTACCTTTGTTTGAAATGTTGCTAATGATATTCGTGCTTTTATTGACCACCACGAAAACCTTGAGGCGACAGTGGCGGCGAGGACAAACCGGGGAGGAAGACACTGAAATATGCCAATAGTGCCAGTGTCTTCTATACTAGCTCTCTCTCTCTCTCTCACACACACACACACACACACACACACACACACACACACACACACAATGAGAAGATGACCAAAAGTAATACGTATAATAGTGATGTGAAAAAGTTTGCCACTCTATGAAAAGCGGGGAAAAAGTGTGTGTGTTTGTGTGTGTGTGTGTGTGTGTGTGTGTGTGTGTGTGTGTGTGTGTGTGTGTGTGTGTGTGTGTGTGTGTGTGTGTGTGTACACCTTTCTGCATATTTCAACTTAACCTTACTACTCTTTCCTTCCTCTTCTACTTTCTATCATTGCCTCCATTTTATGTTATAACTTTGTTTGTCTCCACTGTCTTTCCTAATTGTCCGTCTGCCTTCCTTTAGCCTGTGACATGAAAACAGTGAAAAAAATACAAAACACTACTTGACTTTGATGATACAGATACTGAGCACTTAAGAACAAGAGAAGACAATAACATAAGGCAATCAGTAACATGCTGATAAAGACTCGCATGAAGCAGTGCCTGTATGAAGCCTATATTCATCAGTCATACCTATAAAAACAATAAATTAATCATCTTTGAAAGCTTCCTATTGACTCAGCACTAACAATAGTATTACGGAGTATATTCCAGCAATCTATTATTATTTCAGATCCAATTCCTACATTTTTACCTTTTTTTCCAGCTTGAACCAAACATTTTTTAAGTCATATTCTGATTATTAACTCTAAGATACCTGTTTACATTAAAATACTAAAACTTACATGTCATCTTCATTCACGATTGTATTCAACCTTCTCGTGATTTTCGT
Organism: Portunus trituberculatus; assembly: GCF_017591435.1. Classification (NCBI taxonomy): domain Eukaryota; kingdom Metazoa; phylum Arthropoda; class Malacostraca; order Decapoda; family Portunidae; genus Portunus; species Portunus trituberculatus. The sequence goes on along the minus strand of NC_059268.1, from coordinate 5,925,825 downwards.
CTGTATATCCAACTCTCCTTTTTGTGTGTGTGTGTGTGTGTGTGGAGGGGAGGTTTACAATACATTTTTTTTTAACTTTTAAATTCCTCCGAAGCGTTCTGAATGCAACTCTACATATAATCATTGAATATATTTATCTTCGCTTTTAATCATCAAGAAAAAAGGGAAAAATTTAATCGTGAAAAAAAAAAAACTAAATTGCATGTGACGTTTCATTACGGTCAAATTAAAAACACATATCTAAAAATTACAGAGAGAGAGAGAGAGAGAGAGAGAGAGAGAGAGAGAGAGAGAGAGAGAGAGAGAGAGAGAGAGAGAGAGAGAGAGAGAGAGAGAGAGAGAGAGAGAGAGAGAGAGAGAGAGAGAGAGAGATCCTAAGCCAGCCTCATTCCGCAACGATGATGAAGTAAACCAACCATCGACAATCAATTAAGCAGTAGGAGCAGGTGAGGTGGCAGAGATGGCTGGCTAGGGGCGCTGGGCAGGTGGAGGGACTCGAGGGGGGCACTAATACCAAGAGAGGCTAAACTAACGTGACTACAGACTGAAGGCGAAGAAGATAAATGTGACGGTAAAAATAAATAGAGAGGATTATGTGTGACGTGGTGGAGTGGACGGAGGAATTAGGAGAGAGGTGTGGAGGTCAAGAGGAAATGATAGAATTAAGCAATGGAAGGTACACGGGTGAAGAAATGTGTGTAAGAAATTAGAGTGGTGTGTGAAGGCAAAAAAGGAAAGTGTGGATGTTAGAAAATTAAAGGTGGAGGGAAGGAGAACAGTGTCTGGTAGAGTGAAGGTAAGAGATGGGAAGCAGGGAGGTAAAAGAGAGGGAGGTAAAGTAAAGGTAGTAATGAACGATGGACATGGAAAGTAAATCTAGAGGTGTTCTAGAGGTGAAGACAGCCTTTCCACAGGAACATAACACGTTACACAAAACAAACATCATTTCTTTTATTTTGCCATTATTATATTTTTTTTCTATGTAGACTCTAGAAAAAAAAAACCGTACATTACTTTAACTATTCTCATGTCTTTCCAGTAAAATGTTATTGTTGAAAGCTTAATATAAAGCCATGGGAAAAAATAAACATATATTAATTCCTATTATGTTGGTGTAAGTTGACTTGAAAACGCAATAGCAGTATTATAAAAATTCGTGTATCATTACAAGACCCAGAAGGGCAACATGTTTGCGAGATATTCGGTATTCAAAATTAGGAAAATAAAATGGAAGCTGCAGCGTTCTCCCTCCCCGTGATCTGATCTGTCAGCGGGAAGTGTAATCTGTGACAACTCAAATGGGAAACCCCTGCGTTTATCAGAATACTTCCATTTCACGCAGTAAACACATTTCTAATACTGGCAGCAGGACAGATTTTTGGCTACTTTTCATTTTAAGTTATCAATAATTTATATCAAACAATGGATTTACATCTGTAGTTTTACTAATTTATTAGGAAACCCATGAAATACAATAAGAAATTTAGGACAAAATGCAAGTTATGTTCACGTCAGCAAGTCATTTGCTATAATGATGAAAGATTCTCATGTTCGTGATCACCAGTCTGGATAGACTTCACACCATAAAACCTTCAGGGGTTTTGGGCATCGTCTCGTGAAGGATGCGGATGAATCAACTTAC
>NC_059268.1:5884183-5916683 GCF_017591435.1 Portunus trituberculatus | reverse complement strand
CATGTATCTAAATGTATCTCAATATACATAGGTCAATATGTATCACAGGCAATCACATAAAGAATAATAAACCTGCATTGCCATCACGCATCTCTGACACAGCAGGCATCTCTAAACTACCCGCGTCTTATGGCATTCTCCACGCCACCTTCCTCCTTGCCCCCCGATCCCTATCACAAATCGAACCTTTGTTTTTACAGCACAATAAAAGCTAGGCAGTCTCTCCATCGTGGCTCTTTTATTCCTCTCTAGTCTACCACCATGTCTGTTGCCCTCTTGTTCCTCCTCTATACAAATCCCATACCACCACCACCACCACCACCACATCCACCACGACCACCTCTCCCTCAGCGGCAGTATAGAAAATATCGAGTCCACGACTTGACCGATAATAAAGTTTTGTGAAGGGGAATCGAGTCTCTCCCTATCAAGTGGCCACAGGTGCTGGCTAGGCCTAGATCCCGCACAACCAACCCGACCCCTACTATTGGCTTTATTACACCTCCGGACGCTTTTTCCTTTAGTTTCCCATTAGGGTTGGAAACATATTTTGTTCCTTTTACTCGTGTTTTGCCGAGAGAGTGGAAGAGAGACGGAAAAACAGTGGCCCAGTCTGAAAAGCGTTCCGGCCGGTTGTGTCAAGTTGTAGATTGCGAGATTCCTTTTTCCCCACTGTCGTAAGAGGTGTGTGTGTGTGTGTGTGTGTGTGTGTGTGTGTGTGTGTGTGTGTGTGTGTGTGTGTGTGTTTGATCTGTGCAGTCTCTGACGAGACAGCCAGACGTTACCCTACGTCAGAGCTCATTATTTCCGATCTTCGGATAGGCCTGAGACCAGGCACACATCACACACCGGGACAACAAGGTCACAACTCCTCGATTTACATCCCGTACCTACTCACTGCTAGGTGAACAGGGGCTACACGTGAAAGGAGACACACCCAAATATCTCCACCCGACCGGGGAATCGAACCCCGGTCATCTGGCTTGTGAACCCAGCGCTCTAACCACTGAGCTACCGGACCGTGTGTGTGTGTGTGTGTGTGTGTGTGTGTGTGTGTGTGTGTGTGTGTGTGTGTGTGTGTGTGTGTGTGTGTGTGTTGTTGTTGTTGTGTGTGTGTGTTCTGGGCTCCTGCTTCTTCTCTATAAGGAACAAACCAAACAAACCTCTCTCTGTGTGTGTGTGTGTGTGTGTGTGTGTGTGTGTGTGTGTGTGTGTGTGTGTGTGTGTGTGTGTGTGTGTGTGTGTGTGTGTGTGTGTGTGTGTGTGTGTGTGTGTGTGTGTGTGTGTGTGTGTGTGTGTGTGTGTGTGTGTGTGTGTGTGTGTGTGTGTGTGTGTGTGTGTGTGTGTGTGTGTGTGTGTGTGTGTGTGTGTGTGTGTGTGTGTGTGTGTGTAAAATGTAAATAGTTTTTTTTTGTTTAATGTTTGATATAGTTAATTAAATGTTTTGTATTATGTTGGGCCGTAGTTGTGATATTTTGGCATCATTAATTTGCCAGTGTTCCACTTTCATAACTATATATTTATTTTCATATATTAATGCTTGCTATTCATATGTCTATCTGTCCGTCTGTATCTATCTATCTATATATTTATCAATCCATCCATCAATCTATCTATCTATTTATCTATCTATTTATCTGCCCTATCTCTGTCGTGTGTGTGTGTGTGTGTGTGTGTGTGTGTGTGTGTGTGTGTGTGTGTGTGTGTGTGTGTGTGTGTGTGTGTGTGTGTGTGTGTGTGTGTGTGACCTGGGTGAACTTCTCCAGGAAAGTAATTATCTAAATGAGCTGTGTGATTATCGTATTTGTATTGGTGTATGTGACTCTACTTGGTTGTTATGCTATGCTATTTGGTTTCATTCTTTTTAGAAGAAAGTTTTAAAGGCCGTTTGTATTTTTATCATATGCTATTTGCTTAACTGTTAAGATGTTTTGTATGTTATTGGGTGTTATTTGGTTAAGTTTTAAGGCGTTTTGTATCTTTACCAGACGCTATTTGATCAAGTTTTAAGGTTTGCTTTGCATTTTATTAAACATTATTTGTCACCTTTTAAGGTTTGTTTTGTTTTTGTTAGATGTTATTTGCATAAGTTTTAAAGTTTGCTTTTGTATTTTATTAGATAGTGTTTTCATAAGTGTTAAAATTTGTTTTTGTATTTATGAGACACTATTTACATACGTTTTTTAGGTTTGTCTGTTTCGGTTTTGTTTCTCTTTGTCTCATTATAGTTATTGAGGGTGCGAACACGTTTGTCCTTTTTACTTCATCGATTTAGTGTCTTCAATAGCCGCTGTGTTTATTTAAGCGGCAATTGATTATCTCTTGTTTTAGCATTTAGTCCAAAAAGAAAAAAAAAATAGCATGTATGAAATTATTTGGACTACATTAGTGATACATATGAAAAAGATATAAAAGTCATGTAGGTATCTTCCATTTTTCCCATTATAAGCAATGTATCCTAAGAATTGTGGTCAATAAACTACTACTACTACTACTACTACTACTACTACTGTGTGTGTGTGTGTATGTGTGTGTAGACAACAGGAGAGGGACGAGACATTGCATACTCGTACATACTCCTAAAAACCCGTCCTTTTTTCTGCAGGCTGAGGGAACTGCAGGACCGGTACCAGTAGTGGTGGTGGTGGTACTGGTATGGTATCGTTCGCCTCGTGACGAAAAGCGCGTGCTGGGGGAAGGTTGGCAGAGGCTAGGGAATGGAAGGCTGGGTGGAAGGCTGTGAGGCAGGTTGGAGGGAGGGTGGGGCTAGGGAGGCTGTGGGAAGACTGGGGAGACTTAAAAATATGGAACGAGGGATGGTACTCTCCACTTAAGGTTTTTATCTCGATATATAAGTATTGCCCCCCCTCTCTCTCTCTCTCTCTCATTGGCCCCCCCCTCTCTCTCTCTCTCTCATTTCCCCCCCTCTTTCTCTCTCTCTCTCTCTTTATCTCTTTTAGTACTCGACAAAGTCTCAGTCACTCTACCCTCTCAGAGCATCGTCACCGTACTTGTCTCTCAATCAATAAATTCAAAATCTGAGTCCTTCTACAGATCAAGATTTTTAGTCAGGTGTTCCATTCAATTGTATTAAAGTTCACAATGCACTGAGTAGAGTACCAATGGACACGTTAGAGGTAGTGGTAGTAATGATAGTAGTAGTAGTAGTAGTAGTAGTAGTAGTAGTAGTAGTAGTAAAAGAGATAGTAATAGTAGTATAGTGGTGGTAGTAGTAGTAAAGTGGTAGTAGTAGTAGTAGTAGTAGTAGTAGTAGTAGTAGTAGTAGTAGTAGTAGTAGTAGTAGTAGTATCTCTTTCGACTAACAATCTTACCCTTTCGTGTGTGTGTGTGTGTGTGTGTGTGTGTGTGTGTGTGTGTGTGTGTGTGTGTGTGTGTGTGTGTGTGTGTGTGTGTGTGTGTGTGTGTGTGTGTGTGTGTGTGTGTGTGTGTGTGTGTACCTACCAAGTTTGTCTCCGCATGAGTGTCTAGTGCCTAAGTCCCGACATGGTCCACGCCACACAGTAAGAGCGACAGACAGACAATGGCTTTCGAATAACATGACAATATTAGTTACCACCATCAACATCACCATTAACTATAACTCACTAGCCCACAATTGTGCAACACAGAAATGAACACCACACAACACACACAAACACACACACACACACACACGTTTCAGAACACACCACCAACACTACCACGACTTTTCCACATCATTTCCTCTCGTCTTCCATTGAGTTGACACAAGTTCTCAAGTACCCCTGTTCTTCGCCAAGCCTCTAATGTACGACACAGCCAGCTTCTCTCCCACTCTCACTCAAAACGAGCATTGGTTCGCGGAGGCTTAACTTCCGACCAACTCACTGAAACATTAGCCAAATTGAGAGGTTCCTGATAACTTCCCTCCACAGCAGCTGCATATTATTGGCTAAGTTTGTGTTGAAGTAACGGCAAACTGCTTCAACTATGGATCACCAAGAGTGTCAACGTAATCCTTCACCCAAGCCCTCTTCCTCCTCCTCCTCCTCCTCCTCCTCTTCCTTCTCGCTCTCTCTTCCTCCTCTCTTCCTCATCCTTTCCTTTCCTCAAAATACCACCTCGCCCTCTTCGATTCATTATCCTTTTCCTTTCCCTTTTTTACATTTTAAACATCTTCATCTTCTTCCTCATACTCTTCCTTTTCATCTCCTTCCCTTTCCTTCCTTCTTTCTTTCTCTCTTCTCTCTTTTCCTCTTTACACTTATTTCCCTCACGTATCTCTTCTAATCTCCAACCTGACTCGTTTCCTAGAAGGTATTAGAGCTACATCATCGATTTTCCCCCACAAAGCATAACCAATTGAAACACAGGGAAGTCAGTAAATATCCTATGCCTTACTCTCCCGGCGACTACCAAATGGGATTCCTTCCGCTTCTAAGTATCCGAAGTAAAAAGGGAAGAGTAATGGGTTGTACCGGAGGGAGAAATACAAGACTGGAAAGGAACGCAAGTGGGTAGAAATTGTTATAGATATGATCGTTCAGTTAATTTACAGCATTTTGGGGTATTTATTAGAGAGAGAGACAGAGAGAGAGAGAGAGAGAGAGAGAGAGAGAGAGAGAGAGAGAGAGAGAGAGAGAGAGAGAGAGAGAGAGAGAGAGAGAGAGAGAGAGAGAGAGCTGAATTGAATATTTCTCGAAACTTATGAGTGGTAAAAAGTATAAAATGATATAAAATTAACCACAACTATTTCTAATGCTCTGGCGAACATCAAGATATTAGATTTAAAGACAAAAATGAAGATTATAATACTCTCAAGACTAAAATTAATAAGTAAATAAGAAAGGGGGAAAATCAACCTTTAGCCAATAAATTCCCGTGAAAAGCCCACAACGTATAAATAAAAAAAAAAACTTTAAAAAACACAGCAAAATAAAGACTAAATCAAAGGAAAGAAAGCCACAGTAGTTATCTGAACCAAGCACTCACTCCCACATGACGCTAACCAATCAAAACCAAGCCACACAAAAATACAAAAGCGAGACAAGAATTTGCGTACACAATAACAAGGAAGAGAAGGCGACGAGAGGAGGCATCAGTCACCATCACGTCACTCACTCCCGGAACCCGACAAGCGACGCCTCCGACAGATTCAATTTGGTTCCCCGCCATCATACGTGAGACAACCCGCCGCTGCTCGCCCTGACTGAATCATCGCGAAACAGTAGCAGGTGGCGAGGTACTGCGCCCCCAAACAACCTGACGAGATGCAAAGTTACTCCACAACTCACAACGCGGCAAGGTGCAAATGTACTGCTTCTACACAGCCAGGTAAAGATGAGACTAAAATGCCAAACTTAAGTGAATGTGCTGTAAATAAACGGAGAGCGAAATGTTAAGTGTTTCGGGAATCAGAATACGTAACACAAAGTCGAGAATATTCGTTTTATCTTAGGCGATTCAGAAGAAAGAAACGTTTACTCTTTTCTACACACACATCTCAAAATTGTACTTGAAGGTTAGAGGAATGTAATTATATTATGGTTTCTTTGTTGTCGCATGTTGAAATTAAATATATGTTCTAGAAAACATTCATCCTTTGTCACAAATTAACGGGGAGAAGGAGGAAGTATAGAGAACAAAAAAGGAAATATGAAGAAAAACAGTGGTACCATGCGTGCTTTGGGTTCCGAGGGATCTGTAAGCGCACGGGTTCGAATCCTGTCCACGGTCCGAGTGTAGGTTGGGCTTCCTCACTCGGGGCAACGGTTTCCTAGCAGGTGGGCTTTGAGATAGTATTCCTTTTAGCCAATGAATTCCCGTGGAAAGTCTACATGGCACAAATAAATAAAAAAATAAAAAAAATTGGAGGATGAGAAAGAAAAGACACCGAAAATAAGAATGAACCAAAAAATATATATAATCTTTCACAGGTTAATACAAAGATATGCTTGCAAAGTTAATAAATCAATATCACCGTGTTCTTGGCTACCCTGCTAAGCTTCAAGACAGCAATGGACACGCAAGCACACAAGGATTACACAGCAGAGGGACACGCCACTTACCGGCCAGGACGAGGAGAAGGAGGTGCCAGATAGAGGATAAAAGGAACCCCAGGAGACGTCACTCACCCGTGGGAATGCGAGACGTCTAATTGCGTGGAAAGAAAACAATAATTTACAACTTTAATCATGAGCATATCGTAATGGTGTTTTTATGATGCTCAACAATTATAATCATCGCGTCCACTTTCATCATCGTTATTAGAATTATCAGGCGGCATTCCCTCATGTGTTGAATGTAAGGCACAGCACTCAGTTAGCTCTTCCAGTGAAAAGAAATTCCCGGAATGAGAGTAAATAATACCATCTGCAGCGTAAACAGGAAAGTGTTGAGTACGTGGAAACAATGAAGCTGGAAACTGAAAATGAATACGAATGAGTTTTTATTAGTTTGTTCTTTTTCTTCATCTTCTCATTATTATTATCATCGTTATTTTCTTCTTCTTCTTCTTCTTCTTTCTGCTTATCCTTCATTAGCATTATAGGGTAAAAATACACAAGCAGTTTTAAAGAAAGAGAATGAACAGCGGTAACAAAAATTTCCAGTGCATGAATGAAGTGGAAACATGAATACATTAAGATAAAAACAATAACAATGCCAACAAGAAATTTTGTAACGTTACATTTATACAAGCAAATATCAAACACAACTTAATTCCAACCATTTCCCTTTTTTTTTTATCGATAAGTTCTTGCTCAGCCTCTTTAACACACAACGAAGGAGAACGAAACGAAATATTTACACAGCAATCTTGTCCAGGGAGTGGAGGTGTCGGGCAGGGGGGAGGAGGCGGTGAAGGCAACAGACAATATCATACAAAACATAAACGACGAGAGAGAGGCGTTGAGGAGGCGAGGGCCGCTGCTCCGTCCCTCCATCTTAATGCAACAGAATCTTTTCACCTGGTTCCTCTTTTCCTGGAATTCAAACTCGCTCAGATGCATACAAAAGAACCTCAGCAAAACGGATGGACGAACAAACGGACTCCTCTCTCTCTCTCTCTCTCTCTCTCTCTCTCTCTCTCTCTCTCTCTCTCTCTCTCTCTCTCTCTCTCTCTCTCTCTCTCTCTCTCTCTCTCTCTCTCTCTCTCTCTCTCTCTCTCTCTCTCTCTCTCTCTCTCTGTGTGTGTGTGTGTGTGTGTGTGTGTGACCACTCCCTTCACACAATACCTACCGTACCCATCCATACATTTAAGTAATTCTAATAGCTGGAAATCATTGCAGACTCAAAGTAAATTTCAATAGATCTGTGTTTGTATGTTACGTGGTAAACATATGACTAAGGAGACTCATTCACGGACTCAGCATACTACTACTACTACTACTACTACTACTACTACTACTCTTTCTGTGTTGGTATTTTTCAGATGAATGAGCTCTTTCCACTTTACTAACAAATTTATTGAAGTATGTATATCTTCGTGCCTAACTGCAAAACCAGCTGAGGGAGAGAAGTACACGACAAATCTCAAACTACCAAGGCCCCAAACGTATATAAAGAATTGAACTGAAAATACAAAGATAAAAGACTCTACGAAATAATAATAAGAACAAGGTTGACCTAGTGGCAGTAATTATACAGCGGTGATAGGACCTGATTACAGACGAAAGCTACAGAAATCAATACAAAGTCATACAGAGAAACACGCAGAGAATCTAAGTCTCCCTAAGAGTATGCATGTAAACCAAGAGCCTTAATTTGCAAGTTGTAAGCGAAGACGTGTGCTGAAGTGCCGCATTACTTTTGAAAGTCGATGAAGGGAAATAAAGGTGCCAGCGTTACATTTACATGAGAACGGTAGATAGGATGATATATTCCTAACACAATATACAAGTGAATCAAGGCGTGTTTAAACAAGACAGCCAACCTGAACATTTTTTTCAAGAGAAACAGAATAAAAACTGAAAAGGAGAAGGCGACTTAATACCGTGGCATAATTCAGGACACATTAGAAGGCAGGTCTGGTATTAGCACTCCCCTGCGACAACCTTCAATCTGGACACGTCAGGGAGTGAGGGAGGCAAGGTAATGTTACTGTACTCAAAGCCACCCGACCACCTGCGTGTATAACCTTTGGAGAAGAGTGGAGGGCGAGAAAAGTAAAATCCCTGAGATGTGTGTCAACTAGAGAAATTGTGTTGTCAGGAGAGAGAGAGAGAGAGAGAGAGAGAGAGAGAGAGAGAGAGAGAGAGAGAGAGAGAGAGAGAGAGAGAGAGAGAGAGAGAGAGAGAGAGAGAGAGAGAGAGAGAGAGAGAGAGAGAGAGAGAGAGAGAGAGATTTGCTTGTCTTAATTAATTCATTAGAACGACAAACCTAGTACATATATAACTCTCAGTATATACATTGTACTCGTGACACGCAAGACACGTTTTAAGGTACAGTAAAGATGCAACACACACACACACACACACACACACACACACACACACACACACAAAAATAATAAAAAATAAATGAAAAAAAAAATAAAGATAAACAAAATAGAAAATAAAATAAATAGGTAAGTAAATAAGTAAATAAAGTAAATAGACAAATAAAAATCACACTTCAGCACCCACCAAGGTGTGGCTGACGGACCAGAATGGCACCCAAATGATCATCAGCCAACAGAAAATGACACAGACTGACAGACAGACAGACAAAGAAACAGAGAGAGAGAGAGAGAGAGAGAGAGAGAGAGAGAGAGAGAGAGAGAGAGAGAGAGAGAGAGAGAGAGAGAGAGAGAGAGAGAATCCAGCATCCTACACCAGTTGCTTGCGTTTGTGCTTCCGTGCGAGCGCAGGAAGAGGATGGAAAGAGGACGTAGCGAAGACAAAAAGAGAAAACGGTCTAGGTGAAATGTGTCAAGTAAGTATTGAAGGCGAGTGAGGACGATTTATGGGTTTGGTGATCAGTTATCAATAATGTAAGAGCGAGTGACGAAGGCTGGGAAAAACACGCGTGAGTGACGACTGTACCGTATTGCTGTGATACTGAACCTCAACTGGACAAGCTTCTCTCCTTTCCTTTGCTCTGTTATAACTTCCACACTCCCACACAATGTCTGCCTGTTCAGAAAAGTCAACGTCCTCGTTTTCAAACCTGTGTAATTATGGAAACAAAAGTGACTTAAGAATGGTTGCCTCGTACTTTTGTAATGAGAAATAGTGTAAGATGCTTGTAAAAGTGCACTTAGAGAGAGAGAGAGAGAGAGAGAGAGAGAGAGAGAGAGAGAGAGAGAGAGAGAGAGAGAGAGAGAGAGAGAGAGAGAGAGTCAAAAGTCAGTCAGTCAAAATGTTTATTTCCATTTCTACAATGTTTATTTCCAGAGAGAGAGAGAGAGAGAGAGAGAGAGAGAGAGAGAGAGAGAGAGAGAGAGAGAGAGAGAGAGAGAGAGAGAGAGAGAGAGAGAGAGAGAGAGAGAGAGAGAGAGAGAGAGAGAGAGTTTTTCCTAATTATAAACACGTATAAAAAAATAATAACAGTGTCTTCTTTTCACAGTCCCCCAAGCGTCTCATCAGGATAAAACAAACACAACACACCATCATGACGCAAATGTTGTAGAATTTTGCTCCACTTTTTTTTAATCAAATTACTCACAAGACTGTATTAGATATATGCATGAACCTTGAGTGAAACAATGGTAACTATAATTATTACCATTATTGTTATTATTATTAGTAGTAGTATCATTATTATTATTATTACTATTATTATTATTATCATTATTACTGCCTCACTCTGCATTGCAAGAATGAATGGACGCGAGAATAATTATAATATGATACCAGAATATAATACGTATATATATATATATATATATATTGAAGTGCATGTCATAGCGCACTACCACGCCACCGTCCTTGCAGCCTCCCGCCCCGAAGCCTTTACAAATCATTCCTAAAATTATTGAAACATTCTCCCGTGAAGGACTGGCTATCGGACTGCGGCGGGGAGGCGTGAGGGGATGAACCTGATAAATATATAGGAGTACAAATTGTAAAAGAAATAATACAATACAATCTTTCGGTGGCCAGTAATACAAACAAGTCAACCATCAATACATTTACAGCTATATTCAGAAACGTCTTCCTCTCTCACACGACAATTTTTCAAGACCCCATAGACGACTAACCGGGTTTTCGAGACAGTTTCTCCTTATGATCAACTATAAATATTGCTAATCCATCACCAGAACAATAAAAATAACCTTGAAAACATGAGTACCTTCAACTAAAGCCTTTAGAAATAGTCGTCGTGAGAGACCAGCAATAGATCACACCAGGGGTCGGCCAGCCAGCTATCCGTCCATCCCAAGCCCACCTGTCCCACATGCAAGATGGAGTGACACAATACTCTCCATGTGATTGTTTTCCGAGGTGAGTTTGGGACTACTCGGCCGTCACACACGCAAACCCAACAGCCAGAGTGGTATTGGGAGGAGTGTAGTATTGGCCACGATAAAAGTAAAGAAAAGGGTGTAAGGGTGAACTGTGGCCTGTCTTTATTATCTATTTTATCTTCACACACACACACACACACACACACACACACACACACACACACACACACACACACACACACACACACACACACACACACACACACACACACACACACACACACAGACACATACACACCAGACACGCATCATGAACAGTAACAGCAGATGTAGCAGTGGATATAGTAGTAGTAGTAGTAGTAGTAGTAGTAGTAGTAGTAGTAGTAATAGTAATAGTAATGGTAGTAGTAGTAATAGTGATGGTGGTAGTGGTGGTGGTGGTGGTGGTGGTGGTGGTGGTGGTGGTGGTGGTGGTGGTGGTGGTGGTGGTGGTGGTGGTGGTGGTGGTGTGGCAGTGAGTGGTAGTGGTGGTGGTGGTGGCAGTGGTGGTGATAATAATAGTGTGGTGGTGACAGTCGTAATAGTAATAATGGTAGTGGTGGTGGTGGTGGTGGTGGTGGTGGTGGTGGTGGTGGTGGTGGTGGTGGTGGTGGTGGTGGTGGTGGTGGTGGTGGTGGTGGTGGTGTGGTGGTGGTGGTGGTGGTGGTGGTGGTGGTGGTGGTGGTGGTGGTGGTGGTGGTGGTGGTGGTGGTGGTGGTGGTGGTGGAGTAGAGTAGAGTAGAAGAGTAGTAGTAGTAGTAGAACTAGAAGTAGAAGTAGAAGTAGTAGTAGTAGTAGTAGTAGTAGTAGTAGTAGTAGTAGTAGTAGTAGTAGTAGTAGTAGTAGTAGTAGTAACAGTAGTAGTAACCTCACATGTAATATGTATAATCACTTGAAAAGTTCCTTCCATATGTTTATGTTAAAATAAATGTTGAGTGAAATTTTCTCATATTGCAAAGTCTTTCTTCAAAGAGGATCTCTAAAGAGATAGCAGAAGAAGAGAAGTGGAGAGTTTTGGCAATGAGACGCGGGAAGAGAGTTCGCGATCTTTAAATAACAATGAATTCCTAAAACTCTTGAGGAGATTTCTGGGAATCGAGAAAAAATTGTTACATAAAGCTTTATTTATTTCCAGAAACTTTAGTAACGTGGTGATATTCAGAAGGTGGAAAGAGAAAACTTTAATAAACGAGAAAGTCAAACTATATATTCTTTAAATAGATAGATAAATAGATCATATACACACATGGATGCATGAATAGTAAACAATAATTGATAGATGCAAATACAGACATATAAACAGACACACAAAATAGACAGATACATAGATAGATAGGTAAACGTAGATATGGATACATACGACATACACATACACGTACAAACTTACAGAAACAAAATAAATAATCAAATATAGTTCGATAAATATATATTACCCACGTTACTTTTTCATCAGCAGCAGCGGCAGCAACCTTTTCCTTTCCAAGATTCACGCCAATGTGCCAATATTTGCCAAGTTTTACCTTAATTTTCATTCGCCTCTCAATTCCAGTTGTTCGGCGTAGAATCTCCCGGGGTTCAGCTTACCAACCTTTTGCTCCTCTCGCCAATTGTTTTACTGACCTCCATTCCTCCTCCATCATTTCCATGACGCCCTTCATTTCGTTCATTTTAACCTTTTCTCTTCAATCATGGTAATATTTTCTAATCCCTCACAGTTATTTGAGGAAATTTATTGACACTACACTAACCCTTTTACCACGCCTCTCTCAGTAAGCCATAGTGGTCTGCACACAGTATCAACACAAAGGAATCGCTTGGGAAATACGTAACATGTTTAAGAAATGTTCCCAAGTAATAGTGACTTGTGTACAAGCCTTAATAGTTGGTGTAATTTTCCTCTTATTCCATTATTAGACCTGCAGTAAGCTCTCTGTCGAGTTCAATCAAGAGTTTTATCATTTTTCTGCAAGTTTCGTAATGTTTCCCTGCGAATGTTGTCTTGTATAATCGATTGGTGGAGCCACTTGACTCTAAGGCTGTCAGGCAAAGTTATTAGCAGTGTCGTCCTCCCTAACCAGATAAGGAGGAGCGGCGAGGCGAGGCTCCCTGGTAATAACGCTAAAAGCCTTCCTGACGCCTGAGTGACGTGGTGTGACTGTTCCAGGAATCACGGTAACACACATAGCAACACACAAACAAGTCCTGCACGGCCTCTCTATATGGAGTTGTCGAGGCCTTGCTGTCAAGTTGGTACTATTCGGTATATCTGAGAGAGAGAGAGAGAGAGAGAGAGAGAGAGAGAGAGAGAGAGAGAGAGAGAGAGAGAGAGAGAGAGAGAGAGAGAGAGAGAGAGAGAGAGAGAGAGAGAGAGAGAGAGAGAGAGAGAGAGAGAGAGAGAGAGAGATAATTGAAGTAGATATACAAGATAAGCACCATGAGGAGCTCTTACCACATACATATAACAATCAGCATGTAAAGCAGAAAGCATTGCACTGGTTCCTACACTTCACCAAGACTTCAAACCAAACTCTGCCAGTGAGACAGGACAGACGACTGAACCAGGTTTATTATCAAAGAAAACCACCACAGAGAAAAGTTTACTACACTAAGGTCAAATTGTCATATGTCAAGTAAAGGTCAGGCATATTGGGCGCGTGTCCAAGGCAGCCTGGGAAGAAGACGTGAAGCTGCTCCAACAACTGGACTAGATTAGCAGATACTGTACAGGGTAACACTTTATTATATTTGTCAACATGCCAAACAGCAGACCGAACTGGGGGTGAATACTGAAATCTAAAATATAAATTTCAAGAAAAAGGAGAATTGGCGGCCATGATTTGATTTAGTCCCACGTCAGAGATATATAACCCAGATCTATTTACCGAAGGAATGCTGCGGGAACCAACTTTTGTCTGAAAGAGAGGGGAGAGAGCGCGTCAGGAATAGAATATGAGCTCTTGACAGTAGCCTCAACCGCCTCTTTTCTATTTATCTATTTCTTTCCTGCCTAAAGTAAAGGTCAAGCTTAAAGGTCAAGGGAAAGTTGGGTTTTCACTCATTAGAAATTACGAGGAATTCAGAGTTCGAACAATCAATATGGAAAGATCTCTTGTGGCGGTGATGGCGTGTTGTGATGGTCAAGGTTTTGTTCATTGTGACCTATAGGGATACATAACAACCACAGATGCTAAGACGATGGGATGTCAATGTACTTACTACGACTATGACAATAAACTTTTTTAACTATTGATGCGTTTGTACCTTTATATTTTTCTCTGTTTACACTCTCTTACTAAGTTATCTACACCTCTTCCTTTCTTCCTACCTTCCTTTCTCCTCCTGCTGCTGCACCTCCACCTCCTCCTCCTCCCTGACTGACTGACACAAATAATTAGCTGACTGACTGACTTATTCACTCATTCACTCAATCAATCACTTACTCACTGAAATACAAAATGAAGTAACAAATCTGAGAAAGAAATCCGTGAAAAGAGCGAGATGACTGGCTGGGATGTAACGTCACCTGACCTGCACTCGTAAAATGTTCGTAATAATTATCAAGAAAATTATCAGTAATACAAATTATCATGTTTATAATCCTGGTGTTTTCTTTTTCTTTGCATTCCGGGAAATTGTTAAGTTTGGCAGTGAGAAGGAAAGGAAGCACAAAAAGGAACACATACCAATAAGCAACATACCTTTAATCAAGCAGCCTCTGATGTAAGACAGAGTCGTTCAAGGAAAAGTCGTTGTTCTCATTTCTAAATCTATGTAGATGCCAAAACAAGAATTACTTCACAGTGGTTGACTCGTACTTTTGTAATGAAAAATTATGTAATGTCGTAATTTACTTATGATTTAGTTTAATTATTTTCTGGGGCATGAAGGAGGCTGGCCAAAACCATCCAAAAAGAAAAAAATGATAATTATTACCACTCCTGAAAAAAAATTCTCTTACTGGATTATGGGATGGATGCAGACAGTTTACAGTGCGTGAGATGAACGAGCCAACAACGCATGAATAGCATGGTAATCAAACCTTGTGCGTGTTCCGTGACGTCTCGCAAGTTTCAGTTTGCATCATATTTATGAAGTCTATGTTACATTTTCTGCGTTATATTTTGTTACGTTTGTAATATTATTATACACATGTCAGAAAAGGTCATGAAACATACACACTCTACTCTCTCTCTCTCTCTCTCTCTCTCTCTCTCTCTCTCTCTCTCTCTCTCTCTCTCTCTCTCTCTCTCTCTCTCTCTCTCTCTCTCTCTGTGTGTGTGTGTGCACGTATATATATATATATATATATATATATATATATATATATATATATATATATATATATATATATATATATATATATATATATATATATATATATATATATATATATATATATATATATATATATATATATATATATATATATATATATATATATATATATATATATATATATATATATATATATATATATATATATATATATATATATATATATATATATATATATATATATATATATATATATATATATATACACACACACACACATATATATATATATATATATATATATATATATATATATATATATATATATATATATATATATATATATATATATATATATATATATATATATATATATATATATATATATATATATATATATATATATATATATATATATATATATATATATATATATATATATATATATATATATATATATATATATATATATATATATATATATATATATATATATATATATATATATATATATATATATATATATATATATATATATATATATATATATATATATATATATATATATATATATATATATATATATATATATATATATATATATATATATATATATATATATATATATATATATATATATATATATATATATATATATATATATATATATATATATACACACACACATGTGTGTGTGTGTGTGTGTGTGTGTGTGTGTGTGTGTGTGTGTGTGTGTGTAAAGGAAAGCATACCAAAGATTCAAGTCACGTTCGGTGTTTTGAAAATCATTTTTCTGTTTCCTAAAGTTTGGTTGCCTTAAGAAGGAAAAGCATCCAGTGGGCGCGTTTTCCTTGTTATTCTCCTCTTGGTTGACTAACTGGCTGGTTGATTTTGGGAGCAGCAGCAACACAGTCATGTAATACAAACACACACTAGCGGCTGCGGCGGCTGCCTCGTATTTGTATGAACAACAAACACACGTTGGCTGTCCGTACATTATCACAATTATTGTGGCTTTGACTTTCATGTCATTGTCCTCTAACACAAGCAATAGTTTTATGTACTAGTTGGACTACACACGAGCATGCACGCCCACTCACTCCCAGCCCCTCACCCCTTACTCACCAGCGTCGCGTTTCTCTTCATACACACATACAGAGAGACACACATATACCTCCCACCCCCCTACACACACACACACACACACACACACACACACACACACACACACACACACACACACTCACTCACTCACTCTCTCTCTCTCTCTCTCTCTCTCTCTCTCTCTCTCTCTCTCTCTCTCTCTCTCTCTCTCTCTCGAGATCAGCTTTTCTATGTGAATTAGAGTCAAGAACAACTATACATATATATATAAAAATATTCTGTATTACTTTCAAATCGTATGTACTCTCTATGATATTTCCTTTATAATATGTCACGTCAGTTGCATTTCTACGCCCATTCAGGTCAGGTTCCATCGAAATAAAAGACATGAAGAAACCGACAACAAAAATAACAACAAAAACAACAAAAACAACAAAAACAACAACAACAAAAAACAACAACAACAACAGCAATAAAAACAAAAACAGCAAAAACAACAACAAAAACAACAACAACAACAACAAAAACAACAAAAACAACAACGATACATGACACCAACCGCCCCTCACTCCACACACACAAAGAGAATACAGTTCAATATGATCAGTAAATGTGTCAAACACTCGCTGAAACCTCCACGAGCTCTGTGTTGATTTCCCTCGGCTCTGCGGCCACAGTCGATGAGTATACGTATGCATATCTTTTTCTCTCATTGTCTCTTTCTCCTTCCATTCCTCTCATGCTGTCCTCCTGGGAACACACTCCACTTGTCCCTGCCACCGCGACCAAAATCTACAGGGAACATGTGGTTATTCTCGGGGACGTCAACAGTTTTCTTCCTTGATGGAAAATAGCATAGCCGAGAGAGTCACCTGTTGTCATGTATCTACAGGAGCTGTCTATATGAATTAATGCGGGTATTTTTGTTCCTAATTCTATTGCCATTTTTCTACTAAGATGAGGTAGGTCTGAGGTCTCGTTCGGGAGTTAAATGACAAAAGAAAAAGTGTTAATTTAATGACGAAAAACAGCTTTAGAAAAAAAACATTATTCAGACATAGGATTAAAGATTGAATTCTCTCTCTCTCTCTCTCTCTCTCTCTCTCTCTCTCTCTCTCTCTCTCTCTCTCTCTCTCTCTCTCTCTCTCTCTCTCTCTCACACACACACACACACACACACACACACACACACACACACACACACACACACACACACACACACACACACACACACACACACACCACCACCACCACCACCACCACACACACACACACACACACACACACACACACACACAAAATGAACAAAAAGAAAAAAGTAAAGCATTTACAGATTGTAAACAGGAGCCTCGGAAGCCTACAATACTTTGAAAAGAAAAAAAACACGAACTGGTAAAAAGATGAAGGTCAAATGTGGAGCAGTGAAAGTATTCCTACAAAACTTGATGTTCAGGGGTGTCCAAAACAAGGAAGATCATGAGTGGAAAGTAAGGTAAAGGAGTCGTGTCATATAAGTAATTGTTAAACATCTGTGTGGTGGATAGACCATGAGATATTTAAAGCAACAGACCTGAGGCAAAGCTTATTTCTGCTGTTCACGACACTTCATTAGGTAAAACACAGTGCCGCATTACACAATAATTAGCAATAACAGTATGAAGGACAGGGAAAAATGTCCTGCACCTCTAGTTATTCATCTGAACGCAAAGAATGCATTATTGACCTTCAGGCAAAGATTTCCCTCGCCAGCACAACTGTGAATGTCGTCAACGAGAGGTCATATCACAAAGATTAATAATTTCTTGTTTGGCTTCACTATACTCGTTACTTTGTATAGACAGTATCATCCACGAGTCCCTTCAATGAACCATGCAACTGATCAAGAAAATTTCTCTCTTTAGAAAAAAAAAAAAGTACAAGTAAAATAAATTCGCTCGCTAATCAAGATATAAAAAAAAATATCGCAAAATAACGCAACAATAAAATCACACCAAAATAAAAAATAAACGAATAAACAAATAAGCAAACAAACAAGCAAACAAGCATTATTATATCAAAGCTGTTTTGTTTGCTTGTTTGCTCTACATTAATTATTAGGAGAAACACGTGTACAGCTAGAAATGGATAACAAAGACGATCTATCAACATATGTAATTAGCAAGCAGACTCGTTGCCACAACACGTATTAAACTCACACTGTCATGAAGAACTGTAACTGCATCAGGCACTGTAACAAGGAAGGGACATCACAACCTTCTCTGTGTCTCCTGGTTACCTTTCATGTTAGTGTGTGTGTGTGTGTGTGTGTGTGTGTGTGTGTGTGTGTGTGTGTGTGTGTGTGTGTGTGTGTGTGTGTGTGTGTGTGTATACCACGGGGGGAGTGTTTAATTTGTTGATGGTACAAGGATATCCAAACTAATATCGCCAGTATTACGTAAAATAGTTTATGAAATTGTTTAACATGCCTGAGTTATCCTGAAACATAAAATATGGGGCGTAATGTTTTGTTTCCGGAGATTCTTTCAAAGTGAGGATTCTTTTCCTTTAACTATACGTTTACATTTTCATCTGTTCAACAAAAGTTGTGTGTGATTTCCGAGTCAGAGAGCAACAACAAGACCGCAAGAATATATTAATTTTGAAACGTGTTTGCATATATGTATTCTGCAGCGCTGCTTATAAACTTTTGCGGAGCGGTGTGTGTGTGTGTGTGTGTGTAATTCACCTCGGTTGCCTACTGGTCACCCCGCCAGTCTTCCCCATTATGGAGCGAGCTCAGAGCTCATAGACCGATCTTCGGGTAGGACTGAGACCACATCACACACAACACACACCGGGAAAGCGAGACCACAACCCCTCGAGTTACACCCCTCATCTATTTACTGCTAGGTGAACAGGGATCACACAAAGGCTTGACCATTTGCCTCGCCGCTTCCCGGGACTCGAACTCGGCCCTCTCGATTATGAGTCGAGCCTGCTAACCACTACACTACGCGGTGTGTGTGTGTGTGTGTGTTTCACTGTTTGATCTGCTACGCAGTCTCTGACGAGACAGCCAGACGTTACCCTACGGAGCGAGCTCAGAGCTCATTATTTCCGATCTTCGGATAGGCCTGAGACTAGGCACACACCACACACCGGGACAACAAGGTCACAACTCCTCGATTTACATCCCGTACTTACTCACTGCTAGGTGAACAGGGGCTACACGTGAAAGGAGACACACCCAAATATCTCCACCCGGCCGGGGAATCGAACCCCGGTCCTCTGGCTTGTGAAGCCAGCGCTCTAACCACTAAGCTACCGGGCGTGTGATTCATTGTTTGATCTGCTGCAGTCTCTGACGAGACGGCCAGACGTTACCGTACGGAACGAGCTCAGAGCTCATTATTTCCGATCTTCGGATAGGCCTGAGACCAGGCACACACCACACACCGGGACAACAAGGTCACAACTTCGCGATTTACATCCCGTACCTACTCACTGCTAGGTGAACAGGGGCTACACGTGAAATGAGACACCCAAATATCTCCACCCGGCCTGGGAATTGAACCCCGGTCCTCTGGTTTGTGTGTGTGTGTGTGTGTGTGTGTGTGTTGTGTGTGTTGCTTACCCCACCTTTCCTTACACTGATAGCAGTGTCATTCAAGGCCTGTAATTGAAATAAGCTTAATACAATAATTGTTAACTTTATGAGTTATACAAAATCATGAAATAAATTGAAGACCTAATCTTTAGATATGTGACACGAGTTCCTCCACGAAACCACAACACACAAACGCACATGAACACTGTCAGTCTTGTTCATCTCTTAGAAAAAAGTAATTTGAATTATATATGATAATCTAACCAACATCGCTGCAAGACCATTAGTTATATTAAAATTTCGCCAAAATTTGAGAATATGTTCTCAATACTTGGAGGAGAAACCTTAAAAATTGAAAGACTTTCCCGATGGGAGTCGGGATTTTCTTTGGAGCGTCCACTAAACCGATTACTCTTCGCAGTCGGTCAGGCGCTGCAGGAGACGAGGAGACACACTGTCAGGCGGCTGCTGGACACATGAGGCACCACCACCACCAATACCACCCACCTCCACCACCACCGTGACGAGAGACAAGCGCTCAGCCACATTTTGGGCTTTTATTCTTTTCTCCTTTACTCCTTTTTCACGTTTTAACTCCGTGTTTCTCTCCGCATCCTCTCTTTATTTGGGCTTACCTTCTTATTACTTCTTTCTCTTATATCATCATTTGCTTCATTCACTATTTGCTTCATTCACTATTTGCTTCATTCACTATTATTTTCATTCATCCCTTCCTGTGTGTGCTATGGATCCTTTCCCGAATAGAATTCTATTGTCCTTATTTGGCAAAAGGAAAAAGGAAATTATGCTAAAGGAACCATAACGAATTTGCTCTGCTTTATCAAAAGTTCATTACCTAATTCAACCACCTTAAACGCAATATTACAAAATTGATCAAAAACAAATTGAATCAAAGCAAGATGGAGGTACAAGCTATAATAATCAAACAAAACTGAGGATCGTGGTTGAAAGTAACTTTGTTTATAAATTCAGAGAACGGATTCGCCGCAGAGCCTGGAACAATCTGGCCAACCAAAAGACACTCTGGTTGAGAAGCGGGGTGCGTAGCGAGCAGAGCCGCAAAGAAACTGGACTCTTTTAAATCTCAGCTCATCCTGTCGTGTCTCGTCGAGGGGCGTGAGGGCGTGACTGTCGCGGTGATGACTGGCGCGTCGGAGCGTGGGACGACAGCATGGGTGGGAGGGAACAGCACGGGATGGCTGCCCTTCAAGTTACCCTAACGTGACATGACTACGGCAAAGTCTACATCGTAAGTTCTTTTAATCCTAAATATATATATCGCTTGGATCAAAAGAGGAACGTTAACTTAGGAAGCATACCAATTACAACATTAGGTAAAATATTTGTAGAATCATGCAAATCTAGGAATTTAATTGCAATGAAAATATTAGGATTTCTTTATATACATGATTAAACAGTAATCCACCACTAATTATTTAGAGGACAGAATATGAAGTACTAGGCAGCCAGAGTGAACTCATAAGGTACCACAGATGAATACTACCACCAAGCTACACGAGCAAGTAACATTGTGGGTCCTTCCCAAGCAGATGGGGAGTCACCCGAGACTTTCTGCGTACTAATACTTGCACGTTAAGCTGCTCGTCAACAAGAGTACGCGCCGCGAATTCACGACTATCATATTTCAGGGGAGCGCGGAGGTCTTGGCAAGGATACGTGTGCCGCTGCCTGGGGGACAGTCTCCGCGTGACACACTGCGTGGCGGCGGGACAACGCAGCCCTCTGAATGCTGCGGGTCGATCAGAACTTTAATTTTCTAAATGTACCAAAAATCCAACTGGACCCGAACTGGCGGGTTTCTACCGCGGGCTCGCTTCGGCTGGGGAGCCTAAGCCTGGGATTGAGACTCCGGCAGAGCTAGGAGGAGGGAATCTGTGAATGCCTCACGTCACCGCTACGACACAATACACCGTAACTTACGGCAACTGATGAGAGACTGAGGAAATACGTTGCACCATTTGCTAGCGTTTGTCAATACGCAAAAATCATATGTATGACCGAAAATATAAACGAGAGAGAAACCTGAGAGGGAAAGTTGGGCTGATGCATTATTAATTTTTACTTCTTCAATCAAAAATCATTCACATTTTACTATTTGTCCAACAATACAATTTCCTTAACACTTTATCCACTCAACAAAATGTGCTACACTTTTCCTAGAACAACTACAAATAAAAAACTTCTAATTTTATCTAGTCTACATTCTTTCCTACACAGCGAAACATGCACTATATACAACATACACAGATATATTTATAACTCTGACTAGTGTACATTTTCCCCACGTAGGAGAGCCAGGCCAGGTAATCACAGTGAAACGTGTACTTTGCTTCCAAAATAGGACACCTAGCAACAATTTCTACCATTAAGTAGAGCACATTTTCCCTGGTAACTGAGCCTAGACTTACCTCTTTAAATAAAACCCAACCCGCCATCCCACATGACGCACCCCTCCGCTAAAACTGAGGGCGCGGAGCCAATCATCCTTCAGCCTCCCCTCAGCCTCGTCGGGGAGGGAGCCAGCGGTCAATGAAGGCTCGTCACTACAGCGGCTCCCAACCACTGACCACTAAAATTCCCCGCATGTTTAAGTGGAATATGACGACCTGTGTCTGTAACAAACTAACTGAAAATGACAAGAACAAATGAGAATGTGAGACTGGACAAATGACAGTCACTCATTCTTGCCATGCCTGCTATATTGTGCGCCGCCTCCACGCACATCCTTCCTCACTACACTAACAGGAGACTTTTGCCGACATCTTTTGGTCGCCGTGAAAACAAAAATCATCGCACGTGTTATTTACCTTCAATTTAATTAATCGCGTCATGTCTTATAATAGTCAGTGATTTATTGATAACTTTAATAAATATAATGACAACTAGTAACACAATAGTAATTATCACAATAACGAAAAAAATAATAGAATAGGGTAAGTCAGGTTACCTACAGGAGGCGAGGGCCTGCTGGAAGACATTTGCATAAGGGACGGGAAGGAGGGACTTTAAGTACATTTTATGGGCCCTTCAAGCATTTATTTGGCAATTCTAATGACAGTAACAGCGTCTGGTATTGCCGCCTGCGATCCGCCACCAGGCACCACCACGCCTGCCTGCCCTGGCTCACCCTCGCACCCAATGACGCAGGGAGCGGCGTTCACGTTCAGGAAGACAATTGTGTACCTCCAACAAGACACAATTAAATCTGCATCACCGTCGATACAGTTGATAAGGTTAAGTGCTTCCAGATCTAATTATTCATGCATGTATTTACAAATCAATATCATACAAGTACTCCTGTCGCATGGTCCGTGCTGACAGACACACTGACAGTAGCCAAGTAAAAGTTAGAAGGGCGAAAAATGCGTAACCTTAGTCAAACACACACACACACACACACACACACACACACACACACACACACACACACACACACACACACACACACACACACACACACACACACACACACTGGTAAAGAGCGACACATTTCAATACAAACTACACATAAAGCATTTTTGAACAGCAAACTGACTACAAATCTCGTGAGAAATTTTCGATTTTACGTACATTTTTAATAACGAATACATTCAGTATACTTTTACCGATAAACGAACGCCAATCAACGAACACAGAAGATGAACACAACAGCGGGCGTGGCACAGCTCACACTTCTCAGATAATGAAGCAAGTTGACAATTGAACTGAAAGCTAATTTAAGTTTTTCCTGTAGCGACTTCCATCTTCTTTATTTTCAAGAACGTTCAGGGTCATGTCGTGTCTGTCCTGCCAGTGTACGTAAAGAAAAGACATGGAAGTGAAAGTGTTGGCGATGTTAATGAAGTGTGAGTGACGTGCTCTATCAATGTCACTGTTTCATGTAATATTTGAAACAGTGTTATTTATTCTCTCATTTACTTTTTCCTGGCATAAAGTAAGCCTCCAGCACGATAAACAACTTCCACATTTCAATATTCATACAGCACCATTACTTCTATGAAATTACTCGTATTTTCCTTTTTATTTTTTTTTCGTCACATAAATAAACGTCATGGGAAGCATTTCGTAGATCGTCCATGCAGACACTCATAGATAAGAAAAAAGGCTTCATCTGCGGAAGGGGAATAAGAAGCAGACGAAGAGAGTGGGGAGAAGACAGCCATTAAGTAAGCTGATATAAGCCCCAGAAAGAAGCATCGATCAGCAGCACGACTCACGATTTAAGCCACAATTCTACTGGTGTGCGAATGGGCATCGAGTATTCCCTTTTATCAAACAATAACAATGGGTGAGGCAACCATTCAGAAACGTACCAAGAGCGCCTGGACAATCCCTTCTGCTGGATAAGAGAGGGGAGAGGTTGTGGATCAGAGAGGCTTGGTTAATCGCCACTCGCCACGCTGCTTTTGATATCGGCATTACTGTAGCACAGACGGAAAGGCTTAAGGAAGGCGATTGAATGTGCTATACATGCCTGCCGGTGCTGGGGTGAGAGAAGCAGTCCTTGGCAATGACACACGTACCTTCATGTGCCAGAAAAAGCAATAAACACACCTACATTCATTCATTACAACATTCAGCAGAGTCGCTACATGTTATGCCCCTCCCTAAGACAGCGCATATTTTTTTTTTCCACACTTTTCCTCTCACGTCATCCTTTCCCCTAACTCCAGACCAGACCTACGAGAGCCAGCCAGTCAGCGATCACGCCCCCTCGCGGAATTTGAAATAACCGCCCCAGAACTGACCCTCCGAAGTTGACCAGTCGACTCATCAATCTCACACCCGTGCCAGCAGCCTTCTCGCCTCCCCCCTGCCGGCGCATTCTTCACCTTGACAAATGATCCCCTCGGCATCCAAATGAAGTACAGCCGCGAGCAAACATTCCCTATGATGAATGTGTGTCTTCGGTCCTCACCTCCGATTCCCCAAGGCCGAGGCAGGGAAGGTGTGGCTTGCCGCGTTGTGTGCAAAGAAGAGAAGTAAACCTGAGAGGAAGAGCGAGGTAAGAATAAGGAAGGTGAATTTTTGTTACGTAAAGTGTGTAAAATAATGATTTTGGGGAAGGAGAAGCTGGAAATAATTCCTAGTTACGTGACACTTCTGTCTTGTATCTTAATACAAAAACTCCTACGTTCTTGGTGATACACCCAATTCTCTGCAGACGCAACTTAGTTTCGTTGCCACATTCAGCTACACTACTTTCCTTTCGATACACCTCACAACACGTTCATCAAACATAACAAGCATACGAATACAAACATGCCAGTGCCTTTCAGAGAGAAGCAAGATTTAAGTACGAAATCACTATAATTGGCAAAGAAGACAGGTATAGATCAGAGAGGAAGAGTGAGGTACAAGTAAAGCAAGTGTCTTTGTTTTGTGAGGCATACACAAGTTGTTTTTGTTGTGAGGAAAACATACGAGAGAGAAGGAATTTAGGTAATATTTACGTAAGAGCTTCGATGTCAGAATAAGAAGTTACTCAGATTTTGTTATTGATAGCATAGAAAACCGAGGTTATGAGGGAAGAGGATGCATAATGAATAGATAGGAGAGAAGCCAGCGCTACTTTAAGTGTTTACGACTTGTTATGGGTAATGAGGAGGGCAAAGATCGATGAATAAGAAGCAAATAATATTACAGTTTTTTAGAGCTATATAGAGTAGAAGGAATAAAGAAAAGGTGCCTAGAACGATAGCTATGTAAAGTAGAGGGATGAAGGGGAAGGCAGAGAAGAGAGGTAGTGTCAAGATGGTGTGCAAATCGATCGCCAGACCTTCACCTCAACACTCCCCAGCCCATCCAGACCAGAAGGAAAAAAAAAAAAAAAACAAAGCTGACAAAATAAATGCTTCCCGCAAATTGGATCCGTCACACACACATCCAGAAAACTGTCACGTCATTTTTATTTCATTTTGTTTTCCATTCTTTATTTATTTTTTCTTATTTTTTTATTAAGAGGTGAAATACCGATACTGACATATGGTTTTGAATCTACAAAAAAAAATAATAGACAGGAACATACGTATACATCAATAGAACGCAAAAAAAGAGAAAAAAATCCATAATAGAGATAAGAGATCACCGTTGAAAAGCAGTCAATCTGATGTAGAGTGAGCAATAAAGTCAAGTATCCAAGCATGCAAAACAAGCCTTGCTGTGAGTCACGTGTTGACCTCCAGTGTTTCTGCAAGATATACTGATGACACATATTCGTGATTCATTCCACTTGTATCACCGGCCGAGCTTGTACTGGGAGGAAATATGAAGCAGACACAAGCATCGAGACAAACAGACCCATCAGAACTCTCTCTCAGCAATATCACTTTTTTTCTACCTTCTTTTATTATGAAAATACGAAAATATTCCTTCTTACATGTGACAAATAGAAAGAAATTTTAACTTTGTGTTTAGGAATCTTTATGATCAAAACTATCATTAATAATTTGCAGTGAACATTTATTTGCTGGTATATTCTGTGATTGATAGACAAATAAACTGTTGGACAAATCATATTATTCTAAAAAAAGGAAAAATCTACCTGATGATATTAAGTTCTGGGAATCTCATTCATTATACATACTCAACTTACACAATTATTATTATTCATATCATTCTTCGCCGTTGTCGCTTCAAATTAATGTAGGGACTCTGCAGGACTGTATGTCAACTACTCACGGCTGAGGTTGATGTATTATACGACAATAATTCACAAGGCCAATTACATCAGGGCCAGAATTAATGACTTGTCCACTTCTTCGTGTACTGGACCGTGTGTTTGAAAGTGCTCTGAATAACACTGGAAGAGACTGACGCATAGTATACATTTATCACAATATTACCTTTGCCTTCAGAGTTAATCCATACCATAAGCTACACACTGCACATTAAAAGAAAGAAAAAGTGATATACGAGAACATTGTTTTTTTCTTAATTAAATGTTTTCAAACCTCATGAACGAACAAACTACTAGACGAAGGTACTTTTAATCACTTTTACTATCATGACGATGGTAGTTACTGTAAAACAACACCAACACAACTACATTAAATACATCTCTCCTCGCACACTCATTTTCAGTCACCAGAAATGCGAACGTAACTCACAATATATTCCCTGAAGAGAAATATTCCTAGTACATATCAGAGCTTCATCTTTCTTTTCCCCTTCACATTCTTACCCTTACATATTTCAAAGACGTGACATTCATTCAATTACGGCGAAACCTGACACACACACACACACACACACACACACACACACACATAACCACAATATATCACCACTATATTTATTTCCACGTCACTGATAAACTTCATATTTTTCACTTGGTACTTCTCCTTCCTATTTATTTCTATGTATAATGACTTGCAACACAAAATCTTCCATGGAAACACTCGTGAATGGTGAGTGTATATGCATTACATACTTTCAAGAAGAAATGGGTAAAGTCAAGAATAATGATGACATATGATGAGCTTCACATGGTTAAGAGATGCCTTGAGTATGATAACGAATCCCTTGCAGTCTCCATATAATCTTACGATCATAATTGTAATGCATAAATTCCACAACGTTTACTGGACTCAACACAACAACAGGTGCACATCCTTAACAGACGCATCAAGTGAGACATCACCACACCTGTAAACGCACACTGGAAATATTACAGGTAGCACACTGAATATATTACAGGTAGCAAGTAAAACACCTGCAAACGCACACTGAATATATTACAGGTAGCAATGAATGGAGAGAAAAAGAAAATGCCCTCAGTTTCCCCTTAACTCGTGCAAGAATTACTCGCGCGTAACCGTTCGTTCGCTCCGAGGATAAAATGACGACACTGCCAAACCAATTTTACTTCACCTGTCCACTGGTTCTCGTTCCAGCGCCCTCGTCCCCACACCAGAGACAGACAGACAGATCCCTTTAACCCAGATTCATCGAAAATTCCACACTTCAATATCGACCAGGAGGTAAATGTGCACCCGAGACGATCCTATCACACACTCCTACAATCCCCGCGGGGCATAAAATCAATGAGAACAATTTTGCCGACGCCATATTGAAATACTGTACCAACACAATTAAGAGAGAGAGAGAGAGAGAGAGAGAGAGAGAGAGAGAGAGAGAGAGAGAGAGAGAGACGTAGTGGTAATAGTAACAGAGAGGATGCAAAGGAAGGAACGGGGAAGGATTGCATTACCGTATTGCATGATAGAGTAGTGATGGTGGTAGTGGTGGTAGTTAGTGGTGGTGGGAAGCAGTGGGATAACATATTGCACATTACCAACAAAGACTAGAATCCTGTAGTACCTTCCTATAACAGAAAGGATAAATGGGAAGAAAAGAGCATTGCAGAAATAGTTTGCCACAGATAATAAGCCTTTCAAAGTAAGCGATAAATTGGTAAGGTAGCATTTAACTTACAACTCCATACCCTCACTCTCTCTCTCTCTCTCTCTCTCTCTCTCTCTCTCTCTCTCTCTCTCTCTCTCTCTCTCTCTCTCTCTCTCTGCCTCGTATCTGTGTATAATGTCAAAAAAGTTACAGCGCGTGAATAGCCGTTATCACCGCCACCACCACCACCACCACCACCACCACCTTTTACTTGTTCCCCACAGCGATGAAAACGAACCCACTAGACGCCTCCGGTAGACTCAAAGGTATCGGCGGCGTCTGGAGAAGGGGTGGGAGACAGGAGGCTGATGGAACTCACGCCCCTTACTGCCGCGGCTGGGGATCAAAAGGGAAGCCTAGAGTGTCCCCGTAGTATTCTGGGGCGAAAGATAGTGATAGCGAGGTGTGATGAGTGAGTATTCCCCCTACAAACTCTTTTCCTCCCTTCTCTCCCTTTCTCGTCTCCCCTTTTTCTATATCTCCTCTCAGTTGATCACCTTATTACTGGATGCTCTCTCTCTCTCTCTCTCTCTCTCTCTCTCTCTCTCTCTCTCTCTCTCTCTCTCTCTCTGCTTCCTCTTTTTTTCATTTTACAATAATAAACAACACCAAGGACTGAGCGAAAAAGATGTAAAGGAATCTCAAGCTAAAACATGTCGCATTTCCGATACGCTTTGACTGCATGCGTTCTTCAGATAATATGCTACAGTTGAAGCGTTACAGAATACAATACTGCTGCTTTATGTCGAGTCTCCCTATCAGTGTTTCCTCTCACTCCTCTTGTCACTGTCCAACTAAGAATTAAGGTTAACTCTGTGCCTGCTGGCGTGGAAATTAATATTATGCTCTCACTAGTACACGTTGATGGCTCTGTTCTCGCGCCGTTCTGCTGCCCTCACGCGCCGCCAAGGCTACAAAGGTTAATAGGCAGCGGCACACGGCACGTCCTACTTGTGTGAGATCATTACTCGTATTAAGCCACTCGGGTGAGAAACGGAATGGAATTTTGGTCAGTGACACACACGGGGCGGCGCAATCAGCTCCCGCCACACCACCACTGCTGCCTCCGCTAGACCGGGTGGTTATGGCGTGTGTTGGTGGTGCTGGTTGCGTTACAGTGAACAAGGCGCACGCACCAAACACCTTAAAACGTCAGTTAGTGAGCGTCGATACAAAGGGAAATTCCTCGAACTATTACTGGACTGGCGTGGAATGTTTTATCACTGGGCTTTTGCTGCGTGGCGCTACAACGACTCACTGCAAGGATATTACTCACGTTATTACTGATATACATTAAACATCACAAAGAATAAAGTAAAATTTAATGTTGGATTATTGTTTGAGGTTATTTATTCATATTTCTTTATCATATATCATACGTCTATACTTTCCAACAGCACCATGGACTAAAATACCAATAGACTACAATGAGATGACGGCTTCAAGGGTGCACACAAGAATGACGGGTCCAGGTGGCGTGGTACAAGTTGCACTGCAGGCGTGACGGTCCGCGCCCCGACACTCTCCTAATTACGGATCACGCGGGTCGTGTTTGGCAGAGTTTGGACTTTTTGTACAAGGTTCTCCTTCGTGATTAACTTTGATCCCGAACTCCAGGGATGGATGAAAGGAATGCCTTTTCCCTTGTTAATGTGTGTGTGTGTGTGTGTGTGTGTGTGTGTGTGTGTGTGTGTGTGTGTGTGTGTGTGTGTGTGTGTGTGTGTGTGTGTGTGTGTGTGTGTGTGTGTGTGTGTGTGTGTGTGTGTGTGTGTGTGTGTGTGTGTGTGTGTGTGTGTGTGTAAACAAGAGCACATATATAGAGTGCAGATGACATCACAGATCTACAAAGGTAAGCGAGCTAGAAGGAACTCAGAACACCTTCCACCCTCCTGCTACGCCTTGAGTGATGCCCGGTGGGAGGAAACCATTAACGAAAAGGAAATCTCAGGGAGGTTGAAGTAAAAAAGATTTAGAAGCCGCATATCTGGATCCGCCTCAAAATCTAATCAATTATTCCTTGGCCGCTTCTACACAAACTCACTGTAAGCCCATGGAAAGCTTTTGAGGAACTTTCTTCAGAGACATAAACACAAGTGCACTTGTACATACCCTTCTGAGATGTTTTATATATCTATTATTTTATTTATTCTACTGTATTGTATTTTCATCCTTCGTTTCTTTCGTTAGAGTACTGGCCAAAGTAACAAAACGAGCGAAAACTTTCCTTTACATTACGCATTCCAAATAGTCATATTCTTCGTGACCAGCTCCTGCAGTAGATGGCGCCCACAGCATGGCTTATATTCCATTCCTACAGACTGCACGAGTATTTTTCAGACATCTTCAACATTTAAGCTTCATTTATACATTCTACGAACTGATACCTATAATTCAATCCCAGACATTTGGGTCATCTCACAACACTTCTTCGCTTTTAATTCATTAGTCAAAGTGTTTACGAGTATGAAGTCGTGCCTAATTTTACTTGTGCTTCCTTACACAACTAGAAACATTTCCTACCCATTTTTTTTTCTGAGTACTCAATGACATATACACAACTTTCAGGATCTGTATTGCTTCTTATTCTTTTCTCGTTCTTACATACAATACTTCCTCTCATTATACCATCATGACGCTAATGTGTTAATCGACAAAGTGTTTTTCCTAATATCAGCTGCCAGCCCTCCTTTATTCTCAGAAAACTACATTCAAGTCAATGAATTCTCACTTCAAACGTTTGCTCTAACAAGCTTCAGATAAAGAATAACACGCAATGTCGTTTTTCACACTGTTGAGTCTAAAAAGAAATTTAATGTATTTTCTTTTCAACAATAGTGGCTTTGCTTCTCTCTATTTAATGCCACATTATTACTGCTTAATATTTTTGTATCGTTAATACCACTTTCCATTAAATTCATAAGTTATTATAGTAATGTGAAAAATGTAAATGAAATAGAAGTGTGTTTATGAATATCTATAGTAGGAAATTAAGTGTATTTTTTGCTATTTTTCTTGATTATACATAGATAAAGACACAATCAACAATCTCTCACCAGTCCATAGTCTCGTTAGTCCATAAAGACCAACAGCTCCATGAATTAATGTCTAAATAATGTTTCTCGATGCAATACATGGATGTTTACTCGTGATCAATAAATATATTAATCAATCGATTACGCTTGCAATGAGGAACCATATAGCCATTTCCTGAGCACCACTGGCAGACTACCCAAGCTGCATTTGAACAAGTTTGTGATCTGCCTTTCCATTTTTATCTAACAATTATTTACAACGATTTCCGAAAGCAGGACGGATTTTCTACTATTCTTAATATTTTTGGTAAACGTACAATGGATTTCGCATTTTCTTATATTTATGTCTTTTTTTTCATGGCCGGTATTGATGATTTACATACATTCTTTATCGACAAGACCAATGTACGTAGCATCACAGTTGTGTACTCCGCGTCTCTAACATGAACTATCCATGCAACATAACACCATCAGAGTTATTACTTCCACACCCTTTTTGCTGAAGCACTCCACCAGATACGTACTTTTTTCACGCACGCTACATTCATCCCTCGGTCATCAATCATTACGCAGTGGTACGGACAATTATGACTCGGACACGTTCCCTTCATGCAATACTCCACTCACCACGCCAGCCTACCGCAGCACACACACACACACACACACACACACACACACACACACACACACACACACACACACACACACACACTCCATCACCGCTTTCACCGCCATATTTCAGCATTTTGCACATGATTCCAACGATTCGACGGCACTTTCACAATGTCAAAGGCCCAATACAGTCTTTACGCCTCTGGATATTTGGTGCTACATATGAACGCCTAATTTCTTTGGCCTGTGTTCCTTTGTTGTACAGGAGATCAAGGCTGTAATTCACGTTCTTTCATCGATTAGTTCCTCAAGGCATTATTTCTCGAGATCATCGTGTATTATTTTCGTCATATAGTGTTTTATTCTTTATCTTTGCACAATTAGGTTCCGTTACACTTTTCTTACCTTCCCCATTCAATTTTATTCTTCCAGCGTTTCTTCTTGCGCGTCTATAGTACAACTCTTTTATGCCTATTGCTTTCAACTAGACTCATTTCTTTTTAATTGTCAAAAATATAAACAAGGAAGCTTATGACGGCAGAGAACACCACATGAAAAAGAAAACAGAAGAAAGTATAAAGCAAATAAACTACCGTCACTTAAGCTTAACACTACGTAATATTAGCAATACTGCTACACAAACTCCCAGTGAGGTCTAATAGAGCTGGTTCAGGGGTGCTGTGAACTTATCAGTAAAGCCAGCTGTGACCTCACTGAACGTTTCCCTTTGTGTCTCACAACACAAGGGAGCAGTTACAGCCTGCCCTCTAAAGACAACTCTCTACCTTCAAACAAGACTAAATGCATCTATCTACACATACATTTTTCATGCAAAATTTAGAATTGAAAAAAAAAAAAAAAAAAAAACATACCATCCTCGGAGTCACTTTGCGAGTGTATTTTTATATAACTTCTAAAGGAACCTGCACCTCAGTGGGCCTTTATTCAATTTTTTTTTCCTTGGCTGGTGTTCTCTCTTACATGAAAAACAAAGAAAACGTCTTTCACCGAAATCCAGAATACCGCAAAAAAGAAAAA
>NC_059268.1:5871683-5879183 GCF_017591435.1 Portunus trituberculatus | reverse complement strand
TTCCATATGAAAATTGGTGATGTCTGAAGGTTGTATGGAAAGTTGCAATACATATAAGATCAACAAATCACTGAAGCTTAGGCACTGTGAGGAATAATGATGTCTTGGAAGGTGGAAAGTAGTGGATAAGGTGGAAGGCGGTGGCGTAGTGGATAAGGTGGTGAGTGAGCGTGGGATCGGGCAGACGTCCGTGGGTAGGTTCGAATCCCACCACGTACAACATTAAACACTGCCATTTGTCGACTTTCTTCTAAGTGGTTACACCCAAGATGAGCTTGCGCCACCAATGGGCGGAAGCTGAACAGCGCTTCCTACATACTATACTATAGGCCTTAAGATAAAAAAAAAAAAAAGCTACGAAAGGGAGAAATTAACTCGGTACATAGCATTGGAACAAACCTATTTAACAATAGTGAGATCTAGAGGTTGAAAAACAAATTTCTATAGGGACAAGGTTAGCAGAACACTCAGCCTGTATTTGGCAAGTTTATCAAAAGTACTATTTCTAAACAAATAGCGTTCATCAGCATGGTTTTTCACGAGTCTATTCCCCTTCAACGTACAGAATTCTTCTTTAGTTATCAAGAAAACTATGATAAGTCCCTTGAAAATAATATCACCAAGAACTGTTCTAACAATACATGAAAAGCTGAAACGTCTACGAATGTGAACGCTGAAAACTACGGCACTGGAAGTACTTTGATGTTAAAGAGAAGTGAAAGAGGCTCGAAAGTGAAGCGTTTGAGCGCTTTGAGCGTGAAAGATTCTATATAAGCTGTGAGACTTGGAAAGACTTATCGGAATGGAAGAAGGGCTAAGAGTTGGGTGATTGGGCGTCTAAAGACATTGCCAGAAGATGTAGAGGCTAAGGAGGTACTGGGACGTACGAAGGGCATTTGGTAGGTGGAGAAAATTGATGTACGAAATGAATGGCTGTAGAAATGAAAAAAAAAGAAAGAAGAACAGAAAAGAAAGATCAGATAGAGAACTGAGCATTAAATGATGAATCTTGAGCAGCCTGGAAGCATCAACGTCCCAGGATCATGGAAGTTATATAGTAATTGAGATACTTAGACAGTTTAACTAACAAAAATAATAGAAAAATTTACGTAAACAAGTGTATATGGTAAAAAAAAATTCAAAATACACCTGAATTAGAAAAAAAAATAGAAGTTAATAAAAATAAGGACGTATGGAACCCAGAAATGAAGGAACCAGGAAAATCAAGGAATCAAGGAACGTGATGTACAGTAATCGAAAGTCGAGTGGCTATGGGTTGCTAAACCAAAAAGATTCAAGTTGTAGATAAATTTCCATTTCAGTTATTTGCCTTCTTGATGAAATTCAATGTTAAGAGAACCAATAATGTTAACGTTCAGTGGAGCGAGGGTGAGGAAGGGCAGGGCGCGGAAAGAATTACTGTGTGGGAGAGTAAGAGCCTCACAGAATTACTGGTTTGCAAGATAGACAAGGGCGGGATGGAGCAGGATTTGAACTTTTTATCCAACTTTTTCTCTTTATATTTTGCGGGTTTGTGAGGATTATACATTTCATCCATTAATGTTTTCTGCATCTCTTACAATGCATATTGGCTTATTAGTATTTTCAGTTGGAGTGTATCCAGTTCAAGTGATACACGATACCAAAGCAAAGAAATATTCTTCACCTCACCGTTAACGAGAGAAACTTGTTATATTTATGTAATTCACGTAGTACTGCCCAGCATTTCATTTCAGCTTTAATCTTTATAACACAACACACGTTATGGAGGAAAAAGAATAAACGATATATAAAACAAAATGTGAAACTACTGCAGAAGGAAACAAAAATCTGAAAGAACCCCAAAAAATAATCACACACGTAGCAAAGCAGAGATAGTACCGATACTTTTACTTCCTCTCTCTCGCATTTTCTTTTTTTCCCTCACCAATAGCTCGACCAAAATAAATTCCTATACCTCGCCGGGTACTTTCCCCTCTCTCCCAAGGGTGATCTGAGCCTCCCTCCAATCAATGCCTATCTCCCTCGCTCCATGTCACCGCAAGTGCCTGATGGACCGCTACACCTTCGCCTCGCTGCAACAGGTGGTGGTGCCGCGGCCCTCACCTCATCTGCATTAACATACCCATCCAGGCGAGCAAACCCAGCCAGAATCAAATGCGGTAATACGATTGTCCCACCAGACCATGTACCTTGCTATAGAACATTACTGGAGGCTTCAATTTGATACAGGCATTGTAACATCTTTTCCTGCACTCCGTTATAGGGTGTTACTGGTAATTTGTGTCTGATATCTGCATCCGTACTATAATGGATACCTATACCGGAATTTACCGAATATTTGAATTTTAAAGAAGAAAACAGGTATAGAATTCAGCATTCCATCAGTTTTCTTCATTTATTACTTGTTTTTGTATTTATTCGCGTGTGAAACTCAGTATTCTATCAATTTTCTTCATCTATATATCTATTTCTGTATCTGTTCATGTCGGCTCATGCTAAGTGAGGATTTCGGATTAAGCAAAGTACGAATGAGCCTTTTTACTTCATGGTTTGGTTCAATTATGTGTTGATATGAAGGAAAATAAACACTTTGAAAAGAAAACGATCTTCATTCATTTGTTTCTTCTAGAGTAAGGTGGAAACTCGTCTGTTTTCTTACCACACATTGATAGCTTCTTGTGCAGCACCGGTTTGTGGAGACTTGATGGAAAAACTAACAATTCACAAAGAAGAAATGCGTTTGTCAGATGAGAGAGAGAGAGAGAGAGAGAGAGAGAGAGAGAGAGAGAGAGAGAGAGAGAGAGAGAGAGAGAGAGAGAGAGAGAGAGAGAGAGAGAGAGAGAGAGAGAGAGAGAGAGAGAGAGAGAGAGAGAGAGAGAGAGAGAGAGAGAGAGAGAGAGAGAGAGAGAGAGAGAGAGAGAGAGAGAGAGAGAGCGCAAACTGTGTGTGTGTGTGTGTGTGTGTGTGTGTGTGTGTGTGTGTGTGTGTGTGTGTGTGTGTGTGTGTGTGTGTGTGTGTGTGTGTGTGTGTGTGTGTGTGTGTGTGTGTGTGTGTGTGTGTGTGTGTGTGTGTGTGTGTGTGTGTGTGTGTGTTTTAGCTATATATCCAATCTATTGATATAGTATTTGGACTGGATTGGCACCGTTTGACTTTATTACATGTATTTTATAACACATTCCATTATTGCATCCCGCGATTCAATTTGTTATCCCGGCATGGAATCATGGAAACAATGTTGTTCTCTTGTTTATCTGCTGTGACTAATTCACGATTCATTTCACGTGACAAAATATTTAAAAAAGATGAGTTTGTCTTTGTATCCAATTAATAAATCCACAACAGCTTCATAAAACATTCCTTCAGGCAAATTGTTATCAGAGAAACCTTCCTTAGTAGCTTTGTTTCTCACAGAACTAAGAGCAATGCTAACAAGAAAAGACTAACATACAACTGGATATTTCCTCTCACATTACAGAAAGACTCCTAAGACATGGCTTTCCGTACTAGTTGACAAAACACGTACACAGTAGATGAATATATATAAACACAATAAAACCTAGTACATAACAAAAACTTCCTTATAACTTCCCTTACTTAGATCTCCTTCGCTTTTTCCCCCACGTACAAAAAGACAATGGCTGTAGGAATGTATTACTTAGATCTGTTTTTTTTTCCCACGTCCAGGAAGATAAAGGCTGTAGGAATGTAATACACTGGTGCTATGATCGTTTACTTTTTAATTTTCCACCTTGCATTTCCTCTCACCTCACACCCCAACAGTCGCCGCGGGGGGAACTAGTGTCACGGCAGCATCTTCACCGCGGCGCTTGGAGTGATAGTGAGAGAAACACAAAATATAGTAGTGTACATTCAGCACGAATAGTAAAAAAAGAACAAACATTTAATTAGTGAGCCGTGCGTGCCGTCACCCATAGCAGCGGGGAATCGATATATCTGATAGTTATATATATTGTTTTCTTGTTTTATGAGAGGGGAAGATATGCCACGCAGACTTATTAATCAAATTTTCTTTATTAATCTTATTAGTGTTTTTTTTTTATTTCTACATCTTAATTGGAATTCAAACCATTTTTTTTTCTTTTTTTTCTTCTCTCTCCTTCAATTCTAATTATGGAATGTTTCTCTGTCGCATCCCTGCCTGCTGGTAACCCCGCCACTGTACTGCCACTGCTGCGGCCAATGATCAAGGGCACTTCAGCTACTTTACTCTACTTGAACTTATTCCAATAACGAGATTAAGAAAGTTTTACACATCTAGTTGCTGTGACTTTTTTCCTCTCACACAAACGATTTTTTCATGTTGGGGATTTTTCAACCCTAAAGCAGCTACCTTCCCGCAAGTGCCTTATATTGATCTGACCCTCCGTTGAAAGCAGAGATCCGAGAACTGGAATCTCTTCGATCTGTCCCATAAAGTACAGGAAATGATAAAATTAAGATAAAAAAAGAGCCTTCTGCTTTATATAGCACGAAGTTATAACCTTATTGGATAAAACACACACACACACACACACACACACACACACACACACACACACACACACACACACACACACACACACACACACACACACAAACGGTAGGCTTTTCTTCCACTATTGCCGCGGGGTGTGTAATGTCAAAAACAGCAGGACGGAGAGAAGGGGAGAGAGAGCGAGGGGAGAGAGAGCGGGAGAGAGAGAGCGAGAGGGAGGAGAGGAAGTATAAAGGGCCAGCGAGTTTCCTTCCTCCGTCTCGTGGTTCAGTTACG
Organism: Portunus trituberculatus; assembly: GCF_017591435.1. Classification (NCBI taxonomy): domain Eukaryota; kingdom Metazoa; phylum Arthropoda; class Malacostraca; order Decapoda; family Portunidae; genus Portunus; species Portunus trituberculatus. Next base: position 5,874,409 of record NC_059268.1, on the reverse strand, counting down.
GCAGCGAGTCCCACTTTTTACTGAGGTTGGCGGGCAGTAAAAAGAATGGTGCTCTCACTCCTCACTGGCGGCGGAAACGTAATGCTGCGAGGTATAAAGAAGAGTAATGACTGTGTTCCCCAAGCGAGTGGACATTTCGTGCCCTTATATGTTACTATTCGAGAATATTTAATGAACCTGATGAGGGAAAGAACAGGGGGAGATGCTGGACTGTTTGTTTAAGTGGATGCTTCGTCTAGGAGGAATACTACCTCTGCTGCTGCTCGGAAATGAGACTAGTTGAGGAGGAATGAGGTGAGGAATAAAGGCAAACTTCTTGGAAAAAAAAACCTTGTGATGAAACGAAGCTGTGGGAAGAAAGGGAAACGTTAGGGATGAGGGAAAATTTAAGATGAAAAGAAAAGGAAAATCATTAGTGAAAGGGAGATGAGGTGAAGGGTGAAGAGTAAAGAAAGACTTGACAAGAAAAGGAAAAATATGATGACAGCTTTGGCGATGAAAAAACTGAACGAGGAAAAGGGAAAGGGAAGTTATTAATGGTGGAGAGACAAGGTGAAGAGTGAATTTAAAACATACGAAACAAAATAAAACATGCATTATCTGTTCAACTAAAAGCCAGGTAACTTCAAAGCACATGTTACGTTAAACATCGATCACTATTCTTTTTATTTGGTTTGTTTGTATTTTTTTTCCAGTATAAACACATTCTTGCTGTTGCTGTTGCTGTCCGTTCGAGATTTCTGTACCTTGCGTTGTTGAAGAAATTAAGTGTGCAGTGCCACTTCAAAGACATGAGAGAAAAGCTTTTAAGAGTAATGAAATCCAATTAAGTTCCCGAAGTTACTTGATGTTTTTGCTTTGAGGCGTTCCTGGTACAGGAGAGTAAAGAATATGGAGGCAGTTTGTTTCATTGTTAACCGAAAGGTATTAAAAAAAACATGAAACTGAATAAAATGGAGACCAAATGGCCTATATGATATGAATATGAAAAAAAAATACCACTTTCCATTCATGTAAACCTTGTTAATTCACGTTTTTCCTTATTAAATGCTATTCCCAGCTTCCATTCACGTCAGAACATTTCCAGCCTTCACTCACTCTAGACAGCCTGCAAACACCATTTCTCGGATTCTGCCATCGTCTTGCACCCGCACATTCACATCACACGCCACAACCATTCTCTTTCTTTCACAAAAGTTTCCTAAACTCTCCCTTGGACATTTCCAGAAACTCTCCATTTCTTCTCGATTACGTTCACTTCCAGACTCATAAACATTAAACGGTTTTATTTTTTCCTTGCTTATTTTTATTCACTTCCAAATTTACTTCATATATATATATATATATATATATATATATATATATATATATATATATATATATATATATATATATATATATATATATATATATATATTTCCCAGCAGTACTTAGTCAGTCAAACCAACCTGAGAAAAAAGATAAAGGATGAATACTAAGAATATAACGAAGAGGAGAAAATGAGCAAAACGAGTGAGGTTTTGAAAGGCGTTTAATGACTGCTGAAAACACTCTTGAGAAAGGGGAGAAAGGTGATTACAGAGTAAGCTATGAATGGCAAAGTAGGTGATGAAAGTGTAGATGTAGTAGATAATGAATGGGAGAGGCCTGCGTGGAATGAGAATTGTAATGAAGTGAGTGGTGATGGTGCTATGGTGCTGAAAGACCACAAGTAGTAGTCACCTGTTTTCAACACTTTGCGATCCGCAAGCACATCTGAACATTGCGCTAGAGATGTGCTACAGAGCTCAGGCTAAATAGAGGCCATTTGTGTGGTGCTAACAAATTATGTAGTGAACTGAATGCTAATCATTTAAGAAGCATATAAATGTGCGAAAATGAGATTAGAAGCAAAAGTTGAAGCGAAAGTTGGTTATCAGAAGAAACGAAATTCAATAGAAAGCGAAAACCATCAAGAACAATATCAATTAAAAAATACAAAACGCGGAAAAATAATAATGTGAATAATGGAACAATTGAGAAAGAGCAAAAGAATTATATGAGCTTGATAATGTTCTTCTGGTATGATCGGAAATGACAATTAAATTTGATATCTTGCCATAACTGAAATTTTTTTTTCTGGTGTTGCTGCATTTCACGGAACAAATGTAAAACCATCATTACTAATGTTAGTTTTTTTTTTCGTACGATGCCCGTCACTGCAAAATACAATTACAAATAACACTAGCACGACTGATGGGGCTAAAATATTTACATGCACGCTTGAGTTCACTGAGAGGGACATTCTTTAAGCTGAACCTGATGATGCCACTAGAACATCCCATCCCTCTAAGATCAGACGCCGAATAAGTACTGAATGACCGATCAGTCTTAGTTTCACATCGTAGTCTCTTGACCTACATTAAAGAACACACACGCTATCTTCCAAACCCTGAAGACATTACAAGCATAGTTTACAAATATACCTGTTAAGACCGAGCCACAAATAATAAGAGAAAAAAAAAAGCTAAGCAAGAAAATATAAATCAGTCTTTGTTGCACGCTGTACTCTCGTGAAGTAATTGAAAGGGACACACTGACTGACTTACAAACCTTAAAACAAGCACATCCCACAAGACTAGACGCCGAAAGTGTAAGAAATAAACAAGAATTGACTGAACAGGCTGAGTTTTACGTTGCAGTCCCTTTTTTTATTCTTTTATTAATACCATGTAGGCTATTCACGG
>NC_059268.1:5844183-5866683 GCF_017591435.1 Portunus trituberculatus | reverse complement strand
TATTATTGGTCGTTGAGGACACTTGGGGCACCGCTGGACCGATACGACAAGACCCTGACCACCACCACGACTCCCTCCCGCCCATCCACTCCCGCCCTCACTCTTCCCGTCCTCTCTCAATCTTTATTCTGCATCTTTCCCGCCTTTCCCGCAGTTATTCGCTCATTTTCACGCCTAACGCCCTCTTGTTTTGTATCCTAACCATTGTTTCTTGCCTCATTCTTTTTCTCTTTTTCTCTATCTTTTTTTCCTTCATTCTCTCCCATGCTTTTATTTATTTTTTTTCTTGTCCTCTCGATTTTATTCCGTCTCACTGTTTCTCGTGTTTTTTTACTTTATCTGTATTTCTTTGTTTTCTATTTAATTAGTTTCTGTTTTCGTTTCTCTCTCTCTCTCTCTCTCTCTCTCTCTCTCTCTCTCTCTCTCTCTCTCTCTTGGTCTTTCAGTCACTCACCGCGGCATTTTCAGCTCTACTTACTCCTTGCTTTTCCACCGCTCTCCTTTTTTTTTTTTCCCCATTTTCTTCTTATTATTCCTACTCTCCACACGGTCCTTTCTTTTCTCTATTTCCTCTTCTGCTTCTATTCTTCTTTTTTACTTACTTGTCCTGTCAGCAATTCCTTTTTTATCTATTTTTTATGTCTCGTTTTTCTTTGTATTAGTTTTGTTTTTTCTCGTCTCTCTCTCTCTCTCTCGTTCTTTTCTTCTATTTGTTTGTCCTCGTCTGTGTGTCTCCCTCTTCTTACCTACCTTTCCTAACCTTTATATCATTCTCAATTCTTTCTTTCTATACCTTTCCGCTTCTCTTTCGTCTTTCTTTCTTTTTTCTTATTTTTTTTCCCTCCAGTAATTAATTTTAGCCTCTTATGCTCTTAAGAAAATTAAAACTCCATGAAAAAAATGTCTCGAGCTGAGGACATGACATGGGTCGACTCTCTCTCCCCAAGGCAACCCCCGCCGCCCCTCGAGACCTGAGTGTTCCTGTCTCCGCTAGGGTTTCCGCTCCAAGCACGTCTATTTCTGTCCGAGGGAAGGGCGGGCAATAGAAAGGGAAGGAAAAAAAGGTGTCTCGATGAGCTATGGGTAAAAAAGATGTATAGTGGTTAATGTTCGTTGTTGATTTTATTTATGTTTGTTTGTCTTTTTTTTTTTCATTGTGTTCATTGATGTTATTTGGCTTTCTGTTGTTGTTGTTTATTTATACCATGTGGGCTTGTCACAGGAATTTATGGGTTAAAGGGGATACTTTTTGTGGTACCTCCTATCTCAAAGCCCACCCGCTAGGAAACCTTTGCCCCGAGTGAGGAAGCCCAACCTACACTCGGACCGTGGACAGCATTCGAACCCGTCCGCTTGGAGACCCCTCGGACCCCAAAGCACGCATGGTTCCACTGTACCGCGGCGGTACAGTGGTACAGCGGTATTATATGAAAAATACCTGATATCATATATATTTTGCAACATTTTGACAACGAAACACCGCAACATTGTCATCACTACCTGGACACATTATACTAAATACATAACTATGAAGCTGTTCACTTTATAGTTTCACTTTTTAAACACACGCTGCTAATGTAAAGCGTTAAAATGATAGTTACGACTTCAATAAACCGTAATCATTTATGAATAAACATGCCACGCAATTACATATATGATATGTCGATACTAATTATGCAAAGAGAAATAAAAAAAAAATGACCGTAAATGTGCCAGAAAATCCATTTAGCCTTTACAGCTCACGAGTGCAGAGCTTCACTGAGGCAACGGCAGGCTGGAGGTATTGCCCGGGGAGGGAAGCAGTGCGGTGGTATGGTGGTGTGGTGGGTGGGTATCACAGTTGTGGCACAGTTGATGTAGTCTGTAGCTATCTATATGCTGTTGTTACATATTACAATAATTTTCACCTCATTTCTGGCACAAAAAGCTCAACATTAAAGGGCTTCCACGATAGCATCACGTTACACATCACCTGTATTTTCCTTCCTGCGTTATGATACAATGCTTCTGCCTTGCCTTCATGTGTTATAATGCACGGCGCTTCTCCACCAAACCTTGACTACCCAAGATCATAAAAGATACCCTCATCCAATCATCCTTGCTGCAGATTAAGGCTACTCTCAACACTCCAGTATTCTCTCACGTATTAGCGCCACAAGTCTTCAGAGGGAATGAGAGAGCAGCTTATTGTTCTCCTTCGGTATCAAGTACATATTTCATAGCATGTAAAGGGTGTGCGCTCGGTTAGACTCTACCTGCGCTAACAGAGAAGCTGCTGGAAGGGCTGCCTGCTTTTGTGGTCATAGAATACAAGTTATTCCGTTTAGTTTTAACGATATACTATTATTTTTTTTTACCTGAAAAATAAAAACATGTAAGCACACACAGTCACACACACTCGCACACAACAGATAGACACACACACACACACACACACACACACACACACACACACACACACACACACACACACACACACACACACACACACACAATAAAACCCTCAAAACAAGTGGCACCAAACTGAAAAATAAAAAATAAAAAATAGTTCACGACGTCAAAACAGGAAGCAGACCAGAGAAACAAAAATGAATAAATAAATAAATAAAACAAAAAGCAAATATATAAAACTAACCAAAACAACACAATAAAGATAACAATAGAAAACACTCGAGTCAGCAAAACATGAAACATTTTTACCACATCGATTCCTCTCCTTTAAAAACCTGCCAGTGAAGATCATCCCCACGACAACGAAGACACGACAAGACACAAGAGTAAGGAGTTAAATACAGAAGCTCCACACTGCGCACCTTTATTCCCCACATATTCTAGAGAGAGAGAGAGAGACGGAAAGAGTACGAGATAGAGAATGAGAGAGAGGCGTCAGGTACAAACAAGTAAGGGTTCCCAATGTCTGATAGTTGATTCCGCCTGTCAGTTTGTGAAGCGTGTCACTTGCAGACAAAGATCAGATGGACGGAGGAGACAGGAAGGGAGAAAGAGAAGGAAGTGGGAAAGGGGAGTGAAGGAAGATACGGGAATGGAGAGAGAGAGAGAGAGAGAGAGAGAGAGAGAGAGAGAGAGAGAGAGAGAGAGAGAGAGAGAGAGAGAGAGAGAGAGAGAGAGAGAGAGAGAGAGAGAGAGAGAGAGAGAGAGAGAGAGAGAGAGAGAGAGAGAGAGAGAGAGAGTTATCGTGTATGAAATTAAATGGAAATATTGCGAGAACTGGAGAAAATAACGCGCGCACACACACACACACACACACACACACACACACACACACACACACACACACACACACACACACACACACACACACGACGAAAACAGTAGTAAATAATCTAATAAACAATCAAACACCACGTATCTTATGTACAGTAGCGCTAAGTAACAAAATACTAACTAAACTCCCTCCCACTGTGTCCTCTATGCATTATTCCTTCCTCTTACCCTTCAGTGCTCTCATCTACTGACAGACACCTCCCTATGAAACCCGACCATGGACAGATTCTTAGGAATAAATCTTAAATAATTCCTTCAGATTGGGATGGACAGACAGGTTTCTTTACTGTTGGTACATATTTTACGCATTGCCACTTCCTGAAATGAAATAATAAAGGAAGAGAGGAAGAGATGATCAAGACAACTATATGAAAAAGAAAGGTAGGAAAGAAAAGGTCTTATTCTCTTCCCTCTCTTATTAACTCCACCCCTGCCTGTCTCCTTCCTCCCTAATTTTCTCTCTTCCTCTCCCTACAACCTTCTCCTGCCTTACTGATTTGACTCTCTCTCTCTCTCTCTCTCTCTCTCTCTCTCTCTCTCCAGCCACCACCAGCGCCATACAGAGGCAGAGAAAGGCCCCTACCAGCTTAAAATACACACGTTTCAATCTAAACTGAGCACTTCATACCAGCCTAGGGGAACAGAGAGAGAGAGAGAGAGAGAGAGAGAGAGAGAGAGAGAGAGAGAGAGAGAGAGAGTGTGTGTGTGTGTGTGTGTGTCAGTCAGCCTTGCGTGCCTGTCCGACCGACCGCTACCCAGCCGCCCCCACTGATGTGTCCAACCCACACCCACCGGCAGGGACACTGACTTATTACCACACGCCTTACTCCCCCGCCACACGCGACGTTACCTCCACACTGACACACACACACACACACACACACACACACACACACACACACACACACACACACACACACACACACACACACACACACACACACACACACACACACACACAAGCACGTTACATGGGTTTCATTCATACGTACAAACACATGTTAAAGCTTTTACTCATGAGAATACAAGGGAAATAATGTGGACTTTTTTCTTTTGCCTACAAGAATCAAGGTACGTAGGTATGCATTTTCTGATGTGTGTGTGTGTGTGTGTGTGTGTGTGTGTGTGTGTGTGTGTGTGTGTGTGTGTGTGTGTGTGTGTGTGTGTGTGTGTGTGTGTGTGTGTGTGTGTGTGTGTGTGTGTGTGTGTGTGTGTGTGTGTGTTTTCGCCATCTTACTCGACTACTTTGAACAAGCTGTGGTACGACTGATTGGGATATTCTAGTGCTTTCAAAATTCTAATGAGAGTTGACTAAGGATTCCACTGCACTAATGAGAAAAAAGATCCATGAAAGCTGAACTAATCATACGCGTGACCTCTGAAAGTATTTATGAGCACCTATACTCGCTGTCCTAAGAATATGAGTCCAAAAATTAATTACGTGCATCTCCCTCCTGTGCAATTCCAGCCTTCTAGCGCCCTACAGATCCACGTCACCTTGGGAATTCCTCTGCGGAACAAATCTTGCTTCGTGGTATTGGAATAACCTTTATGAAATATACTAATTAAACAATAATCATCCCATTCACCACATGACCTAGTTAGCTTTGGGAATGAATCGATAACTTATGTAAAAATCATTATAATAATTGAAACATTCCATTACATTGTTATTGCATGACAACGTAAACTATCTCTTTTTTTTGGTCTGTGTAATTACGCATCAATATATTTTTCGACTGCGTTTGTAATTACGTCAAATTAATTATACGTTAAAACCTGCGCGGATACAAGATAATTGAAAAACCAAGCGGACAAAAATAATTATCTCCCTTGACCTCGCTATAGAGTCAACGAAGCAGGAGGAACAGGGAGTGGCGGGGGGAGGGATGAGAGGAGGGATGCAGGGTTAGGGCAAGGTAAGGCAAGGTATGGGTGGTGCAGAGGTGAAGCGAGCGGTGCAGGGGTGAAAAGATCGTGCAGATTGAATGGAGTGTGTGTGTGTGTGTGTGTGTGTGTGTGTGTGTGTGTGTGTGTGTGTGTGTGTGTGAGGGGTGAGTGATTCCTTGGATGCATGGATGGATGGATGGATGTGACTGACTGGACGATTGAATTGACAAGTGAGGTGGACATGTGGATGGGTGAATATGGTTGAGAAGATGGGTGAATGAGTATGTGGTTCATCTACTTCTTTCTTTTTTTTTTTTTTTTACGTTAAGGCTTATAGCGCCTGTAGGCCTACTTGAAGAGTGTATGGGAAGTGCTTTTCAGCTTCCGCCCATTAGTGGCGCAGGCAATTTTATTTATAGTGGTACCCATATTAGGGCCCATATCACCACCCAAGCTCATCTTGGATGTAACCACCTAAAACCAGGGTATCATGGTGACATGTAGGTAACTTTAAACCACTCGACAAACGGCAAAGTGTTTAAGGCCGTACGTGGTGGGATTCGAACCTACGCGTGGACATTCGGGGTCTTTATTGAGTGAGGCCTTTCTGTTCTGATCACATGACATGAAGCCCTCGTGACCTGAGTATCAAAATTACTATCTTTCTTTTCTCTCTAACTAATTAAGTAGCCGAAGTTTTCTCCTTGCCAACTGAAAATGTGATAGCAGAAACTCTCTTCACATTACAAACTTTTTCATTAACCAAGTTGGAAAAAAGAAAGTAAAGGAACTCAGTACGAAAACTCCAGTAGTCGCAAAATTGCTGAAGTATTAAGAATTCCTGGTGAAGAAACGTATCCCAGATCTATTACAGTGATGGTTTAATTTCCTGACGCTGCCATCTGCGCATCTTCCATCAGACCCGTGGCTAGACAATCATGGAAGTACAGAAAAGACATGGACACTCTAACACAAGAACACAAGGACGCATGGCAGACAGAAGGGAATACTAATAAAAAGGCAAGACTGGAAGATAGACATAAGTAAAGACAGAGATTAAGAGACATATACATCACACATAAATACTAATGAAAAGACGCTTAATTAAGATTAGACGAAACGAAAAGACACACATATAGACAGACATTAATGAGCAGATGGAAAGGCAAGAAATACAGAAAGAAAGAAAGAAAGAGAGAGGGGCCGCCGTGGTACAGTGGAACCATGCGTGCTTTGGGGTCCGAGGGGTCTCCAAGCGCACGGGTTCGAATCCTGTCCACGGTCCGAGTGTAGGTAGGGCTTCCTCACTCGGGGCAACGGTTTCCTAGCGGGTGGGCTTTGAGATAGGAGGTACCCCAAAAAGTATCCCCTTTAGCCCATAAATTACCGTGAAAAGCCCACATGGTATAAAAGAGAGAGAGAGAGAGAGAGAAACTTACAAATAAACAAGACAGATAGAAAGAAAAAACAACATTAGTACCTACATATAGATACATAACCATTCAAATAAGTACGCAAACGATGTGGGCAGAAAATAATAAACATATTGAATTACTTTATAACCCTTAATGATGAATATTCCGCAACGTCCTGATCAAAAGCACAACGTTGTTTATGACAAATATCATTTATACTGTGGTGTCACTAAATCGATGCATCATGATTACTTTCCTGACCTAAATGATGGCTGTGTGTTTTTGTGCGTTCAGCCATGGCTACAAAACACAAAATGAAGCCCAGTAGTATAGGAAAAGTTGTAGTAGTAGTAGTAGTAGTAGTAGTAGAAGTAATAGCAGCAGCAGTAGTAGCAGTAGTCGTTGCTGTTGTTGTAGTAGTAGTAGTAGTAGTAGTAGTAGTAGTAGTAGTAGTAGTAGTAGTAGTAGTAGTAGTAGTAGTAGTAGTAGTAGTGGCAATAGTTGTAGTAGTAGTAGTGGCAATAGTTGTAGTAGTAGTAGTAGTAGTAGTAGTAGTAGTAGTAGTAGTAGTAGTAGTAGTAGTAGTAGTAGTAGTAGTGGCAATAGTAGTAGTCTGCAGTAGTGGTGGTGGTGGTGGTAGTAGTAGTAGTAGTAGTAGAAGTGGTAGTAGTAGTGGTAGTAGTAGTAGTGGTGGTAGTAGTAGTAGTAGTAATCCAACTGGGCTACTTAACCACAATGCACCGCGACATGATCTCATGGCTTGTCGAGGCGCCATCACCACTTACTGCAGCCTCGAGCGGTGCTCCCTCCACCACACACGGGTCAGTCTCACCTAACCTCCGTCAAGAAAATTTCGCATTACCCAATGAGCTCTGATGATGCTTCCCTTATCCCATCTTTTCTTCCTCCTCCTCCTCCTTCTACTATTACTACTACTACTACTACTACTACTACTACTACTACTACTACTACTATGCCCGTCTCCATCTCCATCATCATCTCTTCCTCCTCCACAAACTTGCAAGGAAAAATATTCCGTATAAACCTGCACAGAAGTCAAATCACAACTAGAACTTCATTCCTTTAAGTAAAAGATAAATCACGAATGTTTTTTGAGAGGAATATATATAAACTTTACGTATCAACAGACTTACAATAATAATTTCAATATATGATTTTTTTATATTATTGATTATAAGAATTCATTATTTGTGTTTTATTTATCTACGTATACCTCGTGCAATATTTGGCCTTAATAATCCACAAGGAGCTTAGGAGCAGACTTATGTAGGCCACTAACCTTCTGCAGTCTTCTTATGTTCTCACAAGGTGGAGGGAAAGTGCATGCCTGCGACACTCACGCTGAGCACACGAGACGCAATATGAAAAACCTTATTTACCAAGCACGCCGTTACTGGAAACAGGCGTGAACTTATAAAAGAAATTTTTACACAAACCATGAAAGAAAACATAATGGCTGCAGCAAGTTGGGGAGTATAAGCAAAGAAGCCAACATCCCAGCCAGCAACTTAAGTAAGGGCAGAGGTCAGATAGAAGACGGAAAAAGAAAAAAAAATGTTCTTAAATAAGGAATGCGGAAAAAAAATAAATGTTTTAGATGTAGACTGTTAGAACATGTGCCGATAGTTACTTCCCTCTCTACCTATTTCCCACAACCACTACTCAACTCCTACAGATTCCCACTTGTCTTATATTCAGATTAGATTCCCCTGTCACTCTCATTCGTATTCATGATGACAGCTAACACAAGACTGAGCAGGGAACACCAAGTTGAGTACTGTCTATTGGAGGACAAGCTTCAGTGTGTCAAAGCTCACCGGAATCCTCTCGACCCCTCACTCACTTGTTTAATCGGTGATGTAACGAACTTGTATCTACCGTAAGTGTTCTGCCAGTGTTTCAGTTTTGATGAGTGTACACGGGGAAAATTACAGACGCACCAACAGTGATTCATGATTAGCAATGAAGAACAAGATACGTTGACCAGACACACACCACCACCAAGTCATAACGAAAAAATAAAAGGGTTTTTTTTTTTTTAGGGGAGAGGCTGAGTGAGTGCGATGAGGGTGGGGTAGACGCACCAATCAGTCCCTGACACACGGCGCAGCGTATTCATCTTGTGTACTAGTGCAGGGACAGGCCGTCAAATACCAAAGTCCCCACCAGTGTTGTAACATTCCGCTTCCCCGCTCCCCCATCAACACATGCACAACGTTCACTCCCTCTGTCTCTATCAAATGTTCGGTTCAAATTTGTTTCGCCATATCTGCCCTGCGTCCCAAAACAATCATCAGTGACCAGCTATCTATCTGCGAGACAAAAGAATTCCATTTTGTATTGTTCTGTCAATAACTATTTCTTTTACGGTAACAGACACAGTAAACCGTATATATTGATCCGGCATGCTATTCTGCACTATACACTCTATTATCATATTGCTGTTATTATTATTATTATTATCATTGTTTTATTACCATCATTCTTCAGGTGATATCTTTAGTGAATTTGTGAAAGTCAATGTTCTCAATCCAAAGTCTCAATTCACCAATCTTAGACCAGGAAAAGGAATAGGAGGGATCTCACAGCCAGGAGGAGGAGAGGAAAGAAATTTAAGTGCATGTATGTATAGACACGAAAGACGAATTATTCATGCCACACTATAAAAGATAAACAGAGAGAGAGAGAGAGAGAGAGAGAGAGAGAGAGAGAGAGAGAGAGAGAGAGAGAGAGAGAGAGAGAGAGAGAGAGAGAGAGAGAGAGAGAGAGAGAGAGAGAGAGAGAGAGAGAGAGAGAGAGAGAGAGAGAGAGAGAGAGAGAGAGAGAGAGAGAGCACCTGCCAAAAGAGACGAGGGGAGGGACAGTCAAATGGAGGAAGGACAAATATGACGAAAATAGGATTTGCATAAGTGGCTCTCAAGCTGGATGGCGATAAGCTTTAAATTCAATATCCATTTTTCCCCGCTTCGCATCATTTTATATTTCGGGTTCTATTTCAAAAACTTTCATGATATACTATGTGTCCGGGAGAAAGAGAGAGAGAGAGAGAGAGAGAGAGAGAGAGAGAGAGAGAGAGAGAGAGAGAGAGAGAGAGAGAGAGACGGGTGGTGGAATTCGTTGGTATGTCTCAGAAATAAATGACAGCATGGTGATGTGAAATTCTTATCCACATCAACGTTTCATTGTTGTTAGTGGATCGTACGCAAGTTTTCTCTCAATAATACCAACCTACTTTAGACAGACTTTTAATCACATATCTTATTCGTGAGTCCGTTTCAGAGCGTCAGTTAACCAGTCAGTCAGATAAGGAGGAAGTCAGTCGATTAGCCAGTCAGTCAATCAAGCCAGTGGGTCACGTATCATCTAGTCTGCTTTGTCCCCTCTCTCTCTCTCTCTGCTGACATATTTTTTTTATTCTGCTGTTTCCACCTTTCCTTTTGCAGCCAATTAACTTGTGACTTGGGACAAGGTAACACGGTGGTGGTGGTGGTGGTGGTGGTGGTGGTGGTGGTGGTGATGAGCGACGGAACACCCGCCATCTCCATCTTCATCTCGATAAGGCACACTCGCTCCTCTGCCTCTTACACACCTGCGATTTGATTTTCAGGGCATAAGGGAAACAAGTGGAGATATAAGCAGTAGTAGTAGTAGTAGTAGTAGTAGTAGTAGTAGTAGTAGTAGTAGTAGTAGTAGTAGTAGTAGTAGTAGTAGTAGTAATAGTAGTAGTTGTTGTTGTTGTTGTTGTAATGATAGTGGAAATTGAAAAGTAGTAGTAGTAGTAGTAGTAGTAGTAGTAGTAGTAGTAGTAGTAGTAGTAGTAGTAGTAGTAGTAGTAGTAGTAGCAGTAGAAGTAGTAAAAGTGACACCAGCAACATTAGCAACAGCAACAATAGGAGACGAAAGAAGAATAGGAGCCGAAAGAGGAGGAGGAGGAGGAGGAGGAGGAGGAGTAAGCAGTAGTAGTAGCATAGTAGTTGTAATAACGTCCCCACATACATTTCAGCATTTTCACATTCAATTGCAGGTGGGTATATGAGCATGTACATACGTGTGTGTGTGTGTGTGTGTGTGTGTGTGTGTGTGTGTGTGTGTGTGTGTGTGTGTGTGTGTAGAATAAGTAATTGAGGAAAGTTAATGTCGTTTCACAAAGTTCGCGTTCTAATCCTGGTTTAATGAGCACCTAAACGTTTTGTGAGCGAGGGGAAGGAGTGGCAGTGGTGGTGGTGGTAGTGGTGGTGGCAGTGGTGGTGGTGGTGGTGCTAGTAGCGGTGGTGCTGGATAAAGAAGCGAATGAAGGAAAGAGGAAAGGAAGGGAGAAAGAAGAAAAAAAGAGTAAAGAAATAGAGGAAGCGGAAAGGAGGAGTAGACGGAAGTAGAAGAAAACAGAAGAGAACAACAACAACAACAACAACAACAACGACAATGAAAATCAAGACGAAGAAATGGAATAAAGGGAAGGAGGAAAGACACAGAGAAAGAAAGGAGGTCGGATCGTAAAGGAAGAAAGGAAGAGAGTAAGGAGAAAGGGAAAAGGCATTTAGAATAATAAATGAGAAAGAAAGGAGAAAAGGAGGAGCAAACAACACGAGAGAGAGAGAGAGAGAGAGAGAGAGAGAGAGAGAGAGAGAGAGAGAGAGAGAGAGAGAGAGAGAGAGAGAGAGAGAGAGAGAGAGAGAGAGAGAGAGAGAGAGAGAGAGAGAGAGAGAGAGAGAACCCGGAGAAAAAATGTGAAAAAAGAGAGGAAGATGAGAAGGAAAAGAGGAAGAGGTAAAATAAAATAGGATAATTAGATAAAAAAAAAAAAAATTATCATGAAAGGAAGAAAAAATATAAAAAATGTCCAAAGAGGGAACGAGAAAAACAAAATAGACATTGAAGACATATTAAGGAAAAAGGATGGAGGAAGAAAGAGAAGAGAAAACTGAGAGAGAGAGAAGAGAAGACAAAGTAAAGGAAGCCGTTAAGATAAAGATGAAAACGTATGGAAGGAAGGGAGAGGAGGAGGAGGAGGAGGAGGAGGAGGAGAAGGAGGAAAAGGAAGAAGAAGAAGAAGAGTAGGAGATGAAAGATAGGGAAAAAAAAAAAACAAGAAGCCAGCGAAAGAAAAAGGATTCTAAAGGAAATAAAGGATAGGAATAAATGAAGAAAGGAAGGTAGAAAGGATACAAAAAGAGGAAAAAAGGGAAAAAAAATGCAAATAATATAAAATGCACAAAACAAAACAGAACAGATGTGTGTCATGAACAGCTGAGTGGAAAGAGACAGGCAGATGTATGGAATGACTTGTGTGTGTTGTGTTGTGTGTTGTGTTGTGTGTGTGTGTGTATGTGCGGAGATAGATAGATAGATAGATAGATAGATAGAGAGAGAGAGAGAGAGAGAGAGAGAGAGAGAGAGAGAGAGAGAGAGAGAGAGAGAGAGAGAGAGAGAGAGAGAGAGAGAGAGAGAGAGAGAGAGAGAGAGAGAGAGAGAGAGAGAGAGAGAGAGAGTCATATATAAGAGAAAAACACAGGAACGTAAAATAAAACCGACAGACGAACATTAGTCTTTTAAAAATAAACATTTCTGGAAAACGAAAGTAGAATGTAAAAGGAAACACGAGAAAAAAAAACCTGTAGTAAAATCACTCTCTCTCTCTCTCTCTCTCTCTCTCTCTCTCTCTCTCTCTCTCTCTCTGGCCAGCACAGTACGTACGCTTCTATTTTCTTTAATGGGAGAAAGAGAATAATGATGAGGGGAGTGAATTGCTGTATAAACAACTTCCCTTTTTCGGCCACTCGAGGGGGACTGATGCTTTTTGTTTGGATAATGTATTGTCTCAACGTGGAGCCTCATAGGAGCACCAAGATGGAGGACAGAGAGGAAAGAGACGAGTAGGAAGGGGAGACAAGAAGGGACAAGAGTGAGGGAAAGGGAGCGACTGGGGGGAAGGAGACGAGAGTTAAGGCACTTCATGAAGGGAGGAAGAATAGAAGAAGGAGGACTTGTAAGAGAAAGGGGAGGAAGAAAAGGACCAAGAAGGGAGAGAATGAGGGAGGAGGGTAGAAGAGAGAGAGAGAGAGAGAGAGAGAGAGAGAGAGAGAGAGAGA
The DNA here is from genome assembly GCF_017591435.1 of Portunus trituberculatus. Classification (NCBI taxonomy): domain Eukaryota; kingdom Metazoa; phylum Arthropoda; class Malacostraca; order Decapoda; family Portunidae; genus Portunus; species Portunus trituberculatus. Next base: position 5,853,983 of record NC_059268.1, on the reverse strand, counting down.
GAGAGAGAGAGAGAGAGAGAGAGAGAGAGAGAGAGAGAGAGAGAGAGAGAGAGAAGGCTGGCAGACATGGTAATGATGTGACACAATACAAAATTACGAGGAGTGGCTGTAAATGTGTGAGTGAGTGAATGATTGTGTGTGCAATTGGATAGAATAAGTAACTGATAAAAATGATAAGAGATTGAGAGGTAATAAGGACTCTAGCACGTCTGTTTTATATATCGTTTCAGTTTAAATATTTTTGTTTCTGTTTGCGTTTATTAGTTATACTTTATCTTATTACTGAGAAACTATTTAGCTTTTCACATACATTACAAATACTATATGCTGAACAAATGAATGATAAAGTCAACTCGTGAATCAAATTAATTATCTAACAAATCACAAATAAAAAAAATGGCAACATTCTCTATGTCCAATCAAAGCACAAGATAGTATTCAAAATCTCTTCAACTTCCCGCACGGACAATTTTCAAAGACCACTAAGATGATTTGTGGAATTCTCGCAAGTATTTCTTCCCACTGATGATATACAGAATTCAAACTGAACTACCACTAGAATAATGAAAAAAAAAAAAAAACTTTGAAAACACCAACTTCCACTGCAGTCTGTATTATTACTACTGTCTTAGAGTTTCCTCCTCTTTTCCTCCTCTGTGCCTGGTCTGTGCGTGCTGAGGTCAGGCGAATATGAAAATTAGGCGGGTTCATTTAATATTCATATCTGCAGGCTGTAAAGAGGAAATTTCTAAGACAGTAATAGTAATAACAATAACAACTACTCCCCCAAACAGTGCTGAAAAATACAGTTGACAAGTAAACACCCATTCCAAAAAAGACATCCATTCCATCATCTACACCAGCACCGTGACCTGACTCCTCTCCCAGCACGCAGTGACGAGGAGATATACACGTCACACACCGGAAGGTAGGGAGAGGAGACGCACAGATCCGGGGAGCAGGAAAGGAGACGCACGGACGGAGAGGGAGAGAGGGAGAGATGGAGAGATGGAGACATGGAGGGAGGGAGAGCATCTTAATTACACGCCACGACAGCAACTCCCACCATGTCTCCTGTTCCCTTCCTGTAAACAAAGGCTGTAACGAGAGGCGCTAATCTCCACTGATGAGCGATCATTGTCTGGATGCCTGGTGGTGGTGGTGGTGGTGGTTACTAGGCCAGAGTCAGCCAGCATCACTAGCGTCAACAGCTCTCGTCACCGCCACCACCAGCAGCAGCCCCATGCACAGTAAAGCGCGTGAGGTGCAAGGTACGGTAATAGTTTAAGGTTGGTATGTTAATTAGTTCTCTCGTATATTCGTTGAGGCGCGGAGTGAGTGAATGTTGCACAGCGTGGCGAGCGAATTAATTGATGTAGGAGCGTGTGGAGCGAATGAATGGCTTTAAGTGTGGTGAGCCAGTGAGTGAGTTGCTAAGTGTAGTGAGGGGATGAATCCGAGAGTGTGACGAGTGAATAGGACCAAGTGTGCTGAGTGAAGGAGATCCGGAAAGTGTTGAGTGAGTAAATGAGACTCGAGTGATGAGTGAATGAATGCATCAGACCAACATAATGGTGAGGGAATGAAAGGAGCGCGTCGCTGAGTGGGCAGACGTTGTTGCCTAGTCGCGTGTCATCACCATCACCATCGTTACTCGACACGATTCCACAACAGGACAAAGGCGAGTCGTTTCCCCCAAAAAATGAGATACACGTGTAGGACAGCACATACATCTGACCACATTCCTACCGCGGTGACCTGCTCCTTACACCCCGGCACCAGACCATCTCAAAAAGACGGCTGAGAGTCCCGGCGGGGATAACAAATGGCAGAGTAGCACCTTATGGAAGTAATGTACACGTACCTACCTATTCCACCCAACAAAAGAAGGGGAAAAGAAGATTTACATCAGAGAAGTAAGGGAGGAAAGAGGGCAGAGATTCTTTGAGGGGGAAAAGCTCCCGGGATGACGGCAGGGTGAGGCGGCCGCTGTTATTATTTGGGAAGGAAATGGAGCTTGATAACGTAGGGGAAGGGGAAAGCTGGCTATTGTTGGAGGAACACGGTAGGCCTTGGAGCTGCCGCGGTGAGGTTGTAAAAAAATAAGACCTTAATTACTTTGCCGCATGTAATGGGGTTTAATCACAAGGAAAACTAAAGAGATGCTTGTAGGGGAGTGTGTTATTAGAGGGCACTCGCAGGATTTGTCTGAGTGTGGCCTGATTGAAGTTGTAAGGGAGAGAAGCAGAGAGAGAGAAAGATAGAGAGGGAGTTGTTTTGAGGGCGTGGAGAGCTGAGTCGGAATGAGGTGAGGACTTACTGAGAATGGCAGGAGCGATGCACGCTAATTACAAAGGAGAGAGAGAAAAAAAAAAAACAGGAATAAAAGCTAAAATGGAACTCAATACAAGAATTAGGAAGAAATAAATCCTGAAAAAAGACAGTAAACAAAGGAGAAGAATTAAGACGCTGCAAAATTCAAGAGGGTAAATGAACCTTAAACTCGCTACTGCAGATTGAGAGAGAAAGAAAGAAACCTAGCATGGATCAGGAAACAGACCGTCAAGGGAAGCTGCGGCCCTCGAGTGAGCTGAGAAGGACAACTCAAGATGAACACCCCGCCTCGCTCGATATTACTGAATCATACATCGACTCCTCCACAGGAACACGAAATCTCTGGTCCTTCGTTGGGTGTTCCGGTGAAGTACACAGAGAGGCCCGTATTCTGAAACGCTTTGCTCTCCCACCATCAATACTTTCAAAATGCTCGAGTTGAAGATAATCGTGTATTTAAGGGTACTTTTATGGTCCTGGTGACAGATTGGCTGGATTTCTAGTTTATCAAAGAGAGAAACTGTCTTGAAAACCCGACTAGTTATCCCTGTAGCCTTGCAAATTTGCCGTAGTGTAAGGGGAAGGTGTTTCGAGTACGGGCGATAGAACAATAGAGCATCAGCCACTACCACCACCACCACTACCATCACATGCCATCCCGTAACCGTACACAAAGCAGAACAGAATCCCTCACCCCGTTGTGTATTACGGTGACGCACATAGTCCACTAGATTCTTAGTCACTACCTCTCACTTAACTCTAACCTGAACACTGCGACCTTGTTTGCGGCGACATAATCAATTTACAAGTTTCCCAGAACATCGTAAGTGTGTATATGCGTCACATTTCTCAGCCACATATTCGTAAAACCTCCCTCCTTACTTCCCTGCGAATTGCTTGAGCTTCCTAAAAGGTTATGCGAGGTAGTGTTAATCGCTTCTCGTCTTGCCTGTCTCATAAATCGCCTTTTCTTCATTATATAGCTTTCACTCCGTGCTGTGAAATTTGCGTGTACACGTTCCCTGCAACACAAACTTTTTCTAGCGTGCAATTACTGGAGGGAGAGGTTTCCGGGGAGGGAGCTTTGTTCTATTTATATCCTGTTATACACGTTGTTTACCAGCAGTGAGTAAATCAGGAGATGCTCTCGTTATGGATCAGCAAGTGCCTTTGTATTCGCTCTTGTGTGTCCTCAGTTCCTCGATGCAGCAATCAATGAAGTCTAAAAGCAAGGATCAGTTTCGGTAAAGTCAGTAAGCCATAGAGTAGCGACGACATGGAAGGAACCAACTGTCCATATACAACAAAGAGCTTCATATCACGACACCACACTGCTACGTAAACTCATGAAAACATTACCAACATCACCAACCTATCCTCCTTCTTTCCTCTCTTTCCTCTCCCTCCTCCGTTCCTCGATCTCCCTATCTACTTCCCCCTCCATCCCTCGCTATCTCCGTCCCTCGCTTCCTACCTTCATGTCAGTAATTACACCACGGCACTCGCTTCACCACGTCCAGAGTTACGCGCAGGTACACAAAGACACGGATTTAAGAGCAGCAGCATTCCTGGGGTGCGTGCCAGACTCGACCGTCCTGGATTCCCCGCGCACAGGACTCACCCAAAAGCTAACCTTCCTTGAGCCGAGACAAAAATGTAAAACAATGCCACGAACCAGACGAACGTGGCCAAGGTAAACAAAGCAACAGGGATGGACCAACAAGAGACAGGAGGAAGAGAAGGTGAAGGTGCAGGGAGAGGAGGAGGAGGAGGACGACGACGAGAAGGAGGAGGGTATACAGAGGAAACGAAAGACAAGGGAAATGGTGAATATAGTACAGGAATATAGATAGGATGGGTATAACAAGAGACCTTCGGAATTTGCATCACATAGAGCGTCTGTTGATTCTCCACTGAAAGAAAATATCCCACGTGTATGACCAGTATTCAGCAGGAGTCTCGCCGAAACATATCAGCTTCCATGGTTGTGAAAGGCTGAGGATAAAAAGAGAAAGTGCAATACGCGTGTTGATATTATAGGATTTGATGCGAAATACCACTGTTGATAATAATTTGTTGGAGGTATTCTTGGTGACTTATGAATGGACAATGGTTATGATCTCAATTTTCACCCCATTAGTCTATTTGCATACTATAAAAGACAGGCCATAGATATGAAAAGTTTTAGTCACAATTTCATACAACAGAATGATATCACTGTTCAGTGAGATAATTATTCTCATTATTATTTTGCACAGAACACCGAAACACAAAGGCTCTGTAATATGAAGTATATTCTGACTTTACGAGATTTAAACAAACCTAGGAAATACTACCATAATAACGGAATAAGCTGTGCGTGACATTGCCTTGCGTAAAGTCGCAATAAGGCAGAGTATTACAAGTCCCTGAGAGCGAGGCGGGTCGTGACCAGAGAGACCAAAAGAATGCTAACCCAAGCAGACATCAACATAAGCATGATTTCCTTCCACCTTCGTGCAACAAACAGCTGAATTACATCGTTATCAACCTTCTTGCATTCCGCAATATCTGCACTTCCCCAGAAGCTAAACAAGTCCTCTATAAGAGTAAAAAAAAGATGTATAAAATAATTTCGCACTGTACCATAAAATCAGTTAACTACGTTTATGTCTTCCTTAGTGTTTCATCTGAAAGATTACCGCGTAAAATATATTGCATTTCATTAGACAAACGACTTCACATATTGTACAAGCATGGGTAGTGAATTTACTTGAGCTTGATAAAAAAAAAAATAGAGAGCACCTTGTTTTCTTCATTTGAATTATCAAAAAGAATAATGTAGATTTCAATAGTATTATAACATGTAAATAAGCACCAATGGACAGTGCTACACAGGCATAGCTTCAATAGAATTACGGGAGTTACAGCACATTACCCTTTCCTGGATTATCTCCACAGAGCTTTATCATGTCGCAGGAACAAAACAACACCGGAATATTGTGTTTCATTACATGCTTGCCACGCCTCCACAATACTGCTGTGACGGAGGACAAATATAAATATTATACGTGTCACGGTATGATTTACAAGGCGGTATTATGAATGTTTACTCGTTTCACTGGTTCTAGTTCCAGCACGGTGCACAGCAGAGGCACGCACAGGAGGAGAATAAAAGGATGAAGTGAAAAATGTAGTTACCGGGAGAGACAAAAAAAAAAAGGAAAAGAGACTAAAAAGCACTGGATAAATGTATAAAAGGCGGTGGTATAAGTGATCATACTAGTAGCAGTACCATCAGCAGCAGCAGCAGCAGCAGCAGCAGCAGTGGAAGAGTTAGTGAGGTTGTATCCAGATTCATTGTTGAAAAGTATACAAGTAAATTGTTCAAAGAAGAATGAATTTGGATCATAGTAAAACTAGAAAGGTATTTTTCTGACAGGGATTTCCATCTGTAGACGCTATGATATCTCGCAATTTCCCTTATTTTCTAGCACTTCTATGCAACAAATATATTTATCCTTATGTTAATGCTAAAAAAAAATCATTTTATTCGCCACCCCAATCCATTCTCTATTGACTGGGTTTTTTAATTTGTTTTGTACAGGTCACCGTCGTCACAAAAGTGTCATTTTTTACTCTGCGCAAAAGAGGATAAAGGTTTGAACACAGCTCACACGAAGGCAACAACACAGTGTTACCAAATCATACTCAGTCGGTTACGAGCCACTTGGCGCAGCCCACGCCCATTCATGGTGATTATCTGTGACACTTTACGAACACTGCTGGGGGCGGCCGTGCGTACCTCTAGTAAACATGCTCTCACAAAAAAGTGAAAAAAGGCAAACTAACTTATCTCCAGTAACGGCAACCGGCCATGGCTACGTGTATTAACTGTGCCTTTCAGCCGCAATGAGCTTGGGATAAGATGCTGCTTCGTGCCTCATATGCCATCAGGATGAAAGGATATAGGAAATGGTAACAAATAAAATAAAAATCTATAAATTGATATTAGATGAAAAAAATATATAAACAAAATAAGCCTCAGTCGCACCACTACAAACACATAAGCTGCACAGTTCGCTGCAAACAACAACCTGTTGTTTTCGATTTGGGAATCGGTCGCTCGGCCACACACACACATTCTCTGTCCGTACACGAGTCATTTCAAGATCGGCGTTTACCAGAACTTTTCGAAATTGTCATTAAATCATAAAGAGCAATATTCAGCCACTCTAATTTACATAAACCAATCTATCTTATGTACATCAACTCTAACTTTCTTCATAGCACACACAAGAATCTAGAATACTGTGAGGGCGACTTCTCTTCATACATTCTTGTGCCCTTGCTCAGCCTCCTTCTTGACACATGTTAGTAAAGATGTAAAGCAATGGAGCACAACAAACGGTACGCGGGAAACAAGTGTTGGACGTTGCTCTTCGCCCTCCGGTAAGCGACTTTAAAAGGAGTAAAAATAGGCGACGTTTAAGTAATTCTGTTTGAGAAATTTAGCTCAGTTTACTGTACCTTATGGACTGCTACTGCTAATGATGATGATGATGATTATGATAATGATGATGATGATGATGATGAAAAAGAAGAAGAAGAATTAGAAGAAGAAGAAGAAGAAGAAGAAGAAGAAGAAGAAGAAGAAGAAGAAGAAGAAGAAGACGAAGACGAAGAAGAAGAAGAAGAAGAAGAAGAAGAAGAAGAAGAAGAAGAAGAAGAAGAAGAAGAAGAAGAAGAAAAATAAGAAAAGAAGAAGAAGAAGAAAAAGAAGAAAAGAAAGAAGAACAAGAACAAGAACAAGAACAAGAACAAGAACAAGAAGAAAAAAGAAGAAGAATAGAAGAAAAGAAGAAGAAGAAGAAGAAGAAGAAGAAGAAGAAGAAGAAGAAGAAGAAGAAGAAGAAGAAGAAGAAGAAGAAGAAGAAGAAGAAGAAGAAGAAGAAGAAGAAGAAGAAGAAGAAGAAGAAGAAGAAGAAGAAGAAGAAGAAGAAGAAGAAGAAGAAGAAGAAGAAGAAGAAGAAGAAGAAGAAGAAGAAGAAGAAGAAGAAGAAGAAGAAGAAGAAGAAGAAGAAGAAGAAGAAGAAGAAGAAGAAGAAGAAGAAGAAGAAGAAGAAGAAGAAGAAGAAGAAGAAGAAGAAAATACTCTCAACAGAAACTAATTAATTAAATCAAATCAATTAAAGTCTTAATACGTATAACGACATCTGAAAGTTAAACGAATATATACATCATGAGATATATCAAATTATTCTCTCTCTCTCTCTCTCTCTCTCTCTCTCTCTCTCTCTCTCTCTCTCTCTCTCTCTCTCTCTCTCTCTCACGGATTTTTGCTCATCTTTGCTTTAATGAGATTCCTTCAGGTGACTCATTTCGAGGAAGGGAGATTCGTTTTTTTCGTCTTATTTTTTTAGAACCAAGAAAAATCTCACGAAACCCAAAGAAGTTCCTCTGTGGTTGCGTGGTTGTGTGTGTGTGTGTGTGTGTGTGTGTGTGTGTGTGTGTGTGTGTGTGTGTGTGTGTGTGTGTGTGTGTGTGTGTGTGTTTAAGCTATGATATTCGTGTCGGTGATTTCTTGAGTAATCTTGTAATTCCTTGAAACGCAATGTTAGATAGTGCACCAGTGCCACACCAACCATGCAATGTACTGGCAATGTCTCTACTTACCCCAAATAACACGAGACTAGTTGCGAGACCATCTTACTCTCAGACTCATGCTAAAAAAGGCAGCACAGATTGAAGTAGGTTGGGTCCTTCTGCTAGACTAGAGAGAGACGAACGCCAAAAAATACCTCATTAAATACTAATGCATCGAAGGTTTTAATATGCCCTTCATTCCTTAATTCCGCCCACACATAGCAGTTCCTCCATCAGATCTCTCATTCTTACCCCACTACTGTTACTGCTACTACTACTACTACTACTACTACTAGAACACTTCACTACCTCTACCATATCTTCCCTCAATCTTACCCTATTACTACAGCAAGACGAGACGCTGAAGCAAGATCCATTCACGAACTGAGCAGCAGCCACGTGACATGAGCTCCGGCGCCGTGGCTCACACTCCACATTGTATATTCAGTGAAGGCGAATATTGTCAATGCGCGATGCTGTCACCAACTGACTGGCCCACGTAGGCTACTTCCATCTTCCTTTCAAAAACACAAAAACCTTTCCAAGACGTCGGATTATCCTAATATAAAATAATGAGGTATGTTACAAATAAGGGTAGGAACATAAAGAACTGCATCTTGAATAGAATGGTACATGAAAAATTCAGTAATCAAGTTGTTAGTGCCGAATCATTAGAGAGCTTTGAAAGATTAGACAAATTGAGGATGAGGAAGAGAGACTGTCACGGGTGGGACTGATGGATTCTTTTCAGTTTTCCTTCTTTTAATGCTCTAAGGTTCATAAGACACAGATTCGTAACAGGTTTTGAAGCAAAGAAGTACACTAAACAGCTACAGTAAAGAGATAACGATACTGTATCTGGAGTCGACAAAAGTGAGTACAGTGCAGTTGTGATGTGTGCACTACTCAAGACTTCTTTTTTTTTTATACCATGTGGGCTTTTCACGGGAATTTATGGGCTAAAGGGGATACTTTTTCGCGGTACCTCCTATCTCAAAGCCCACCCGCTAGGAAACCGTTGCCCCGAGTGAGGAATCCCAATCTACACTCGGACCGTGGACAGGATTCGAACCCGTGAGTTTTGGCATCGCATGTCTTTGTAATGTAAGGTATTTAATATCCAAGTGGCTTTGTCTTCACAACAAGTAATGACCTTCGCACATATATGTAGAATGTGATTCGCTAAACAAGCAATTTGTGTAAAAGACTATTAGTTACCTCATGAATATTCCATCAGCTCCTACTCCAAAGCACTATCGCATTACTGTATTTCTTTGTTTACAGTGAATGCATACAGAAATGTACAAATAGAAAAGCAAAACACCTAAGACGGATATGGATTTTATTGTCACACATTATGAGGTAGTAGAATATAATTAGTGATATTTCTGTGGGGTTATTTTGAACTATAAATGGATACACACTTACAGGGCCGGAGAACGCAGGTGGCGCGGGTTCCAGGGAGCAGCAAGCAGAAGTTCATACGAGGACAAATAATCAACAATATAACTTTTTCATCAAGGCGGTGGCCAGGACTCTTTGAAGACGCCAAGTTATTAAGGGTAAAATATACATACTGGGAAAAGGTTACGAGGTGCTTTCATCCATTAAGCAAAAAACATCAATATTTGCTTAATCAACGTAACTAACTCTTGGGTCTCTTAGAAGTCACCTCGCGGTCTTCTTTCTTTGCCTTCAAGACTTGTCCCTCTCATCTATAAAGCGGCAAAAAATATCTAAAAATACCGACAAAAACATCCACGAAGATTAGAATATTTAATAACCGGAATATCTCTCTCTCTCTCTCTCTCTCTCTCTCTCTCTCTCTCTCTCTCTCTCTC
>NC_059268.1:5701683-5839183 GCF_017591435.1 Portunus trituberculatus | reverse complement strand
TGCTCTAGTCTGCCCTTTGAAAGAATTATCTTGTTATTCGGACACACACACCTTCCAATCTCCCTCGATGCGGAAACTGGAGCTAAACAAACCTTCCAAAACAAAAGACAGCGACCCCGTGTGCGTGTGGGAGGGGCTTGCTGTCAGAAAGAGGAGGAGGAGGAGGAGGAGGAGCAGGAGGCGAGGCGGTGACTATGAGTCTCTCGGGACAGACGCAGTTAAAGGAAACTCCAAAAGGTCTTATAAAGTTTCAAGTTTTCCCGGTGACCAAACGAGACCAGCTGTTGGTGTGTGTGTGTGTGTGTGTGTGTGTGTGTGTGTGTGTGTGTGTGTGTGTGTGTGTGTGTGTGTGTGTGTGTAATTCACTGTTTGATCTGCTGCAGTCTCTGACGAGACAGCCAGACGTTACCCTACGGAACGAGCTCAGAGCTCATTATTTCCGATCTTGGGATAGGTCTGAGACCAGGCACACACCACACACCGGGACAACAAGGTCACAACTCCTCGATTTACATCCCGTACCTACTCACTGCTAGGTGAACAGGGGCTACACGTGAAAGGAGACACACCCAAATATCTCCACCCGGCCGGGGAATCGAACTCGGTCATCTGGCTGAAGCCAGCGCTCTAACCAATGAGCTACCGAGCCGTGTGTGTGTGTGTGTGTGTGTGTGTGAGAGAGAGAGAGAGAGAGAGAGAGAGAGAGAGAGAGAGAGAGAGAGAGAGAGAGAGAGAGAGAGAGAGAGAGAGAGAGAGAGAAACACAAGCACGCACCTAAGAAGTACGTATGCATGTGAGGAAGCATTACATAACACGCCAGAGAATTCCTACCGTGCTGTATATACATATGTGTAAGCCCTGGTGCAGTCCTCACACCTGTTTCTTACACTAAAGTCTTCCCTGCACTTCCTACCGCCCTTCTATCTTGCCTAGTACATGAGGGAGAAAGAAGCGAGAGCTTACATGTTGTGCTAGTGTGTTGACAGTGAACGGAGGCGGAGACAGAGCTGGAGAAAGGGACAGAGACGAGAGATGCATGTGAGGAAGGCAGGAAAAAGGGAGTGTTGATTAAGAGGAGAGGAGAGAAAAGGTGAGATGTGGAGGTAGTGATGTGAGGCTGCAAGAGTGAACGGAGGGTGGTGGGTGGTGTGGACGAGGCCCTAGTTGTTCCCAAGTCTGTGTAATCTGCCTGAGCCTCTTTAAGTGAGTTGGGGAAGGGGATCAGCGGCTTAAAAGAGGATTTGCACGAGGCAGCTAAACGATCCGAGAACTGCTGGTGCCTTAGCGACCGACCGCCATGAATCCCCTTCTTCTCTAACATTACGGAAAGCAACCACTACTGTTTGTTTTGTCCTCTGCAGCCAATACCCATGTTCCGCTTGAATCAGGAGAAAAAAAGTTAAGTGTTGTTATATATATATATATATATATATATATATATATATATATATATATATATATATATATATATATATATATATATATATATATATATATATATATTTATTTATTTATTTATTTATTTATTTTATTATTTTTTTTTTTTTTCATATCATTGTTGTTACGGTACAGTGATATTACTCGTAATGCTCAAATATTGGGTGGCAAAATCTTTTCCTTTTCTCCCTCCTCCTCCTCGTAGTAGTAGTAGTAGTAGTAGTAGTAGTAGTAGTAGTAGTAGCAGTAGCAGCAGCAGCAGCAGCAGCAGCAGCAGCAGCAGCAGCAGCAGCAGCAGCAGCAACAGTAGCAGCAGCAGCAGCAGCAGCAGCAGCAGCAGTAGTAGTAGTAGTAGTAGTAGTAGTAGTAGTAGTAATAGTAGTAGTAGTTATAATAGTAGTAGCAGTAGTAGTTAATTACCTATTAAGCATCATTTAAGACTCAAGATAACCTATAATTGTTCGTACTCTGAAAACCCAATGCATGATAAGGAATAACTAATGTCGAAATGATAAATCCTAATCCTACCCGCGAGACTCGCTCCTCCTGCGGACCAGACACTTTTCAGCAAGATCTGGAATAGTCTGTCTTTCAATTTCACTTGCACGTAAAGACTCATCCTAGGAGGAAATCTTGAGACATCGCAGAAGTTCGCAAAGTTCATTATAGAAGGATTTCACTCATACTGCAGGGGATGCGCCCGGCGGTGCGTGGCGGCTCAACATTTTTTCCTTAATTCTTTCTTACGAGGAAACTAAAACTGAAACCAGACTGTTGGAAGGCAAAGGTTAGAATGCAAACAACGCACGAATAGAATACTGAAAAGAAATAATGAACGCAACCACATTTTCTTGCATGAGCTGATAGAAAATAATCAACATACTGAATTGCACTATACTTACATATACAAATCTTACATAACATCAGAACCTTCAGTAACTACCATATGAATTATCTATGGTGCATTATAGACACGCATCTCAGCAACAGCTCACGTAACACAGACTTAAGAGCTCCAATACAGAGTTTCATGTCCTTTACTGTGTTTCCGTGACAGGGCAGGCGAGGGAGGTGAAGGATGGGCGGCGTGAATGTCATCCTCGATTTTGTCCTTGTAATAAGTTCTTTGTGTTTTGTTGAGTGCAAAAAAAGGCTTCCTCGTTACTTTTGCAAAAGAGACTACATACAGTATGCTCACAGGAACGGAAAGAGACAGTTTTGCTAGCTGAGTCTCACGCAGTTACTGGCGTCAAGGCGACTCGCAGCCCGGAAGTGTTGCTTCTCCAGACTACTCCATACAGAGTAATCATGATAAATAAAACAAAATGAAAAGAAAATTTATTGTGACAAATAAAAATGAGCCGCGTTGTTTCATTCTTTTCTTTCACAAGAATTAAAGTCACCTAGATAAACAACATTCTTACCTAAAGATGTAACAGTGTCAAGATCATAATTTCATGGTTAACATACTGGTGAAGGATAGACCTTAATTATTCGAGGAAGAAATATCAGTTGATTGCAATTAAAAAGAATGAGGGATAATTGCTGGGAAGGTCACGTCTAAATGATCTGCCGAGGAAATTATTGAAAGACCATCACTTTGCTCTCCCCCATGATACATTTCGATAAGTAACGCAATAAGTTAAGTGTTCTGCAATGTCACTTGAATGGCAATGCAATTTCGCTTTCCAGGAGTCTTTGACAAATGATATCATGAAATGCACCAGGAAGTCACCAACACGATGTTCTCTGCAGAATCGTAATCGAGAGCCAAGGCTAGAGGCACTGTAAACATCACGGACAGAATTCCTCATGACAAGTATGTCTAATCAAGTAAAGAGCGCGATTGTGGAAAAAGAGAGTTGTCCATTCCATTAAACAAGCACAAGGATTTCATGTCTAAATACTACTCACACCTGGAATCAACTCGGGAGAGAGAAGTTAGTTAACATATCTATATAATAATAATTCTCTCTCTCTCTCTCTCTCTCTCTCTCTCTCTCTCTCTCTCTCTCTCTCTCAAGAAGGACACGAGACGCACTTTGCGGTTGCTTACTCGGAACAAAAAGTTAAGTGGGACCAGAGAGGATGACTTGACGGACGCCCAAGCACTGGAAATAATGGCTAGGATCGGCGGCACTACAGAATGTGACGGCCGCCATTTGAAAGATACAGTGAGTCAGCAGCACCATGTGGCCTCGTCCTCGTAGCGTCAAAATATAGCCCAGCAACTAATGAACTCCTTGTCTTGGTGTGTGGCGCGTGAGTGATCTCAGTCATCCATAGTGAACTGGTGTCTGGGTAACTTGCAGACAGCCGTAGATGAATAACACACACACACACACACACACACACACACACACACACACACCGACGAATACACACGCATATCCCTGACACTAAAGCATACACAGCCTGTTGCAAATTGAATATGAATTGAGGCTCACGAAGGAAAGAAGTGGTTTCAGTTTTCGGAATAAATATTACTTAGGAGGAATAAAATCGAGTCATTGACGGGAATTTATAACATCATTACTGCAGACAGCCAGACTACAACTGATCGATGGTAGAGGTAAAGAAAATTACAAAAAATGTGTCCCGGGTTCCTTTCCTTAATGATCAGCACTGTTTATAATCATCTTTTGTTTTTGTTATCATTCCAGTAATAGTAGTAGTAGTAGTAGTAGTAGTAGTAGTAGTAGTAGTAGTAGTAGTAGTAGTAGTAGTAGTAGTAGTAGTAGTAGTAGTAGTAGTAGTAGTGGTATCGTCATCATCATAATCGCCATCATAATCAGTAATAATTATCACTTAGTTTTATAATTTTTCCTAGTTAATTAAGACAGGGCGGGACATCCTGGCTCGCGGGGTGAATCAGAAGCTAATCTACCGCACTGCAGAGGCTCCCGTGCTGCACATTAACTAAACTAAACACCTGTACCTTCCTTGCCACCACCTGCCCACCCGCCATCCCTCTACCACACCTGCAGCAGCCATCACTCGCCCCTCCCACCCACCCACCAGACAAATCAATACTAATCAGTATCTTCTCATTACATAATTTCACGAAACATGACGGTAAAAATATATCATGCACGCAGACACACACACACACACACACACACACACACACACACACACACACACACACACACACACACACACACACACACACGATGGGGAAAAAATTCAACTCTTTTTCTCCATTTCGTCTTTAATAATTAGCATATTTTAGTCAGGAAAAATCATAATACGAATATTTGTTTGAAAAAATAATGTCTTTCACACACACACACACACACACACACACACACACACACACACACACACACACACACACACACACACACACACACACACACAAAGAAAGGAATAATTTTATTTCATCTTTGTTACTCAGAACATATTATTGCGAGAAAGATAAATACTTCGACATCGTAATTTTCGATAAACGCACGATTATTTTTCCCCACTTAAGTTTTAATGACGTGAAGCTGAACACCATCAGGGAAAATGTAAAATGAAATGCATCACGATATTTCATACTCTCAAACATTCCATCCGCTAAATTTCAGGAGACAACTTCTGATCTCTCACTTTTCACTACACAATTAACGCAAACATACACACACACAATGACAGAAAAAAATGAAAATAAAGTCAAACAGTAACATTTCACACCTCAAAACAATCACGTCCACTAAATTCAGAGAGGCACAGCTGATAAAACTTTCCACCTTTCATTTATTTACACAACGCTCGTGACGTTACAAAAATAAGTAAAACAACGAAAAGTATAATAGCAGCCCGCACTCCGCACCATCTCATCCGTTTAATTTAGAGAGGCATAACTGGGAAAAACTGTGGAAAATCCCGCTCTACCTGGCCGCCGCTCCCATCCCTCTCTACCTAAGCACCGCAGAAACCCCGCTAATGCCCCGCCGCACCTCGCCGACACGACCGCACGGCAGGTGAGGAGCTCTCGGGGTGACTGAAGCCTTCATTAGGGCAACGGACGACACCCCGCCGCCTAACCCCGACCAAACAACACCATCCTCAGAACTGTGCTCTCAGTTTCCGCTTAACCTGGCGACGGTGGATTTAAGGTAGTGGCGGGAGAACGGGATGGTGGTCTTAGTTTGCAGAGGGTAAGGATGCAGGAAGTGAGCAAAAGGAAGAGAATGGATAGAAGGATGGAAGTACAAAGGAAAGGAAGATAATAAAGGGAAGCAGATGTGGAAAAGAAATAGTTTTAGAAAGAAGAAAGGAAGGATGCAGGAAATTCAGAAAACAAAGAGAAGGGAAGGAGGAAGAATGGAAAGCATGCAGGGAAGTAGAAATGATAAAATGGAGTGAAAAGGGAGAAAAGGAGAATGAGAGGGAAGAAGCAAAGGAAACAAGGAGATATGCAAGGAAAGAAGAAAAGGAAAGAAGAGAGTGACGAAGGAAAGATAAAATGTAAGCCAATAGGAAAGGACGAACAAAAATGATAATGGAAAAAAAGAAATGAAGGAGATAATAAACAGGAAAAGACAGACATAAAGATAAGAAGGAAAGAGAGAGAGAGAGAGAGAGAGGAAGACTGCAAGAACAGAAAGATGGAGAAAACGAACGATAGAAGAGAGAACAAAAGGCAATTGGGAGGAGGGAGGATAGGAGGGAGGGATAAGTGGAAAAGTAAGCAGTGCTAATTTGGTAAGAGAGAGAGAGAGAGAGAGAGAGAGAGAGAGAGAGAGAGAGAGAGAGAGAGAGAGAGAGAGAGAGAGAGAGAGAGAGAGAGAGAGAGAGAGAGAGAGAGAGAGAGAGAGAGAGAGAGAGAGAGAGAGAGAGAGAGAGAGAGAGAGAGAGAGAGAGAGAGAGAGAGAGAGAGAGAGAGAGAGAGAGAGAGAGAGAGAGAGAGAGAGAGAGAGAGAAACTTGACCAAGGGAGGAGATCGTGACAAGGAGACAAAACAACACAGAAAAACAAGGAAAAATAAACCACACACTGTACATAAATCTTACGAGACTATCAACACCAACTATACAATCAATTCGAACCAGTCTCTATCAATTCCACTATAGAATGGCACCTCACTCAAAAGTCAACGTGATTCATTCAAACACCACAACTTATAGAGCGTCTTTGTGGATATTACTCGATAACAAGGCACTAGCTAGCTTCCCTGCTCACCTCCCTACACTCACTTCCTACACACTGTCAGGTGAACAAGGGAAAACCAGTGAAAATATAAAAAAACCTGGATCAACTTCCCAGACCATGATGCGAACACAGGATCTCTCTTCGAATTGGAGATAATATGCACTAACTGATAAAAGGAAGAACAACAAGGACTTAGAGAAAGAGGAAAAACAGCAGAGGACAAGGAGAAGGAAGAGGAATAATAGAAGAGGATGAGAAGGAAGAGGAAAAATAACAGAGGTCAAGATGGAAGAGAAGAACAGCAGAAAACGAGGAAATGGAAGGAGGAAAAAAAGGCTGAGGATGAAAAGGAAGAGGAAAAACAGTAGAAGGCGAGAAGGAAGAGGAAAAATAGAAGAGGACGAGAAGGAAGAGGAAAAATAGCAGAAGACGAGAAGAGGAAGGAAAAAATCAACAGAGGACGATAAGGAAGAGGAAAAGACAGAAAGACAGAGAACAACGAGAAGGAAGAGGAAAAACAGCAGAGGGAGAAAAGAAGGAAGAGTAGAAACAGCAGAGGACGAGGCAAAGGAAGAAAAAATACACGTTAATACAAGACAAGGATGCAAAAAAAGTATATAGGAGCAAAAATCTGTAAAAAAGATAATAAAAAAGAAAACAGCAAAGAGGAAAACAAAAGGGAAATAAGAGAAAGAGGAAATACTCACAAATTATAAGTTAAGGAAGCAGAACACGTGAAAAAGACAAGCATTAAGCGAAATAGAGCAGCAAACACTAACAGGAAGAGGAAAAGCAGAAGAAGAAGAAGAAGAAGAAGAAGAAGAAGAAGAAGAAGAAGAAGAAGAAGAAGAAGAGGAAATAAACACTAATACATGTAAAGGAAGCAAAACACGAAAATATAATACATAAAAGCTAATTGAATAAAGTAGAACAGCCAAGGTACAGTAGACGGAAGGAGAGGTAAACAGGAAAGAAAGAAAGACGAGAAGAACGAGAGGAAGAAGGAGAAAGAGACATAAACACAAATCGAAGTTAAGAAAGCACAATACACATAAACAAAAGAGAAAACGGCAAAAAAAAAAAACGAGAAGAAAAACGGGTAAAGAAGAAGAAAGACTGAACAGAAAAAAGGGATGGAGGGAACACTCAAGAAAAAAAAACAATAATAATCTAGATAAAAGAGAGAAATATAAAAGTGAGTTATTGAGATCCAGCGAATAAAAGACAGAGTGAATGCAAGATGAGAGGCAAAGGTAAGAAGAATAAGGAATGCATGCGCCACAGTTAAAAAGAGAACGCGGATCAACTAGGGAGAGGGAATGAAGGTGGAGGCGTGTAAGAAATAATAAGAATTACCAATGTGTGGGAAGGGGAAACGTGAATCATCGAGGGAGAGTGAAAATAAGAAATGAGTCAGATAATTAAGACGAGAGAGAGAGAGAGAGAGAGAGAGAGAGAGAGAGAGAGAGAGAGAGAGAGAGAGAGAGAGAGAGAGAGTGTGTGTGTGTGTGTGTGTGTGTGTGTGTGTGTGTGTGTGTGTGTGTGTGTGTGTGCATGTACCAGATATAGCAACCAATCAGTTAGACAAAGACATACAAACCAACATAAACAAACACACAAACAAGCAATGAGGAGACAGAAAAATAAATATACAGAAAAACAAACCGATAGAGAAAGACAGACAGAGAAACAGAGAGCGAAATTAAGCAGTCATTCAACCAGACAGATAACAGAGACAGACAGACAGACAGACAGAGAGACAATGAAAAAGACAACCAGAAAAGGAGGGACACACACAAGCAGACAGACATACATACGGAAAGAGACAGCCAGCAGAGTCGATGAACAGAAAGAGAAATTATTCAACCAACCAGACAAATAGACAGAAACAGCCGAACAGACAGAGAGACAATCCAAAAAGGCAACCAGAAAAGGAGATATACACAAAAGCAAACAGACAGGCATACGTAGAGAAAGAGACAGACAAAGAGCAGAGTCGATAAACGAATGGAAAAAGGAGAGTAGGGAGCAGAACTAGAAGAACCAAAGACGAATAGTTCTCTAGGTAAGAGTAGACGCAAGGGAATAGGGAGAGGAGGAGAAAAATAGAGAAGGGAGAGAATGGATAACGGAGGGGAAAAGGTGATAGATAAATAAGACAGAGAGAAGATTCGGGGGAGAATGGGAAATGAAGGTATATAAATAAAGACGCGTAAGTAAAGGAGAAAGGTATATAGGAAGCAAGGGAAGGTGTAGATAATGAGGGGAGATAAAAGGGAAGACAATGCACAAGGAAAAAGGAGAAAGAAATTGTCGGAAAGGGATGACTGAGTATGTAAGGGAAGCGAAGGATTACGAAATGTGAAGAAAGAACAGGAAATAAGAATATATAAAAAGAAGAAATGTATTACGCTTAGCAAAAGAGG
The DNA here is from genome assembly GCF_017591435.1 of Portunus trituberculatus. Lineage (NCBI taxonomy): Eukaryota > Metazoa > Arthropoda > Malacostraca > Decapoda > Portunidae > Portunus > Portunus trituberculatus. The sequence continues at coordinate 5,830,181 of NC_059268.1, read as the reverse complement.
AAGAGGGAGGAAAGAAAGAAGGAAAAGATGGGAAGGGAATGAGAGAAGAAAGGAAAATGGATAACACTACAAGGACAAAAGTAAAACAAAAAAAGGAGGAAAGAGGGTAAAAAACTCAATAAAGAAGGAATGAAGTGGAAATGTAAACAAACACGAAAAGGAGAATGTAAAAGGAAAGAAGAAGAAGGAAATAAACAGGAAAGGAAAGGGGAGCCAAGCAAAATACACGAGACATTAGGAAAAAAGAAAAGAAAAGAAGGAAATACCGAAATAAAGAAGAAAGAAAGAAGTATAAGAACACCAAAGGAAAAATAATAGAGAAAATAAATAAAACGTATCAAAATAGAAAAAAGATAAAAAGTAAAAAAAAATAGATGGAGAGAGAGAAGCAATAAAAGAAATACAGTAAAAAAAAAGAGAAAGGAAGGAAGGAAGGAAGGAAGGAAGGAAGGAGGAGGGAGAAAGAAAGGCATTAAAGGAGGAAGGAAGAGAGCCGTTGTCATATCTTTCACGATCTTAACGCCTGAACCAGCCACCTTAGTCACGCAACCTGGACTGGACTTCTCTTGGACCTTTCCCTTCACCTCACCTCACCTCACCTCACCTCACCTCACTTCACTATGACCTATTCTCCTCACCGCCTGACCCCTTGACTCCGCTGCTGAGGTGTGTTGCGAGGGTGTGGACATGCGGTAGGAGGGAGGGAGGCTGGGTACGTGGGTGGGTGAGTGAAGGGTGGCTGGGCTGGGGAAGTGTGAGTGTTGAAAATTTTTAAAGCTGCGAGTAATTCCTGCAGAAATATTTGGGTTCATGGTCCGATAAGAGGTGACTCATCCACGCAGAGTTATGCAACGACGCACGCACACGCACACACACACACACACACACACACACACACACACACACACACACACACACACACTTCAGTAATTGGGATGCATGCACACACTTTTAACTTTCACAATTAGAGTACACTCACACTCACACACACACACACACACACACACACACACACACACACACACACACACACACACACACACACACAAATATAATGATGACGTGGGAAAAATATAGTAATCACACAGTTATTTCAGGACATTAAATGGGTGAAATCATTATCAGGTAATTGCCCCGTAAAACCTTCAGCAGCCCGGAAAAGAGGTAAACAGGTGTAAGCCATCGCAGGGAAGTGGACGCTTACCTGTGCTGGAGAGAAAAAGAAATACAAGTTTTTTTTTTATTTATCTATTTTTTCTGCTAGTGGTGTTTACGAAGATCACTTTTTTCTTAACATACTGACACACACACACACACACACACACACAGAGATCGCATAGTAAAAAACTGAGGAAGGGAAAATGTGAGAGATGTTAAAAATGATAGTTTCCCGCAAAGATGTGTTGAGATTTTTTTTATTTATACCATGTGGGCTTTTCACAGGAATTTCTGGGCTAAAGGAGATACTTTTCTGGGGTACCTCCTATCTCAAAGCCCACCCGCTAGGAAACCGTTGCCCCGAGTGAGGAAGCCCAACCTACACTCGGACCGTGGACAGGATTCGAACCCGTGCGCTTGGAGACCCCTCGGACCCCAAAGCACGCATGGTGTCAGCAAAGAGTGTGCATAGCTTTAAAGAAAAATTGGATAAGTGTAGATATAGAGACGGGGCCAGACGAGCGTAAAGCCCAGGCCCTGTAAAACTACAACTAGATAAATACAACTAGGTAAACACACACACACACACACACACACACACACACACACACACATTTCTATTCCGTTGCTATTCCATATATCGTGAAAGAACAGAGCTTTGGCGGAGAAGAACTATCGCAACAGGAACGTGAACCAAGAAACACGCACATGTAAAGAACCAGACAAACACTCAAACACAATAAACTCCACCAGAGTAAATTCCCCTCACGAAAATATTACTAGGAATTTCTCAGCCAAAAAATAGATCCTCATTGTGATAAATTTCCTAAACCTAACCTATTCTAAAAACAAAGTAGGATTTATTTTTTGTATGGGAAATATCGCGCATGGAATATTCGTAAGGGAAACTTATACTTGGGTTAATATTCTCAAACACTTTCGTGCTTCACCTAAATTATTTCAAAAGGCTTAATCTAAATTTTATACAAGTTTTTAAGGTGTTTTCACGGTTCTAGATGCAAAGTGACAAGATTTTTACATTGATAACTTGCGAAACATTCTTGAAAACCCAGCTAATCATTCCTGTGGCCTTGGAAAACAGTCGTGATGAGAGGGCACAGCGTTTCAGAGTACGGATCCAGGCCACTCACGGTATGCACAGTCTAATATGAGGAATACCTTACTATCTGTCAGACATGCCAATTAGGTGGTATAGAATATATACTTAATTGATTTCTGGTCTTGTGTCAGTTAGATGATTCCTTCCTTGCCCTTCCTTCTTTTGTTGTCTTTGTACAATAAATCCGAGAACACAATATCTTACTGACCCCTTTATTTTGACCTTTTATGTATCTATTTTCTTTTTTATTTATTCTCTATTTTTTTCAACATTTTGCATTTTCTCTTCTAGAATTATTTTTTTCCAGTCCGTCTGTTCCTCTCTTACCGGAGAAGCTGACCTCCCTGATGTTAAAAAAAAAAAAAAAAAGGCTTTTGAAACTCTCCTACGTATAATTAGTAATATTTTTTTTTTTTTTTGTACTTTTTGTTAAAAAAGAAACATTGAGCAAGTATTTCCAGCGTAAGGTTTGAGGCGAGCATCTGTTGGCATATCAATAAATCAAAACTAATGAACACATTTTCTCGCTCGCCTATTTATTTCAACGATGCCATTATTTTTCATTATTTTTTTGCAACAAATCACTACACACGATAATATGAATGTACCAGTTTGATACCGACACACACACACACACACACACACACACACACACACACACACACACACACACACACACACACACAGACAGACAGACAGACAGACAGACAGACAGACAGACAGACAGACAGACAGACAGACAGACAGACACACACACACACACACACACACACACACACACACACACACACACACACACACACACACACACACACACACACACACACACAGGGAACACTTAGAAGAAATAACACTACTGGCATGCACTAAATCACCTTCCCTGCCAGTAAGAGGAGGGCGTTTCGTGTCAACAACGTGGCAACATCTTATTAGGCGGCGCACACCTTCGTAATTACTACCACACGTGTATCCTAAATTTAGTTCAGTAACGCGTGATTTACTGGGTCGTCAAAAGCCCCGAAACGTGAGGGGAAAGAGATCCTGCTGCCTTATATTTAGAGCATTAAATAACACTATTATATTTGGATTTCCGCTTCCAGCTTTTTTTCTGTTGTGATAATGGAAAAAATTGTGTCTGACTCATGTAACCAGTTGACCAGTGCACAAAAAGTATGTCAGGGTGAAGTATTTTTGTGCATATGACACACCGTTCTAATTAATGCGGAAACAATACTGGCGGTGTTCTAAATCATTTTCACCATAAATTTCAGTTGGAAGCACAAGGCACGCCGCCAGTCTGGGTTGATCAATAGACTAAAGCACGAATTTTGCTCACTAAACAACAGAGCACAACAGAAGGCTCAAGTTTACTGCCCTTACAAATCACAGCGAGGCATTATGAACTGTATCAATGCGGAGTGAGTTACCGGTGCGCCGAGTTCCAATAAAAGTTTCACCAGGCCACTTATAAGCACGGGTATGGATCGATCACTATTCATAACGCCTTGCTTCTCCGAGGCTGCTTACGTGAAGGACTTTAATGAGAGCTAGAAACTTTAGATAATAGGAAGGAGAGACAGTTTAGAACAGTACTCATAGTTCCTTGACTTCCCTAAGAATTCTAGTACAGAATAACAACAGCTTAGCACAGAAAATAATACTAAATAGTTTTCATCACTTAGGGAATGAATGGTAAGCCTCAATCAATATGCATAGTTTATTATTTATCTGATGCTGTTCTGGATATGAATGAAAGGAAACAAAATTCACGGTGTCCAATACGAGAGAAATACCAGTTTAGCACATGTGAAAAGTAAGAGTTAACCTTAAACACTTAATAGAACATTTAGCTTTCGTATCACTATTCGCAGCTCCTTCCTTACCCGAGTCAGAATGCATGGAGAAATTAGTGCGAGTTTGATCCGGATTCCTCTAGTCAATGCGAGGAAAAGATTAAAAATAAGTCAAGCACAGAAATAAAAGCTCGCCAGTCATTAACATTACTCGCCCCAGCACTGCACAGACCCATTGTTCAGGCGTTCCTGGAAAGCACATGCGTGAACGTGTTTGCTTTAGTTACACAAATACTAGGATGAACATTCCTTCGTTCTTCAGCAGGTCTCCCTCTCTCACTCTGTCTCTCTCTCTCTCGCCCACAAGAACAATCTTCTCAAAATAACTGTCAAGGTGATTATTTTGACTTTAAAATTATTCGGTATTTAGCAGCAACGTGCCCCGCCGCGTGTTTTTCATCCGGGTTTCTACTGGCAGACATGATGGCCGCCGGTCACGCCACCGCCCCACGCAGCAAGCTAATCTCCGCGTAACGACAATAATTAGAGGCGGCGTCGGGCGTGAGGGAAGAAGCACATCTTGTGACGCACTGCTGCCAGAAATCACGTCCTCCCTCCTCCTCCTCCTCCTCCTCCTCCTTCCCCCAAGACACTGCGTCACGCTGCCGCTTCCTCTTCCTCATCCTCCTGCAAACCTTCCGGAGGTTGTCAGGAGACGCGTGGCCCAGCGGCTCACAGCGTCTGTTGCAAATGGCCACCCAGTGTTCGCGCCACGCCACCCGATGCACTCCCCTTACCGTGGCAGTGCATGAAGTCATCAGCGTCCGCAGGCAGTTCTCGTGCAGCTGTTACTTTCCGCTATACAATGACTCAAGGAGAAAAAATATGCTTATTGCTGTTATTGTTTATTACCCGGGCGCATTTTTTTTTCCTCTGTGCTTGAAAACACTGCACCACGGAAAGCTACGGTGGGCCGATACATTTAGCCATTCACAATATAAAGAATGGAGGACGTCCAGAACATATTTTACGCATATCATAAATATTACCTACAACTATCTACTATGCGAGTGAAAATACCTAAACGCGCCTCAGCTGACGCGGCCATTCCTCACACAGTTTTATTTTCGCGGAATATCATGAGCGTTTTCCTATATAGTCTTCCTTGAGGTTACTTGGACATTTCCTCCTAAATTTAAGATCGTCTGAAGGCAAGTTTATCAGAACACGCAGAAGACGCAATTTATTATATTGCTCCTTGAAATCTAAGCGAACTGGGAAAATTTTGGGGAAGAATGTAATGTTTGGCACTGTTATGTAATGCCCCAGTGTAATACCAAGGTGAAGCAAGCACAGGCACACCGCAGCCACCACTTCGGCAGGCAAGGCAGAGCGCGGCCAGTGGTGTAGCGGCCCCGTGACCCGGCCAGCTGGAGGGGACTAGCGGCGGGTGCGGGCCTCCTGCACCACACGTTAGCGTTATTGGCTGGCTTTTTCCACGGACTAACCTTGGCCTTTCGCTGGTTTCATTACTTCTTTTAGCTTCGCCTTCCGCGGAAATGAGGATGAAGAGAATATAGGTTTTATTTTTGTTGTAAGACTCGCGTGTATCCAAACAATGTAAACTCATAGCTTGCCATAAACATCTGACTGTGCACTCACCGGAATTACTTCACTCTCTGAAGGTCACAGACTAGCGATACGTAGATCATTATTTCCTCACCAGCGCACACCATCTATCTCGTATCTGTCTAAAATCTTACTATTAAACAGGCATTAATTGAAGAAGAGGGTTTCTTTGACATTATTTCAAAGGTCACATGCAAGCAGGGTTCATCGGACAATTGATGCGACAAAGAAAAATTAACAAGAGCGTGGGAGCGTGTGTGGGTGGTCACAGCTGCACGCATGACACGACAAAATGCTGTAGTTGCAAAGTTTTTTTTTTTATCACTGTCACGTCACGAGCGTCATGAGTGATCAGCTGGAGGGGATGCAAGGCGACACTCTGACCGGTATTCAGAAACGATTTGTCCTCTCACCACGAATATTTTCCGCCACAAAGATGATTAGCCAGGTTCTCAGGACTGTTTCTCCTCTTGATAAGGTAGAAATCTTGTTAATATTTCATTGGAATCATAAAAACACTCTTAAAAGCAGCAGTAATTTCAACTAGAACCTTTAGAAAGAAGTGGAGGTTGTGTTTCAGAAATTGGTCTTTGTCACCGCACAGAGTCTTCCAGCGTCCGGGTTCCGTGCAGGGAGCGGAGACGGATCTGGCCCACGCTCAGCCATTACCAACACCCCCAACTCTTGCATCCGTGAAGAAGTTAAGTTGTAAAGACAGAAATACTATAATGGGCTTAAATTTGACTCCTTGCTTTTTGCTTCGTATCTTTAGGCTATAGCAGGGAAATCATTCTAAGTGGACTATGGCATCTTGATGACCAATTATTTTCATTTCTTTTTACTTTGTTTTTTTCTTTTAATCAGGAATGTCTTAAATAAATCATTCGTGAGAGAATGAACTTACAAATTCTCTCACCCCTATACTGTCCATGTCGTTCATGAAGAATAAAACAGCATTTTGTCTCTTTCGTCTCTTTATGGTATAGTCAGGATAGGCAGCCGTATTTTTTTTTTTTTTTATCTTCCTGTATTTCTCTTTCTCCTCCTTCCTGTATCACGGACTCAATGAAGAGAAAGATATGTCAATATTGGGATTAACTGGTCTTCTTTTTGTAATTATCATTATTCTTGTTTAGAGAGAGACAATTCAGCCGAGTTTGTTTCCACGGTATACATATTCCTTAGCTGGTTTCAGTTACCTACAGCATACGCAAGACAAGATAACAAAGTAACCTGCATGTCGCCAACGCTAACAGAGATTGAAACCCCTGCCCATGATACCCGGAGGTTGGCTAAGGATTGCACCATCGAATCAAGAGATGCTTTGTGTGCTGAATGTATAGCGTGAGCAGAAACAGTATAAGGAACGCTAAGTGACGGTCCATGGTGATAACGACTACATAGGCATCCCAATTGACCCCCTCAGTACTGGGACTCTACCTTGAGTTGTGGGTATGATTAGGCGATTTTATTGACATTATAGGAAGGGTCTATGGAAGTCAGAAGATTAATGGCCAGAGTTTTCACTATACTAATCCCCACGTAAATTTTTGAAGCTGTATAAGATCACCAAATAATAACCAAAATGAATATGAAAACGCGTCATGGTACTCAAGGGGTTAATATTCACTCACGATCTGCCTATATCGACAAAATAAATATATAAAAAAAACTGGTACATTAGCAAGCATACTCACTCTCTTCTCAAATGCCACCGTGAAAGGTAATCTCCGTTAATTAACAAGGCCATTACCTGAACACTTCATTTGGCTCCACACCCAGACAATTTTCACCTACTAATTAATAAGACCGCTAAAGAACCACATGGACGTGAGCGCCTCGAGTGGTGATTGGTTAATACGGTATCTGACAACAATAAAATATAGAATTACGGTCCTTAATGTTCTGTGTGTGTGTGTGTGTGTGTGTGTGTGTGTGTGTGTGTGTGTGTGTGTGTGTGTGTGTGTGTGTGTGTGTGTGTGTGTGTGTGTGTGTGTCTCGGTCAAGATTTCAAGCACGTTGTGTTAATGGCTTGTGACGCATTGCTATCAACTGAATGACGTTTATGCAGATACCTCAAGTGTTTCCTTTCGTTGTGAAAACACCGACGGAGGCAGCAATGTGTGTAAGGAGCGAGAGCGAGAGAGAGAGAGAGAGAGAGAGAGAGAGAGAGAGAGAGAGAGAGAGAGAGAGAGAGAGAGAGAGAGAGAGAGAGAGAGAGAGAGAGAGATTGACCTGACCTGACATGACCTGACGTAATCTAACCTAAACTAGCCAAGTCAAACCATCTTTTTATGGCATACAATTGTTGATTTGTATACAGCCCTTCAGTTTTTATTTCCTTTTTTCCTTCAGGCTACTACTTCCAATTTGATGTCTTTATTCCATTGCCCTGCCGTGGCCGAGATGAAAGGAAAAAGGACATTCCAATAAATATCTGAGTGAACCACGTAGGGGGATCAGGATTCTTTCATTCAAGGTCTTGAGGTGAACGCGACCGTCCTCCTACAGTATATATATATTTGTCTTTTCTTTTTCTTCCCAGGGCAACGAACTTCTACAGCCGCAAAGTGAGCACAGTATAAGCTTCTCGAGAACTGGTTATGAGTTTTTTTTTGGGTGTTGTGACCTGTGTTCGCGGTGAAATTAGAATGTGCGTTCCAGGACATTTTTTTTATTGTTTTTCTATCAATTGTCCCTTTTTGCATTTTTTTTCCCTTTCTTTTACTCCTTGTTACTTCCTTACACTATCGTTGTTTTCTTGACATCTGACAGTACCGTTCCGTGAAAGTTCAAAATTCACCCAACACACAAAAAAAACTCGCAGATATAAAAGACTCAATTGAAGTGATAGTCGCTGAACCAGTGTCAAAAAGTAGAAGACAATAAAAAGACGAGATGTTTAGCAATATTCGCCCCTGAGTCATTGAAGGCGCATGACGGCGAGTAAACCTGCAACATTATCTATAAACTACTTAAAACGCCTTAAAAAAAATGGACACTACAAGAAATAATGCAAATGATACTAACAGACACATTTCTAGTGGTACAAGTCTTCCATCACGAGGAGGGACGAAGCAAATGGCAGATAAGAGACAAGATAAAACAAGGACTTCAAATTAGGTCGTCATTCAGGAGTTTCATCAGTTCATTTCCCAATCTCATCTTTCTCCCTCCCTCCCTTCATTCTTTATTTGTTCCTTCTCTCTTCCTTCCCTTCCCTTCTCATTACCAGCAGCCGTCTCTTACGTTTCCTTTCTCTCCATCCTTTCGTCTCTCTCTCTCTCTCTCTCTCTCTCTCTCTCTCTCTCTCTCTCTCTCTCTCTCTCTCTCTCTCTCTCTCTCTCTCTCTCACCAATCACAATCTTTTCTTCTCTCTCCACCAATTGCATCTCCTCCTCCTCCTCTCACTTCAATGTCTATTGCAATACATTACACCCAACTCTGCTTAGTACTCGTGCAAAGATTCAATTCTCTAACATCACTCTTGGATAACACGCAGCCCAATAAAACACAGAACCCTATGTAAGAATGATACTAGTAGGAATCTTCTGCAGACAGTGTTTCTTACGGCACACTACACCATAAGTATGCAGGAAAGTACCACATGTGAGGCTATTTCACGAATCATCTTAGATCTTTCAGCATCTCAGCGTTAGAGAAACTAGACATGTACGTTGGCAAACTGTTTGAAGCTTCCGATGTAGTTTATAGAAAATGCGGTATTGATTGCACGGCGCAAAGTAAGGTCATTTGAAGCGGAGGACAAGAAATATGAGGAGAAGGAAGTAGACGAGGAGGAGGAGGAGGAGGATGTGGAGGAGGAGGAAGAGAAGGAGGAGGAGGAGAACGAAATATATGTACGTAGAAAATATAAAACAAAGAAAGAGACAAGAAAAGGCTCATGCAGGAAGATAATTTGAAGAAGAAGAAGGAGGAGGAGGAGGAGGAGGAGGAGGAGGAGGAGGAGGAGGAGGAGGAGGAGGAGGAGGAGGAAGAACGGAACCTGGAGAGAGAGAGAGAGAGAGAGAGAGAGAGAGAGAGAGAGAGAGAGAGAGAGAGAGAGAGAGAGAGAGAGAGAGAGAGAGAGAGAGAGAGAGAGAGAGAGAGAGAGAGAGAGAGAGAGAGAGAGAGAGAGAGAGAGAGAGAGAGAGAGAGAATATCGAGAATACAGACAGCTGCTACTAATTAAACGAAGGTCCTTTTTTTTTTTGCCTTCCCGGTGACCTGGCCTCGGTGACGTCAAATATAATGCTATCTCCTTCCTTGATATCAACAACCTGACATCACAGAGTCAACCCAAGTAACAAGAACGCTACCACGCTCATTCCAACCACTGCATTCCCTCTGCCTCTCTGAAACTACCTTGGAAACACACATATATTCACAAACACACACACACACACACAAGAGGCTGGAAGTGGAAAGAGACAAGTGTTACAGGGCAAATATATTCCAGACTCCTCGCAAACAAACTCCTCCCAGAACATCCTTGCCTTTTCTATAACTTTCACCTCCGACACATACATAACTATATCAAATTCACACAAAACAGCCAGGCAAGTAGAGAACCTTCCCTTATGAACTACCAGCATGAGGATTAACTAGTTACAGATGAGCCAATTCCAGGTATAGGGTGAAAGTACGTACGTTATTGTATATATTTTATTGTTTCAGGTATAGGGTGAATGTTTGTACGTATTGTCCTCAGCCTCTATGTACCTTCCCTAGTAAATCTGAGTATAGTGCATTACGGTCAATAGAGGTAAACACTGAATAAGAAATTTAATAGGGCTTTTATCAGAGAGAGAGAGAGAGAGAGAGAGAGAGAGAGAGAGAGAGAGAGAGAGAGAGAGAGAGAGAGAGAGAGAGAGAGAGAGAGAGAGAGAGAGAGAGAGAGAGAGAGAGAGAGAGAGAGAGAGAGAGAGAGAGAGAGAGAGAGAGAGAGAGAGAGAGAGAGAGAGAGAGAGAGAGACAATTTAGCCATTAAGAAATAGACGAAACCCAAACTCGAAATATTACACCAACTATACTAACCACTTTACAAACAAAAACACGAGAGAGAGAGAGAGAGAGAGAGAGAGAGAGAGAGAGAGAGAGAGAGAGAGAGAGAGAGAGAGAGATAAACTTCAAGTCGATCAGATAAAAAGACACACACACACACACACACACACACTCACTCTCTCTCTCTCTCTCTCTCTCTCTCTCTCTCTCTCTCTCTCTCTCTCTCTCTCTCTCTCTCTCTCTCTCACACACACACACACACACACACACACACCAAAAAACAGCTACTCATCTGCCTCGCTTTTAAGACAAGACACTTCCCTTTCCCTCTTCACCCATCACGAATTCCCTAGAGGGCGTTTTCCCGTCAGGTGGTGCCCTTGATTCGAGATTACCTGCGCTACACCTCCAGGCAATAAGCGGCGAGGTGAGGAGGGAGAGAGAGACACACGGAAGGGACGCTACCAGTCGTTTCTCAAGTACCAAAGCGAGTGAGTCTACGGGGGGAAAGATGCAGGTATGCGATGAGAGGAAGAAATGGCAGTGAATGGGGATTATGGCGGGTAGGGCTAATAAAACGGAGGATGATGGAGCAAGAAGCGAGGTTAAGAAGGGGGCCAAGGGAGCTCTACAAGGAGATAGAGGAAGGAATGGGAGTGCAGGAGAGGATAGTGAAGAATTACGATGAATGATGAGAGAGGTGGGATTAAAGGAAGGCAAGGAATCAACATGAGTAGTGGGATTATATCAGAAAAGGAAGAAATGAAATGAAGCAGAGAAATAAAAAGGTATAAAACGGAGATCATAATAATAAAAAAAGGGAGAAAAGGAGGGGAAGAATAGGAGGGATGGATGAAAATAGAAGAAAATTAACCATAGAAAATAGGGAATGATGAAAAGAATAATAATAAGAGGTATGAGGAAACGAAAAGAAGGGAAAAGGGAGGGAGGAAGAACGTACATAAAAAGGATGAATATGAAAAGGTGAGAGGTAAGAATGGGAGAGAGAGAATAGAAGATAATTAAGGGGAGTCAAAATGCAAAAGAATAAGGACACAGTAGAAGAAAAAAGATACGATAAATAGAAAAGAAAAGAACTGACAAAATTTAAGATAATGGACGCAAAAAAGAAAAAAAGAAATAGGGAAGAAAGGAAAACCAAAAGAAGACACACGAAATGGAACAAAGAGCAGAAAGAAATGAAAGAGAAGAGAAAAGACGTAGAGTAAAGAATATGAGCGAATAGAATAGTAGGAAGAAAATGTGATAAAAATAAAACTGATGGCAAGAAAAATAAGAGATAGAATATAAATAAGACGCGGATGAAAAAGGCTAAAAAAGAAACAGATGAGAAGAAGGAGATGGAGAAGAAAGACTTACACACACACGTTGAGAAATGAAAGAGAAAAGAAAGGAGGAAAGAAGGAAAGGAAGAAAGAAGGGAGGAGGGATAATGCAGTGAGGGTGGAGATTAGAGAGACAGACAATCAAGAAATTACAGAAGGACGAAGGGGAGAAAGAGGAGGAGGAGGAAGGAGGAGGAGGAGGAGGAGATGCAAGGTGAGGAGAATGATTGGGGGAGAAAGAAGGCAAGAAAAAAAAAGGTGAATGAGGATGATGAGATAAAGAGGGAGGGAAGACCAGGGGTGGGATGAAATAGGGATGAAGGAAGGAAGGGAGGAAGGAAAGAGAAGAACGGGAAAGGAGGAGAAAAGAAAATAAAGATGCAAGATAGTGGATATTAAGACGCAAAAGGAAGGAAGTAGGGGAGAAGGAAGAATGAGAGGAGAGAAAGGAAACTGAAGAAAAGAAGGAAAAAGTGCGCGAAGATAAGAATAGTGGAAACCGAAGATAGACGAGATGGGGAGGAGGAGGAGGAGGAGGAGGAGGAGGAGGAATAAGACGATATAAAAAGAAAGACAAGCGAAAACGGAGAATGGAAAACTGTGGCAAGGGAAGAATGGAAGACGAGAAGGGAAGAGGAGAGAGGAGAGGAGAGAGAGAGAGAGAGAGAGAGAGAGAGAGAGAGAGAGAGAGAGAGAGAGAGAGAGAGAGAGAGAGAGAGAGAGAGAGAGAGAGAGAGAGAGAGAGAGAGAGAGAGAGAGAGAGAGAGAGAGAGAGAGAGAGAGAGAGAGAGAGAGAGAGAGGTGGATGAGGGGGTTAAGAAGGAGGAAGAGAAGTTGGCGGAGGGGGAGCTGTCTAAAATTACAAGGGAGGGGAGAGAGAAGGAAGTGTATGGTAATGACGTAAGTAATTGGTGTTTTGATTACACTTGGGTCTTGTTAGCGGCGGGAGGGAGGGAGCGAGGGAGGGAGGGAGGGAGGGAGGGAAGTGACAGAGGGGAGAGTGACTTGGAAGATGATTTGAACAAGGAAAAGAGGAAAATTCGGCAATAGAGAGTGAGAAGCACCATTATAGAAGAGGCGGAAGGTCAGTTTGGGGAGTACCGTAGAGAGAGAGAGAGAGAGAGAGAGAGAGAGAGAAACATGGAAGGAAGAAGGGGAGAGTGTCACCAAAAATAATGAGGTAGGGGAAGAAAGGGAGGAGGAGGAGGAGCTGGCGGAGGAGGAGGAAATCGAAAACACCTATAGATAAATCGATAGATAGACAGGTAAAATTCACTGACTATACGTAGAATCACAGAACACACACTACACAACAGGAATATAACACACGTACCTGTACATCAACAAATTGAAAACACCTGAGGTCAACATTGATCAGCGCCTCAGTACATCAATCCTTTTCCTTCCTCACCTTCTCACATTCGATCTGGTAACTCTAATAAGCCACGATTGTTGAGTCATGCTGAATCTTTCTATTCTTTATTCCCGATCGCCACTCGCTATAACTAATTCGTTTCTACCTTTCATCAATGCGTGTTTATTCTTAGCCCCTTCATTACTGGGACTCATTTTTTTACCTTTTGTTTTGGGCATGATTAGATGACTTTATTGACATTAGGAAGGGTCTTTGGAGGTCAGAAGATTAATGGCCAGTCTTCACTATTTTAACCCACACGTTAGTTTCTGAAGCTGCATAAAAACGCCAATAGTAACCAGAATTAACATAAAAACGCGTCATGGTACTGAAGGGGTTAATCTTACGCCAGTCTTCCTTCAGTACGTCTCTTTCCAATGGTCATTTCTCCCTCACAAGCACTCCTCCTCTGTCCTCTACACATGAATTAACCCCTCCACTACCATGACGAGTTTCCACATTCATTCTGGTTACTATTTAGTGATTCTATAGAGCTTCAGAAACTTATGTTGGAGATTAAAATAGTTAAAACTGTGATCATTAATCTTCTGGCCTTCATAGACCCTTCCTAATGTCCATAAAATCATCTAATCGTACACAAATCTCAAGGTGAAAATGCGTCCCAGTACTGAAGGGGTTAATCTCCTAGTCTCGTCCCTCTAGCTCTGCTCACAAATTGACACTGTGCAGGCTAAGACTAAAGCAAGGCCCATCTGATAGGCCTACGTGATCTCAGGCTACTAAATAGTGTCGTGCAGTCGTGCATTCCAAAGTAATTATGATTTTTTTTCTCTCTCTCCCAGACCTCAAACACGCTATCGGAACTTTGATGTTTGTTTTTCCTCAATCTCCCGCAGCGACTATTTGCTCACGTTTTTTTTTTATTCTATTTTTTTTTTTTTTTTAGCTGCTTTCTATGTTTAAACAAATATTTTTTCTTTAATATATACAAGAGTACCGCTGAAAAAAAATTTGAGTAATCAGTAAATTATATTACATTTTTCTTTATTTTTTTTATACTTGGCTCTTAAGCAGTTTTTAAATCCCTGGTTTTGGTATTTGTATGAGTGTTATTTTACGTGATTTCACATATATACCTCTTTCGTGATAAAGCACTCTGAAAATATAGATAGTCACTAGATCATATATATGTCTCACTCCATGCACCAAAACTGAAAGCCTCTTTAAACTCATTAGAAAGTGATAGGGTGTTTCTTATGTACATATTTATAAAAGGCGCTGACTGATTAAAGTAATTGGCGCCGCAACGAGTGATTAATTGGTTGAAGACTGTTTCCCATCACAAAAAGAAGAGATTGATTGATTGAAAAGAGTTTGGCGCCGCAACAACGAACGATCAATTGGCTGAAGATCGTTTGTCGTCATAAAAACAAGATATTGATTCATTGAAGAGAGTTTGGCGCCGCAAGAACGCGTGATTCATCGGCTGAAGATCGTTTGTCGTCATAAAAACAAGATATTGATTCATTGAAGAGAGATTGGCGCCGGAGCAACGAGCGATCAATTGGCTGAAGAGGGTGAGGCGAGGTGGCGCCGCAAGATGAAGTTTGCATGCCCAGTGAGGATTGCCAGGCGAGTCACAGAACGCGTCAGGCCACACCGAGGAATAAAAATATTGTGTGGTGCAACACGAATAAATATTTGTTATTTTCTCTGTGGCCGCATCTAATATCTGTAATGCAGTTTTTTATGTGTGTGTGTGTGTGTGTGTGTGTGTGTGTGTGTGTGTGTGTGTGTGTGTGTGTGTGTGTGTGTGTGTGTGTAAGCAGTACGTTTCTTCTTTCCCTGGCTTTTACTATTATCATTTATTATTTATTATCATCTATTACTTCTTCTACTACTATTATTACTACTATTGTTACTACTATTATTACTATTACTGTCAATTATTTGTTTGTTGTCTGCAGTGAATGTTCTACACATCATGTAGACAGAGCATTTGAGGGAGCGTGTATGAACTGCTCAAACTCCGTCTATTTTTCATACTGTGTAAAATAAAAAGGAAAATGTTCCGCCTTACATCAAGCAAAGTAAAAACATGGGTAGAAATTACATGAGTGGCTAATGCAGGGGTGAAGAAACAAGCAACGTAATTTATAAGCATATCAGAGCTACAATATGAGGTCTTTTCTTTGTAGCGGTGGATATTATAATAGTGATGAAATAATAAATGAAAAGCTCCTACACGCATTACTTTTCCATAATTACGTTTTGTATTTAAAGTTGTAGAAACGAACAATATGATTCATCAGCATACTAAACAAAGCTTTCTTTTTCTTTACAGTTTTTTGAGAGGGAACAATTTACATAAAATCATGATGAGATTAATTTTTACTTCATACTTTCTTCACAAACTGAAAGAAAAAAGTTGCATGGTTTCAAATTCAGTGCGTCGGAAAACCTCGTTACTAGTGATTCCTTTTTACCCATCATTCCCCAGCATGCCATTCTCACCCCAACGCCGTCCCACTCCATCCTCCGCAGCCACCAAGAAAAATAACTCGGCTACCATTGTTTGACCCTCTTCCTCCCCATCCCTAACCACTTGTGAATAGCTGGGAGAGATTGAAGGAGTACGGACAAGCGGGAAGGGGATGGCAGGACGACTATCAACTATAGGGTGACTAAAGTATTTTTCTAAGTTGTCGCATGTTCACTTTCAGGCATTCACGTCACAAAACAAGAATACATTTGGGTACATTTCTAGCTTGTTTCTACGTTTACAGAACAGACGACGCACCAGTAGGTTAAGCAGCCGCAGTGTCTCAGATGGTTCCTTAGTAAGCCTTCCTTAGTTTATTAACTTTCACATTACGGCAACCTGACCTAACTTAATCTGATCAGTGTGCTACAGTTGTGGTCAGAAGACGGATAAGCTTTGGCATCCACTTCTGTGTTTTGCTTTCTGGCTTAACCTTATAATATACCAATTGTCAGGTTTTATAAGGAGATTCTCAGCATGTTAGAGCTTAGAATTGAGTGAGGTGTTCTAAGAGAGAAGGTGCGTTTGGCAGGTTACTTTACTATTGTATTCTAAAGTTAGGAAGCAGTGAAAATAATTCTTGAGCTCTGATAATTTATTATAATATGATAAAATTATTTCAATCATTTTCTTTTTGCAATACATTCTTGATAACAGGATATACATATCTACTTTCTAAGAGTTTTGAAAAGACTTTTATAACTTATTACACCTGCTTTACTGACGCCAATGTTAGCTTTCATTCTGTCTCCCTCTTTCAATAGTAAACTCTTTGAAAATACTTTTTCTTGTTAGCATTTTATACAACTTGAAATCTTTAAAGAGATAAATTACTCAGCCACCAGTTTTGGTTCCACTGCATACTAGCACATATTTCTGGACCGTGTACAGTCTTTTATACATGTAACATAAAAGGACCATCGTTCATTTCTGTGTCAACACTGCTGGCCCCCGCTCAGTGACCAAGGTCTGCTACATTGCTCGGAATTCTGTTATTTTTCAACTTTTTTTTTTTGTCGAAAGGTAATCTGCGACATTTTTGCAATTGCAATAAGCTGGGACTTTTACAGTAACTTTTAATACGAGAGGTCTGGATTCAGGATTGCTCTTCCTCTCGGGCGGGATTACATGTGAAACTTTTCACCCACACGATAACCTTTTCCCTCCCCAATCATTCTACCTCGCCTCCATGACGAACTTTCCGTGTTTGCTATTGTAACTGATGCATTTCCCGTGAGCTGTGACAATGCTGCACTGCTCCTCACCTTCACCTTCCCAGGAGGGCTATCACCATCAGTCACTCTGTCTCTCACTTCCCTTACCACGATGAAAACGCATCCCAGTGCTGCATGACACTCTCGACACAAGGAAAATGAAACCTGTCATTCAGGGTCAACAGATGTGTGTGTGTGTGTGTGTGTGTGTGTGTGTGTGTGTGTGTGTGTGTGTGTGTGTGTGTGTGTTTGAGAGATATCTGTTCTCACTTATTTACCTCTTCAAATTAAAACATATCACTTTTACTTGTTACATTTCTTTATAGCGATGTATTCTTAACAATGTCCATATTAAACTTAAGAGCAAAGGCTGGTATGCTTACTATCTTCTTAAAAGGAAACAAAGTATGAGAGAGAGAGAGAGAGAGAGAGAGAGAGAGAGAGAGAGAGAGAGAGAGAGAGAGAGAGAGAGAGAGAGAAACCCTTCCTTGCTAATCACGTTATCAGAATCTACATACGTACTTCACCTTAACTAAAGCAACCCAAACAATGCGCGAGATGGCACCACAGTATTTCACTCTTAAATTCCCCTTCACGCTGCCCTTTCTTTCCCTTCTTGATGGATTAGTAACGAGAGACTTGCAAAACTACCTCCAACAGTTTTCCTCCCACCAACCCATGTAAAGAAGCGACATGACACAAAGGAGACCATGTCGTATTTGGCAATGCATGAGAACAAGAGGCTGTGAGGCTTATAGAGGGAAGGGGGAAAGGCTGGAGCGACTGACTATAGAAGGAAACATTTTGCCAGACAAGTATAGAACACAATTTTTTTTTTCTACTTGAGAATGAACTGTTGATTTTATTTACATCCTCAGTTTATTCCAACCACACTGCTCTGAACACACGAGACGACAGGCAGACAGGCAGACACACTACACTCGCAGCCGCCAGCGATCCATTACTACACTCCGCCAGACTCCATCAGAACCTTACCTCCACTCACGAATTTCCCGTCGGATTCTCTTACACAGCACCTCATCGCATCTTTACAACACAACACTCACCTGAAACACGTCAGTCCTCCAGGTGATCAAAGAAAATGATGAAGAAACAGAAATACTTACTTTTAAACAAACTGGTAACTGTCCTTCCCTCACTCGTAGACACCAGCCGGCTGACAAACAGTACGGCAGCCTCAACAATATTTATCACCTTAATTCAAGATGTTACTTCCTTACCACTGGCACTGCCTATAGGTTCAGCTACTCTGTACTGCCGGGGCTTTAACGAGGTTGTGTCAATGATATAAGCAGGTCCCGAGAAAACTCAGTATTTGATGTGATTCTATAAATTCACTCACCATCAATCAGTGTCACTCCGCGGCGCTCACTGAGATGCAGCTGCTTCATGGGATTCAAGGTCTGAGTTTTCATTCGAATCTCCGAGACCTGAAGCGCCACAGTGAACCCAAGTATGGGAGTTTTTTTTGTATGCATTACACATTATCAAGTCTTTTAGTAACTGTTCTACCTGCCACGTAGTACGGTTGTGTTACTCTATCAATGTTACTTTGCCATAAATGAGGATAATAGGAAAACGAACTTAGTATGTGACGTTGATCTCCCCCGCTTTCCTCCCAGAACTCTCTCTCTCTCTCTCTCTCTCTCTGTCTCTGAAAAACATGGAAGTAACACACAGAGTCGCACCAGTGGAGTCCTTTGTCCTGAAGAACTATTGTCTGCACCTCGGCAGCATTTTGCCGAGTATTGAGTCGATGCAGATAATCTATTAATTAATTAGAGTCATCATTCTTCGACGTCTCATTGCAAAACTCGCGTGTCCGGACCGGCAGTAGAATACAAACGCCGCATTAACATAATCCGCCTCGGAGCCAAATTTAGCGCGTTTAATTCATGAGCTTTGTCCACTAATTATCGCGAAGGTTCTCATCACCGCTGTGCCTCCACGTGGCATACAAATTAGTCCCGGAACAAGCACACCAAAGCCCCTTCACTTCTTGGTTTTCTTATTATTCGGCGGGCGGGAAGTGTTGAGGCCTTTTTCGGGGCGCCTTGGAATGTGCAATGCATACATTTTCGTAATTGTATTCCTGCAACACGTGCACACCCATGGCCGGTGAAATAAACGACAGCAAACACCTCCAGCCTGTGTGTGCCGCCTTTCTCCGCCACCGCGCCAACAGGCCACACGCGTAATACCCAAAATTTTATAAAAGTGGGGAAAATTTATAGGAAGAGAGACTGTGAGAGAGGACCAAGAAATACTCGTCGTTACGTCATACATCACGAAGACGGAGGAGCAGTAGCGCCTCTCTCTCTCTCTCTCTCTCTCTCTCTCTCTCTCTCTCTCTCTTCTTGAGACTAATGCAATATAGGGGCTTAACAGAACAGGTTTTAGCGAGAGATATGACTGGGTGGGCGGGAAAGGACCGGCAAGGGAAGGTGTTGAGGCCTGAGAAGCACAGGGTGAGGTGGGAAGTGTAGGGAAGTGGAAAGCATGTACGGTGAGCAAATCAGTGAAGGGAAAGGAAGGAAAAGACCAAACATTTTGTAATAACTGAATGTTTTTGGCAGAGTTAAATTTCTGAAAATAATAGTTACATAAATACACCAAAACTTTTTTCTGTTATTCTCATACTCACTTCCTGGACAAACCCATCACACACATTTGTGAACAGTTACTACATAACTTGGTCTTTATTTCATTGAGTGCTTCAGTATACCTTTTTATATCTGTATTCTTTATGACTGCTTCTCAATAATCTTGTCAATCTTATTCCCACGAACTATGGAAAAGTTTTACCTTTATATCCTCACCAGACAGTAGAGGGGAATCGCCGAGCATTTTTTTTTTTTTTTTTTTTGTATGTTATGCCCTATAGCGCCGGTTGGTTTACTTGAAGAGTATGAATGGAAAGCGCTGAACTGGGAAGCGTTGTTCACCCATTAGTGGTGCAGGAAGTTTTATTTATAGTGGTACCCATATTAGGCCCCATATCACCACTCAAGTGCATCTCTGGTGTAACCACCTAGAACCTGGGTATCATGGTGACTTGTAGGTAACTTTTAAACCACTCGACAAATGGCAAAGTTTCGTGGCGGTAAGTGGTGGGATTCGAACCTAAGCGTGGACGTCTGCCCAATCCCACGCTCACCACCTTACCCACTACGCCACCGCCACCGCATACATGATGCACATACAAGACAGCCTCAGTTGTCCCTCAGGGCCACGAGTGCTGTCTCGCTTAAAAACTAAAATTAACCAGTAAAGGATGGAAAATTATACTGTATAAATAAAGTTATTTATTTTATATGGCCGATACAAAACAGCTGTTGCACAACATAGTTTACCCCACACAATAATCACTGAGGCCAGTCATTAGTCCCGTCGCCCGCACCCTTAACACCCCGCCCGGCTACTCCCGCCGCGCCACAGCCACTTGTGTGTAGGTGTGTGTGTTCCAGCCAGCACGGAAAGGGGCAGACTTAGATGATTATGAAATGTATAAAAAAATCAGTATTTCATGACAAAATATGATTGGTGTGGATGTGTTTCAGTGTCATAAAACTGACTAAGCATCGTGTTCATAGGGTAGGTAAATATTTTGGTAATCCACTGGAAACACAGGTTTACAGCTGTTTCAGAATGACCAATCAAAGTGCACTTAGTAGGGCGAGGAACAGGGCGCTCTGTGTTAAGGGAAGGCGCGGTGAGAAACAACAGTGTTCTCGGCACGAGACACTCACACACCTACAGCTTGAAACACTATGATATGTACACAGACTTACTCTTTATACATTCAAAGGAATCGAGGTGAGGACTAGAGGATAGCAGCGCCACCTCCATGTCAGGAAACAGATATGAATATAAGTCAAGTTTGTTACGCCAGCCCAGATGACCCTGTGCCAGTACGCTGCCCGGCTCCATCCAGGCGAGGCACAGAAATCAATAGAAATCACGTGTGTGTGTGTGTGTGTGTGTGTGTGTGTGTGTGTGTGTGTGTGTGTGTGTGTGTGTGTGTGTGTGTGTGTGTGTGTGTGTGTGTGTGTGTGTGTGTGTGTGTGATAAAGGCTATCAGTTGGAATGTCCCTACATACTCTTACCTCATCCAGTTCATAACATAATAAGAAAATAACAAGCACCTCAATAAAACTCAAAACAATCTAAAGCATGACCATGAGGCACACCATGCCCCAACCTGCCGTGCTGCACCATACCACGCCGCGCCCGTCTATCCGCTCTTACAGCTGCGCGGGCTTCTTGTCCTACTCACAACGGGCCCTCCTAGGCAGTCACAGTGACCAGCGTTACTACTCCTGCCTATTGGTCTCCTTTTATTTGGTCTTCTTGCTCAGACATGTCTAGGATGGCAGATGACAGCTTCCGATGGGCTGCTGGTGGGACAGTTCTGTACCTACAGTACAGGTGGTGGCCAGCAGTGAGTCGTCTCCGTCACAATTTATCTAAATCAGTTCTTTGTCCCTCTACTACAATTAAAATTAGAATTTCCTTATTTTAAATTATCATATAAAAAGATACACGCAATCACAAACACTTTGGCCTCGGATAAGCTACACTATATTAAGTGTTACAAAATAATGTGACTTCCTTCCCGTCCTTGGTGTATAAAATAGTCGTAAAAATCACAAATAAAAATCAACAAAAAAACTATCAATCATACCTTACATCTAAAAAGAAAGGCAGTGGCATGTTGACCCCTGAGAGCGTCAAGCAACGCCCTTCCCGGTACATTTGGTCATTCTGTTTGGTCTCCCAAGACACACACGACTAGTGAATAACACTGGCTCTTGCACTACGGGCACTGGACTCGCCACGGAAGGCTCCCCGTCACCGAGGGTCCCGCAGCTGCGCCATACACCTAGCCTGGCCAGCGCTGGAGGTGCTGTCGCCTGGCTGCTTCGCCCACAATTGAGCAAGAATCACAAAACTTATCTTTTAAATGTGGTACCTATAGTAGACACGCACAAATGATAAGCTAATCATATACCTAAACATAGTAACTTGAACATACTGCAGAATTTTGAAGATTACAAACCCATATCAAAATCATCATGTCTAATTTTACCAGAAGAGCAATTTCCAAGCAATAACAAAAAAAGAATAAAGATAAATGACGAGCGCCATCTGACAGCACTCGCCCTGCTGCAGCCGTCGTCAGGAGAACTTATCATTACACTGAACACCACACACTGACCGTACGCGGGACACCAATTCTTATGAACTAAGCAACACCTATCTTCGGTTTGTTTATGACTTTCATGTACAATCACACACCTTCGAAAGGAAAAAAGATCACCGTGATGAATCACTCCAGTACAAATTCTAAAGCTGTGTTATCAAAGTGTGACGAGCACGAAAATTCACTTCCTACTTTTTTTGTTTTCCAGACAAGCGTCGATTCACAACTCACACGCAGGCACCTTCAGAGGGAGGTGAGGCGGTGGGAGGGGAGAGAGGAGGAGGTGAAGCTTTGATTGAAGCACCTTTGGTTTTGGTCGCCTTCAGCACTGACTTACGTGCGGTTCGTATCACAATAGGAAAAGCGGTAAAGCAATTCCTTGGAACAAAAAAATAATACAACTAAACAACATTAGGAATATTAGCAACGCCTTACTGAATTCATACAACCACTTACGGCGAAGATACATTATGTTTTGTATACCTGGAAACACACCTGAGGCCGCATCCCCCGGCGGCGTGCATCACCACCTTCACCTTCACTCTACCTGGGGTCGTCTACTAGCACCACGACTCCTCGCCCCCCACTTCGTCGTAGGGGGACACTGGGTTGAAGGCTTCAGTGGTGGCCCTTGGTGCAGGCCTCTCACCGCCCTCGCTGCCACTCCCGGAGAAAGTGACAGTGGGCTCCTCGGTGGGCCGTGAGGTGGTGACTGGCTTATCGACAGGGGATGTGGCCGGGCTGGTATCGCTGATGGGCGGAGGCAGAGACACGCGCTTCCTCTGTTTGGGAACGTTGAACTCGAAGTCGCTGTCATCCTCCTCGTCGGAGCCTCGTTTGTAGATGTCGTTGAGCTTCTCGAACCGATGGCCCCAGTCATTCTTGTAGTCAAATGTCTCATTGCTGTCAGTCGACCCTCCTATTAAAGAAAAATAGAAAAACAACGTATCTAACAATTGTCTACACATTTGTTCACAAAATATTTCAACGATCATTTGCGATGAGTGTAAAAGGAGCACCGAGGCAGCAGATACTCACCCGATCCAATGGAAGACAAAGACGCTATCGACATCGCGTCTCCCTCGTAGCAGTAATGCCGCACGTCGTCGAAGTCTGAAGGATCTTTGTCCACCTGAAAGGCAAGATCGATCAAGGAGGATAAGAAAAAGGAACAATTCAAAGCGGCATGTACTGAAACACTCCAATAAAGAGAGAACAGAAGCAAATAATGAAACAATAATATATAAAAAAATAATTGATTTTCCGTGTCTAAAGCTACCCACGAGACTTGTGGACGATTCTCACCTTCTTGATGTTATCGTCTATGAAATCTCCGATGCTGAGTCCCTCGGGCATCAAGGCTATCGGAGCCTTGCGCTTCTGAAGGGTGTCGTCGGCTACATCCGGCAGACGCTTACCATCCCTGTCTGCAGAATAAAAGAGAGAGACACGTGTAGCAAGCAATCATTGAAGCGAGAGAGGAGCAGCAGGAAGCCAATCAGAAGTAACAGCACATACAGTAAATACGCTTCAATCGTCAGGCAAAGTTGTGCACGAAAAATCAGCTTACAGTGAAATTAATTCAGTCCAAACGAGGGAAAAAAATCTACAAAACAAAACACAGATATTATTATATAGACAGGTCAATGAAAGAGGAGAAACGGGTAAAGGTCCAGTAATATTTTGGCGAAGTTTCTCTTTTAGTATAGTCTTTCCTTCTTATTGTCTATCTGCATACATTCATCTATACATGTAAGCACAAATATAGATATGAATACAGATAGATAAAATGAAAGATTCCCGAACAAATGTGGAAAGGAAATTAAATACAACTCAGGTTATTTTTATGCTTGAAAATAGACTAAGAACTAGGAGAATAATAATATAAAAGTATCTTCAGCTGTGTGAGGGGAAAGGAATTACATTAAAAGCATCAGTGAGGTACAATATCTGATGAAAAGAAAAGCGAATGAGAAACGGAAAAATAGAAAAGAAAAGTGTGAAAAAGCAAGAAAAAACTCAATACGCATGAAAATACAAATAACACATGAAACACAAAGAAACATGGAGTGGAAATATTGTGATAAAACTTGCATGAACACCTGAGAGATAAATAAAAACAGGAAAACAATGCATGGAAATACAGAACATCCAACATTTACGTAGCTAATTGCTTGGTTCATTAATGTCTCAGAGGTAAGTAGGCAAAGGTTAGCTGGTTTCTTTTCTTATCCTCCTCACCAAAGGAATATTAAGAATGCGGCACAAGTAATCGAAATGAATAAAGAAAAATCAACAAAATCAGCAATAACAATGATAACTCTCTACTCTCTACTCTCTCTCTCTCTCTCTCTCTCTCTCTCTCTCTCTTCCTGCTACATCTCGCTCGCCTGTTCCTCGCCCTCTGATTCCTTCCCTTTTACCAGCTTCTTCCCTTTTATCCTGCCGCCCCATCCCTCTGTTATCCCAGCACCAGTGAATAGGAGGCTACAAATCCGGGTCTGAAGTCTACCTCCCCGTGTTCAGTGGTATAAAATGAGACTTCGCCTCCTTTGTCAGCCCAGGGCCCGCGCGTCTCGAAGGGTCGTGAGGTGAGGCAGTGATGTGGAGGTGGAATGAAGGGTTAAAGAAGCACACGGAGCATAGCAAAGGAGAAAATGAGATACACTGTGTTGTGTGTTCTAGTGGGAAGTGTAAGGAAAATGTGTGGTGAGACAGGCAAGGCGTCATGGTAAGGGAGTGAAGGTTTAGCGTGCTAGTGTTGATCAGTGAGTGTGCACAGCGACCTCCTCCTGGTGACGCGGGTGTTGCCTTACAATTACGCTCGATGGTAGTCATATAAACATTCATAATGGAAAATGTACGATATCTTCTCACTAAATAGCCCTAGTTTATTTTATTTATTTATTTATTTTTTTATTTATTTTATTTTTTTTTTTTTTGTGTGTGTGTGTATGTTAGCTCACAAGGATTTCCGCCGCCACGTAGACACTGCTGAGGGGGTGCAGCGTCAAACAAGCGTTGTCTGCTGACTCGCATCACCAGATCAACACATTAAAGCATCAGTCAGGTTGTGCCACGCCGCCATCCGTGTCAGGTACAGCCAGCCAAGCAAGCCCAAGCACAGCCATCACTACTATTCATGGCTCACTTAGCTGCGTGGTAATTTGAATGAAAGGTCAAAGAGGCTTTAAAGTTCTCCATTTGGAAGCAAACGAATGACACAGATAGAGTTGTCACGCAATGTGGGTTAAACTAATTACAAAGCGATGTGGGTTTGAAAGGAATAACGCGTCGCAAGTCTATAACAGTGCCAGTAATTGTGAGTGTTGCATGTGGGTGTGTGCATTCTTGCTCAGGTGCAGGCAAACTCATCTTGCTAAGTGCATGCAGCACCAACTCCTAAAAAAATTATATAGTACAAATAGTATATGTGTGTTTATATGTGTGTGTGTGTGTGAGAGAGAGAGAGAGAGAGAGAGAGAGAGAGAGAGAGAGAGAGAGAGAGAGAGAGAGAGAGAGAGAGAGAGAGAGAGAGAGAGAGAGAGAGAGAGAGAGAGAGAGAGAGAGAGAGAGAGAGAGAGAGAGAGAGAGAGAGAGAGAGAGAGAGAGAGAGAGAGAGAGAGAGAGAGAGAGAGAGAGAGACAGAGAGAGAGAGAGAGAGAGAGAGAGAGAGAGAGAGAGAGAGAGAGAGAGAGAGAGAGAGAGAGAGAGAGAGAGAGAGAGAGAGAGACAGACAGACAGACAGACAGACAGACAGACAGACAGACAGACAGACAGACAGACAGACAGACAGAAATAAAAAGCAAAGGATTAAGGAGAGCACAAAGAATGATGCGATAAAAGATTAGCGAGCCATTAGTCACCTCACGTGCTGGGAAGGGAAGGGAAGGAAGCACGAGCGAATTAAACCTTCCCGGAGCACACAGGCAAGTCAGCCATGAATACTGAACACACCATTACTGTGTTTTTACGACCCACTACCTACCCTCTAGAAAAAATCATAAATCAATAAACTAAATAAGAGAAAAAGAAAAAAACAGAATCGCAGAACTGTAATCCATGAAAGCAAAGTCAGAAATGTATAAAGAAACATGATTTTACATAAAGACTGAAAAAAATAACAAGACTCCTCGGAATAAGTAAATATTTTGTACAAGGGATTACAGCGAACCTAACCATCCTCAAAGACACACACACACACACACAGAAGGAAACGCATCGACAGTGAGTGAATGAGTGAGTGAGTGAGTGCTTGAGTAATGGTATGAGGAGTTGAATAAGGGAGTGACAAAGTAAACTAATAATTTGATGTACGAGTGTGTGGATGAGTGGACGAGTGAGAGAATGATTGGATGAGAAGGTGAGTGGATGAACAAATGAGTGAAAGAGCGAGTGAAAAGAAACACATCGACACTATCCTTGTGAGGTGAAAGACAGTGAGTGAGAGAGTGAGTGAGAGTGTGAGTGGGTGTTTGAGTAATGGTATGAGGAATTGAATAAGTGAGTGAGTGACAAAGTAACTAATAATTCGAGTAACGAGTGAGAAGATGATCGCATGAGGTGAGTGGATGAACGAATGAATGAGTGAAAGAGTGAGTGAGTAACGCAATGAGTAAATAAACGAACGAGAGAACGCTTCCTTTTAACCCCTTCAGTACCATGACAAGTTTTTCCTATTTATTCTGTTTACCATTTAGCGATTTTATGCAGCTTCAGATACTTACGTTGGGATTAAAATAGTGAGGACTGTGGCCATAAATATTCTTACCTCCAAAGACCCTTCCTAATATAACTAAAATCGTCAAATCATAGCCTAAACTCATGCATCCTTGTAGTGAAGGGGTTAAAGGTGACATGATGGTCCAGGTGTCAGGTGTCAAGTGTCACTAATCAATACATGCATACCTCAAGTGATCCCCAGGAGATATGCAGTGACCTCAAAATAGACAGGTAAAACAGAGTACCTTAGATCTGAATGCACACAGAGGAGAGATATTTGTCGATCGGTATATCACGAAAATCACTGCAGAGGTCTTGAGGTGGAAAATGGAGTGCTAATACCTGAGAGTTTGTTGTATTGTGTGTAATTCACCTCGGTCGTCTGCTGGTCACCCAGCCAGTCTTCCCCATCACGGAGCGAGCTCAGAATTCATAGACCGATCTTCGGGTAGGACTGAGACCACAACACACTCCACACACCGGGAAAGCGAGGCCACAACCCTCGAATTACATCCCGTACTTACTTGCTGTTAGGTGAACAGGGGCTATACATTAAGAAGCTCGCCCATTTGCCTCGCCGCGCCCGGGGCTCGAACCCGGACTCTCTCGGTTGTAAGCCGATCGTGCTGTGTGTGTGTGTGTGTGTGTGTGTGTTTCACTGTTTGATCTGCTGCAGTCTCTGACGAGACAGCCAGACGTTACCCTACGGAACGAGCTCAGAGCTCATTATTTCCGATCTTCGGATAGGCCTGAGACCAGGCACACACCACACACCGGGACAACAAGGTCACAACTCCTCGATTTACATCCCGTACCTACTCACTGCTAGGTGAACAGGGGCTACACGTGAAAGGAGACACACCCAAATATCTCCACCCGGCCGGGGAATCGAACCCCGGTCCTCTGGCATGTGTGTGTGTGTGTGTGTGTGTGTGTGTGTGTGTGTGTGTGTGTGTGTGTGTGTGTGTGTGTGTGTGTGTGTGTGTGTGTGTGTGTGTGTGTGTAGAATAACTATCTTTCACACATTTCTCACCCACAAAAGCCTTGATACTCACCTTAACAGCAAAACACACACACAAAAAAAAAAAAGAAAATACATTGAAAATACATCACCTTACCAAGACAGTCAAAATGAACAATAACAATACATATCAAGAAATCAAACAAACATACCTTACTTCATAACAACTGCAAAACAAGCCATAATCAATCCAAATCACGCAAACCCTTTACGTACACACACACACACACACACACACATGAAAAGCAACCATCACACATGCAACTGTACAATAATCTCCCAATTGAATCAGTTACGTTATATTCGAAGAAGCCAGCATTGCATTGTGGTCGTGAGTGTCTGGCGAGCAGCACCACGGCCCAGGGGAGGGAGTGAGGGAGGGAAGCAGGGAGGGAGTGAGGGAGGAAGGCCGCTCACGCAACAATACTCCGCCTTACACTAGCCAATACTCACTTAGCGTGGCGTAATCTGCGTTTCCCTGCAACCCTTCATACATTAGAGGGTTAGTATAGGACTGTTTTTCTCCATGAGCATCTGGAGGCAAAGAGAACACACACCACTGCGTTACATGACTGTCTCTTCACCGGGGGCGCTTAGTTTTACATTGTTTTCACTGGTTACTTTAAATGAAGGTGTATTGGTGAGTTATGGTGCTTGGCTTCCTCATTGTCAAGGGTTAAAAACTTCCGTCTTAATGTCTGAAAGTACTGGCAATGTGCAGAGGCCTGTTAATGTTAGTCACACTGGCGACAACTTCTTTGAACACTATTAGCTAGCTTACTAACTAACCAAGCACGTTATTTTGATCAGTGATATATGACCAGGTATCGTTTCACATATTTCATTTGCATGTCAGTTCCGTTTCATTTATTTATTATTGTAAACAATGCAAAATACTGATGCATTTCCATTATTCAAAGTGCTGATTCATCTGTGGCCATTTGTATAAGCTTCCGGAATATGCAACACAAATGACACGGAAAGGAAACATCATGTGAAACGTTTTTTTTTTTTTTTTTTGTCGTTGTTGTTGTTGTTATAAACCTCGTTCTTTGTGTAATACAAAAGCAAAGTTAGTCAGTGTGCTGTGAGCTACTTACTACCTTGACATACACACAAACATCCTGAAAACACTACTAGTAATATTAGTGGAAAAAAGATGACTAAAAGCCTGTGAGGAGAGAAAAGGATGCACATTACAGCTACGTACGTGAGTTAAAGGCATGCTAGAGAGAGAAAAACACAAATACTATATGTGGCAGTTCAAAATACATGTTGGAAAAGTTTAGAGAGTTTTAGGAAGCAGCAGGAGCGACCGTCTGTCCTGCTCCCGTCTCTCCTACTTCACGAGGCGAGGAGGGAACCACACCGACAGTTTCTAAGGCGGAAGCCCAACTTCAAACCTTCCCTACTTGTGAGAAAGCGTATCGAAGTTGGTGGAGAAGTCACTCTACGGGCAGGAAGTAGAGAAGCCAAGAGGGACCAGGAGGGGAAGACGCGAGGACTCTAGGGAGGTGCTCGTCCGCTAAACTTTGGGCGCTTGACACAAACCGAGGGAGTCTCAATTCATCGCAAACCTCTGATACTGAAGTTAACGCGACTGTTGCCTCATTCCTGTCCTGGTAAGAGCCGTGTTATGGGGCTTGTTTCCCATCTCTGCTTTGACACACACTTAGTACTCACACTCTCACTCTCTCTCTCTCTCTCTCTCTCTCTCTCTCTCTCTCTCTCTCTCTCTCTCTACAGTCAGTCGGCTATACACTCTGCTGTTCTTGTACCGTACTGTTTTTGCATTCATTTTTCTTCTTATTCTGTATTCTTACCTCCCTTCTCCTCTCTTGGTACTGCTTCTCTCATCTTTCATTCTCCTCTTTCTCTTCCTCTCCTCTCCTCTCTCTCTCTCTCTCTCTCTCTCTCTCTCTCTCTCTCTCTTTACTCGCGGCCATTATTCTCTTTACCTTGCTACTGAAGACTTCTCCATTATTTTCACTCTCTAATCCGTCTCGCCGTTAAGTTCTGCAAGTTTCTACGTAATTGTTTTCCACTTTCCTATGACTCTGGCTGTTTCAAGGAGTGACTATCAAGACACCTACGGAAATTTACCAAAAAAATACAATTGGAAAGATTTGCTACTTTTTTTAAGGAGCAAACGTCTACCTACGTTTTTTTCTGGTATATTTCCACCTTTTAGCAACATTTTTTTTCGCACGTAAACACACACACACACACACACACACACACACACACACACACAGACATATCACTTCGAGGCTACGTTATTCTTCCTCCCATCGGTTTCATGTCCCATTAGGGTTAATTAAAGTGCTGCAGGTGAGGAGGCCCAAGATAGTGCAGGTGTGAACGCGAGTGTGACATTACTGTGTACCTGAGGCCAGCAGGAAGCGTCCGTCCTCTCCCCTCCTCTTGCCTCGGGTAAAGAAATGTCGCCCTACCACCTCTAGGCCAAAGACAGGCAGTTGGCGTGGAAATTTTGTATCAGTTTACTTAATACAACCTTCATCTTAGCCTTAATTATGGACTTAATCAATATGTATCTTCTCTCTCTCTCTCTCTCTCTCTCTCTCTCTCTCTCTCTCTCTCTCTCTCTCTCTCTCTCTCTCTCTCTCTCTCTCTCTCTAAATGCGCAATTCTCTATCGAGTTTGAGATACAACAAACCACACCATTAATCAGATTGCTAACAGAAAACAGCAAAAGATTCTTAGTATGTGTCTGTCTGGCTGTCCCACGAGCCTGTTGTGTATACCTGACAAACACATGGCGTCTCACACGCACAGTATCAATAGCAGACATACTCTTCGTGAGATTTATGTGCATCTCGAAAGAAGAAAAAAAAACTTACCTTCTTCAGTTAAATCTATTGAAACAACTGGACGCCATGTCACTGTACTGCCATGGCGCTAAAAGGCAACTATGGAAATAACTACCCTTGATGGCTATACACTTGTTGCATTTCCTGCTTTCGTTCCACTAGTAGCGTCTAATCCACGTGGCACTACAGAAAGAGTAAGAGAAGAATGTCACCA
The DNA here is from genome assembly GCF_017591435.1 of Portunus trituberculatus. Classification (NCBI taxonomy): domain Eukaryota; kingdom Metazoa; phylum Arthropoda; class Malacostraca; order Decapoda; family Portunidae; genus Portunus; species Portunus trituberculatus. Next base: position 5,798,988 of record NC_059268.1, on the reverse strand, counting down.
TCACAAAACTCACCGTTAAAGAGGTAGCCGTCAGGACCAACCCGTAGAAGCTTGAGGTCATACTGCGTCATATCCTTCTCGCCAAAGCCCTCGATGTCCGTGCTGCCGATGGTTTCCTTCACGATACCGTCCAGCTCTGGGTATGAAATGGTCTTCTGGTTGCGCCTCGCCAGACACAGGATAAGAAGCACCAACACTGAAGGAGGACAAAAGGGTGATGCAGCCACGTCCCGTTACCTTTACCTTTCCGATATTTCAGCCTGCAGTAGTGTGAGGCAGCTACGTCTATGCCTCTATCTTCTTTATTTTACTTTTTTCTGCTGCTCATAATTCACTTACGACTTATGAGATAAACACGTTCCTAAGCTACAAAAGAATACTAATGATACCACTGCGTTTTGTCCTACACTCAGTTGTGCATTCTCGGAGTAACAAAATATGCGTGAGTATATTTTGATATACAAATGAAGTCAGGTCGTGCCTTGTGTTTGTAGTGCTTGATGTGAGTCCTTCATTCCTACTTCCAACCTCCCCTTGTCCCCATATATAGTAAAAAGAAATTAAGAAGGTTACTTACTGATGAGGCAGAGCAAGCTGACGACGATGATCACTATTGACTGCTTGCCCATGATGACCTTCGCCTGGGTGGGGGCGTCGCAAGGTTTGTATGTATTCTTGCCATAGTCCGTTGAGTTGAGGTCGTAAAGATAATCTTTGTGGCGGAGCTCTAAGACGCAGCCAAGGAAGGGATCAATATTGGGCGGTGTCATGGACCACTCGTAAGATTTTGCCAACTGTTGAAAACTGGGCATGGCCGCCATTCCGCCCAGCTGTAGAGGTGCCAACAGGTTTAGGAGGTGACTCGCATCTCCACCACCCAGTAAGGGAACAGTCTTCTTGCAGTGAGTATTGGCTCCCGCGCTGGAATTGCCGGAGCAATTGATGACCTCAAAGGTGATCCCTAATTGATTCCAAGAAATGTAATAGTCGAAGGTACGATGTATGCTTTTCTCGAGAGGGATGGATATACTAACAGTCCCGGTGCCGAGTTCCATGTAAGTTTCCAACATCCAGTTGTTGAGGACAACATAGACAAAGTCTCTTGGATAGGTCATCCAAGGGCGAGTAACCGTGGGACCAGAGTACATGAGTATTCCATTCTTTTCCTTTGTTTGGAAAGACATGAAAATTGTCGAGTTTTCACAGACTTTCGGCGGCTCATACCAGGCGTACCCTCTCTCGAACCTAGCGCTCAGCATCTCACACCTTGGTCCATAGTCTTCTTTGGACGGGACGGGACACTCACAGGTTAGCGTGTCATTGTCTGCTATGCACTTTCCACCGTTGAGGCAATAGCCATCGTAGCACACAGATGGCAGTGGTTCCAGAATTCCACAATTACAATCGTATTCGTCCGTGATATCGACGCCAACCATCGTAACTGTCTCACCCGCCACGAGCAGAGGTGATGTCATGTTGGGCTTCAGAGTCTGCTGGCAACTGGTGATGCCACCGTTGATGGTGCCACACGGATATTCTGGGACATCCTCATACAGACAACGATCCAGGTTTACTCTAGATATTTTCACTCCGAGGTTAGTGTTGACCTGTCAGAAGAAGAAGAAGAAGAAGAAGAAGGAGAAGGAGAAGGAGAAGAAGAAGAAGAAGAAGAAGAAGAAGAAGAAAAAAAAAGAAAAATTTGTCTCAGATCTCTTTTTCCCGTACTTTATGTAGCATTCATGTACTTAATTCATCCATTTTTTTCCAGATCTAGTTAATTCACTGGCACTGAAGTTGAAAGAAATACACAGGTACTACTAAGCGGATTAGAGCCGCGCCACTTACCTTCGACAAGAAGGTGAGCATGAGCCCGTTGAGCGTCGCGGAGGTAAAGTGAGGGTAACGTGGTTTGTGGCAGTTGTAGCGAACGTCAACGTCATTACCAACGTCCCGCAGGCTGAAGATGTCCACGTTCTCGGGCGGGATTTGATGGATGGTCCCGATGGCAACCTTGAGTTTTTCATAGAGGCTCGTGCCCGTGACAGCAGCCTGGGAGTAGCCCCAAGAGGACCCGATCAGAGAGACAAACATTACACACACACTCACTCACTTACACACACACACACACACACACACACACACACACACACACACACCCGGTAGCTCAGTGGTTGGAGCGCTGCCTTCACAAGCCAGATGACCGGGGTTCGATTCCCCGGCCGGGTGGAGATATTTGGGTGCCTCCTTTCACGTGTAGCCCCTGTTCATCTAGCAGTGAGTAGGTACGGGATGTAAATCGAGGAGTTGTGACCTTGTTGTCCCGGTGTGTCGTGTGTGCCTGGTCTCAGGCCTATCCGAAGATCGGAAATAATGAGCTCTGAGCTCGCTTCGTAGGGTAACGTCTGGCTGTCCCGTCAGAGACTGCAGTGAAACACACACACACACACACACACACACACACACACACACACACACACACAGCGTACTGTAATGGTTAACACACTCGACTCACAACCGAGACGGCCCGGGTTCGAGTCCCGGAAGCAACGAGGCAAGTGGACGAGCCTCTTAATGTGCAGCCCCTATTCACCTAGCAGTAAACAGGTATGGGATGTAACTCGAAGGATTGTGGGGTCGCTATCCCGGTGTATGGCGTGTGGTTTAATCTCAGTCCTACCCGAAGATCGGTCAGTATGAGCTTTGAGTTCTTTCCGCAAGGGAAGGTCTAACTGGATGACCAGCAGGCGACCGAGACACACACACACACACACACACACACACACACACACACACACACACACACACACACACACACACACACACGCGTAGTGTAGTGGTTAGCATGCTCGACTCACAATCGAGAGGGCCGGGTTCGAGTCCGGTAAGCGTAGAGGCAAATGGGCAAGCCTCTTAATCTGTGGCCCCTGTTCACCTAGCAGTAAATAGGTAAGGGATGTAACTCGAGGGGTTGTGGCCTCGCTTTCCCGGTGTGTGCTGTGTTGATGTGGTCTCAGTCCTACCCGAAGATCGGTCTATGAGCTCTGAGCTCGCTCCGTAATGGGGAAGACTGGCCGCGTGACCAGCAGACGACCGAGGTAAATTACACACACACACACACACACACAAACACACACACACACACACACACACACACACACACACACACACACACACACATTTCTCATAACTGAGATGGCCCAGGTTCGACTCCCGGATGAGGCCAAGGAAATGGGCGAATCTTTTAATGTGTAGCTCCTGTTCACCTGGCTGCACTTAGGCACGGGATGTAACTCCCGGTGGCATAGTGGATAAGGTGGTGAGCGTGGGATCGGGCAGACGTCCACGCGAAGGTTCGAATCCCACCACGTACAGCCTTAAAACACTTTGCCATTTGTCGAGTGGTTTAAAGTTACCTACATGTCACCATGATACCCAGGTTCTAGGTGGTTACACTCAAGATGAACTTGGGTGGTGATATGGGCCCTAATATGGGTACCACTATAAATAAAATTGCCTGCGCCACTAATGGGCGGAAGCTGAACACTCTTCAAGCGTGCCTACAGGCGCTATAGGCCTTACTGTAATAAAAAAAAAAAAATCAAAGGCTGTGACCTCGCTGTCACGGTGTATAATGTGTAAATGGTCTCAAGCTTTACCTGAAGGTCGGTAAGTACGAGCTCTGGGTTCTTTCCGTATGGGTACCGACTCATGGGTGGCTAGCACATAACCGTAGGTGTGCACACAAATACAATAAACAATGCGCATGAAAGGTGTTCTGTCTTCCAGGAATTTCAATGTCCATTTTGGTACATAGAGTGGGGGGAAAGAGGAATGCACAACAATCTGCTTCCTCTCGACTGAGCCACTAAAACACTCCTTATTTCTTGTTGGAAAATTCTTCACACTTCAAGAAACCCTCCACTCTCCCAGAAACTCCCCACTATCTCAAGGACACTCTGGTCTGCCATGTGCCATCCACTCTCCCATGTACCTTCCACTCTCCCAGACACCACTCTCCCACTGCAGGGCCACAAGAATACAAAGCTACTTACGTCTTGCTGCTGCAGAAGTGTTGTGGACGAGTACCCCTCTACCTTGAAGGATCCAGACTGCATCAGAGCCTCCTCCGTCAAGTCCACCACCTTAATAGTCACCGAGCCGATGGCCACCTCATTCCTGAACTTGTCCTCTACCTACGGGACACAGGAAGGCAATATGTTAAGAGGAAAATCGACATTAAGAGTGTTTTTTAGTTTTAGTGATAGATGAACCAGTTTTTTACATCATGAAGAGGAGAAACAATCTTGAGAAGACCTACTTATGATATTTGTAATGAAAGAGCAAAGCCTTTTCGATTCGCGCCAATGTCGAGTGAATTTTTTTTTTTTTTCGGGACCTGATCGCCTCACCTTGACACTGAGGAGGTACGTGCCGCTCGGCGTGTCCTTCAGCATCGTGATCTCCCCGGAGTTATAGTCAACATCGAACCACGTGTCGACTTCCAAGGATGTTGTCGGGTCGATCTCGAACACTTTATCAGCCGTGTCATAATCGTCAAGGTCCGTCACGTATACTGTCCCGATCACCATCTTAGGGAACTGGCCCTGCACAGGAGAACAAAGGGAATGCAATGTCATGCTTCTGGAGATCTTAAAAAAAAAAAATCTGGTATTCTTTCTAAAAACGAGATGCATAATAAAAATACGAAGAAACTGGCTTGAAAAAAGAGTGGTGAGTGACTAAAAGACATTTGGTAATCACGCAGTCAGTACCGAGACAAGAGGGACCTTATAAGTAGATCAATTTAAGAGAGGTAGAAATATATTGGCTTCTTGCAGTTTTCCCTTATATTGTTCTCTTCATCTTACCAGGTAGTTGTACACTTGGATGGTGCTCTCTCCGTCAGTCATCGGGGAGTCGTTCATGTCGCCCACCTCTACGGTCAAATAGCGGATCCCATTCACTCCTTCCCGGTCAGTGGTGCGGAAAGGCAACTGGTACACTTTCTGAGCCTCGCGGTCCAGTACAACGCGAGGCTTGATGGAGAAGCGAGAGTTTTCCCTGTACATAAGAAAAAATCATGGAAGAAGATGAAGAACGGGAGGAGGATTAAAAAGAAGAACAGGAGAAAGAAGAAGAAGAAGAAGAAGAAGAAGAAGAAGAAGAACAAGAAGAAGAAGAAGAAGAAGAAGAAGAAGAAGAAGAAGAAGAAGAAGAAGAAGAAGAAGAAGAAGAAGAAGAAGAAGAAGAAGAAGAAGAAGAAGAAGAAAAGAAAAAGAAAAGAAAAGAAAAGAAAAGAAGAAGAAGAAGAAGAAGAAGAAGAAGAAGAAGAAGAAGAAGAAGAAGAAGAAGAAGAAGAAGAAGAAGAAGAAGAAGAAGAAGAAGAAGAAGAAGAAGAAGAAGAAGAAGAAGAAGAAGAAGAAGAAGAAGAAGAAGAAGAAGAAGAAGAAGAAGAAGAAGAAGAAGAAGAAGAAGAAGAAGAAGAAGAAGAAGAAGAAGAAGAAGAAGAAGAAGAAGAAGAAGAAGAAGAAGAAGAAGAAGAAGAAGAAGAAGAAGAAGAAGAAGAAGAAGAAGAAGAAGAAGAAGAAGAAGAAGAAGAAGAAGAAGAAGAAGAAGAAGAAGAAGAAGAAGAAGAAGAAGAAGAAGAAGAAGAAGAAGAAGAAGAAGAAGAAGAAGAAGAAGAAGAAGAAGAAGAAGAAGAAGAAGAAGAAGAAGAAGAAGAAGAAGAAGAAGAAGAAGAAGAAGAAGAAGAAGAAGAAGAAGAAGAAGAAGAAGAAGAAGAAGAAGAAGAAGAAGAAGAAGAAGAAGAAGAAGAAGAAGAAGAAGAAGAAGAAGAAGAAGAAGAAGAAGAAGAAGAAGAAGAAGAAGAAAAAAAAAAAAAAAAGACAAACAATGACAAAAACTCTCATAGACAAAACAAACTCAACAAATTCAATCATGTCTCACTTCATAACCATTGCAACCATTCCACCATCACACACCACTCCCCAAGACAACACACACAACCCAAACTCAAGGCAACACTCACCCCACCACCTCTTCCACCACGAACTTGTCGCTGTCAGCTGAGGCGGAGCTATCGAGGACCAGTGTGCAGGGACAGCCGTGCTCCTCCGTGTCCCAATCCGCCAGCTGGATGATCACGCTGTCCACTGTGTTTGGCTCCATGTTTTCCATGAAACTGGTGTAGCTGTTGTCCTGCAGGGAGAGAAGGGGTATGGACCGACTGAGAACGAGCTAACTTTTCTCAGTACTGGGACGCATTTTTACCATGAGTTTTGGATATGATTAGACGACTTTATTGACATTAGGAAGGTTTTATGGAAGTCAGAAGATTAAAAGCTAGAGTCTTCACTATTTTAATCCCCTTATAAGTTTCTGAAGCTGTACAGAATCACTAAATAGTAAGCAGAATAAATATGAAAACGTGTCATGGTACTGAAGAGGTTAAGTTCAAGATTAAATAAGAACGTAAGGAATAGAGACAATAATAAAAGATGTAGAAAGTCATTAGGCCTACAAGCGGCAATCCCTGTATGATCTTTTTTTTTCATTGACTACTATTTTTTTTACAAGTACAGTATAAATTTCATCAAAATATAAAATGAAATCAAATAAAATAGAACTGAAAAATGTCCAAGAGAGAGAGAGAAAGAGAGAGAGAGAGAGACTTACCGGACTCTGGATGAAGGGATGGTTGTCGTTCTCGTCGATGATGTTGATGGTGACGGCGGGCGGGTCGGCGTCAAAACCATCCCCTCCGTCATCCTTGGCCCTCGGGTAGATGGTCATGGAGCCCCTGGTTGCTGCCTCACGGTCCAGACACTGAAGGAACAAGCAAGCACGCAAGGTCAGTAGGAGAGCACGTGTATCACCATTACAGAAGATTCATTCCACTTTGTATAGTTTAACACACACACACACACACACACACACACACACACACACACACACACACACACACACACACACACACACACACACACACACACACACTCTTAAATTATTTTGGATACATAGGAGAATTTAGGTCTTTCTTCATGCGTCACAATGAAATAATCACCGAACCGATAAAGTTATGATCGAATAAGTAACAATTCAGTGCAGACTCGCCACAACTGAGAAATAATCAAAACACAAATTTTTCATGGCCTGAGAGGAAAGTGTCAACCGAGTAATTAGCAAGCAAAGGATTCGTTTTCCTGCCTCGCTCTTTTTCTACCTCGCTGTGTGTGTGCAGCAGCGAGGACTTCCCAAACCATTTTCTCGCCAGCAGGGAGTCCGCCCATCCATTGCTTCTCCTCCAGCGCGGCAGACAAGGCTTTGAAGTTCACGATAAAGCTCTTGCGCAAACGTTCAGATTCACCAGTTGACTCTCAGTGAGAGATTACCAGGCGTTTGTGCCTCCGCCTGCCGCCCTCTTGTCCCCCAGTCAAGCCGCGAAATACATATCGAGGACTTCAGGAAATAGCCAAGAGGGGACCTGACTCCTCTATAGGTCTGGTGGCCAACGCATGGTGCTCTTTGGAGCACAACACGGCTCTGCAGGAACAAACAACGAAGCCAAGTTTGTGTACCTTTGTTTATACACATCCTATGGCTGTAGAGTAGAACGTCGATTTAGCGAGAGTTCTATTGAAATCGATTTCCCACCAAACATAAATATTGTTTTTAATGGAAATGTTCTTGTGGCGGGAAAACAATGCGAGCCAATTTCAATATCACAATTAACCTTCCTTTCATGTCTCATGGTGCAGTAATGAATTAACGGAAGCATTTGATTCCAGCGACATTCCTAAAACGTAAATCATTTCCATTCTTTTTCCCAGGATATACATTTTGGCAGGATATTCTCCAGGTTTGTGATCTCGGTCTTTCTTCTTCGTACATAAAAATAAAAACGAAAAAAAAAAACAGCATAAATACACACACACACACACACACACACACACACACACACACACACACACACACACACACACACACACATATACAAACACAGACATGCACACGCACACGCACACCTTTCTGCTAGCTTAATTGAGGTATTGCCAGCCTTACGTCATGCTTTCACTCTCAGCCTTAACTATTTCAAAACACACACACGAGAAACTAAATCCTGAGACACTTTGCTCGACATATCCCAAACTTAAGTATATCCTGTTGGTCTATACTTCATCCCGGAGCAAACGACAAGGTGCACAGGCAGGTGACAGACTCATTACACCTGTGCCTATGCTGAGGAGGGCCCCACCACCTGCACCTGCCAACCATGTCTTGCCCGCAGCCTCATGTAAACCACCTCTCACCTCTCAAACCAAAACTTGCTCTCTCTCTCTCTCTCTCTCTCTCTCTCTCTCTCTCTCTCTCTCTCTCTCTCTCTCTCTCTCTCTCTCTCTCTCTCTCTCTCTCTCTCTCTCTCTCTCTCTCTCTCTCTCTCTCTCTCTCTCTCTCTCTCTCTCTCTCTCTCTCTCTCTCTCTCTCTCTCTCTCTCTCTCTCTCTCTCTCTCTCTCTCTCTCTCTCTCTCTCTCTCTCTCTCTCTCTCTCTCTCTCTCTCTCTCTCTCTCTCTCTCACACACACACACACACACACAAACATACTGTACATACACACAAGCAATTGCAGACTCGTGATGTAGTAAATGAGGTATAGAAGCACAGAATAAATACGTAATCTAGTTCCTTGGTTCAAGAGCATGGCTAATGTGGAGTGAAGGAGGCTTCCCGCAGCGGCAGTGAGCAGCGACTGTGTGCTAAAAACTTACCTGTCCCAAGCAGGCATACTTTTATTAGCGTGGGAGAAAGACTGAACTTGCAAAGACACCATACACTCAAACACACAGACTCTCTCTCTCTCTCTCTCTCTCTCTCTCTCTCTCTCTCACCCCAACAATGGAGAGCTTCCCAGTGGTGGCGTGAATGGTAAAGTTGATCCTCTCGTTGCCCGCCAAGTAATACTGTATGTTTTGGTCCACATCGGGGGGCAAGTCGGGGTCCATCATAGACCTGGACAAGACAGAAAGAAAATGGAATTAAAGCTCTGAATCATTGATCTATTTGTTGTATATTCCGTGTGTGTGTGTGTGTGTGTGTGTGTGTGTGTGTGTGTGTGTGTGTGTGTGTGTGTGTGTGTGTGTGTGTGTGTGTGTGTGTGTGTGTGTGTGTGTGTGTGTGTGTGTGTGTGTGTGTGTGTGTGTGTGTGTGTGTGTGTGTGTGTGTGTAGTAGTAGTAGTAGTAGTAGTAGTAGTAGTAGTAGTAGTAGTAGTAGTAGTAGTAGTAGTAGTAGTAGTAGTAGTAGTAGTAGTAGTAGTAGTAGTAGTAGTATTAGTAGTAGTAGTAGTAGTAGTAGTAGTAGTAGTAGTAGTATAATAGAATAAGTATTAATAGTAGTAATAGTAGAATAAGTATTAATAATAGTAATGGTAGAGGTAGCAGTTATAAGAGAAGCAGCAATTCTTGTAGTACTATCCATCCACCTAACATGAACCCCACTCATCACCGGCCATGGACAGAGAGCTAACCAACACCTAGACCCACACAAGCTGAGCGAGCACTACCACCACCACCACTACCATCATTAGGTCCACTCGCCTGGCCAAAGGGAATATCGCACTGGATGTTCTCGGTGACGGTGAAGGAGTAGGAGGACTTGTCGAATACTGGTTGCAAGTCGTTCACATTGATGACAACGATGGTGATGTACGTCTCCGCCATCTGGTTAGCCCCGTCACTCAGCCGCACCAACATCGTGAACTGGAGAGAAGGAAAACACAAACGTTATCTTACTCATGCATCTACTAGGAGGGAGTGTAAAGGCTCCTACTCTGAACGGAGCCCAGAGCAGCAGTTACTGTACTTCTAATGCATAACTCACATTTCTATCCCGCACTGGGTCGTCGTAATTCAGTTTGGAGGCCACCGTCACCTCGCCCGTCGTGGAATCAATGCTGAACTTGCGCTGCTGGTTGCCCGTGATGATCTGGAAGTCGTTGTGGTTCACTGCAGAGAGGGAGAGGAAGAAAGATCGTGCGTCACAACATAAGAACACATGAAAAAATAAGGGAAAATGCAGGAACACATCAAGCCTGCACGTGTCAGTTACTTTACAAAACATATCTAAAACATGTCTATCTCATCCTCATTTATAAATTTGTCTAATCTCCTTTTAAAGCTCCCTATTTGAAAACCAATTCACTGTTGAGAGAGAGGGTTAAGGTTCTGGTGTAGAGAAACCCACGCTCATTGTTGGGAGATGTGTTTGCTTCATGAACGGACTTACCCTCCATCTCCTGCATTGCTTTAATGAGTAATGTGCGTAAAAGTACAGACAGAAAGATATTTATGAAGCGTAATGGAGAAAAATTCATAGTTTCTCTCTCTCTCTCTCTCTCTCTCTCTCTCTCTCTCTCTCTCTCTCTCTCTCTCTCTCTCTCTCTCTCTCTCCATTAGCCAATCAAATTCTACATGCACAAAACAGAAAACTCACCACAGCTCCTGATACGAGAAATGAGCCTCAACTCAATAACACAAGGATCAATAAAAGAGTAAGAAAAAAGAGACAACATACAGTAAGTGAACTCACCAACATCCGGATCGATAACCTTGAGGACAATGCCCGTGTTCTTCCCGACAGCCTTGTCCTCGGGCACCTCCACCTCGTACACGCCTAGGTTCTCGTCAAACTGCGGAGGCACGTCGTTGATGTCCTGCACCGTGATCCAGTACATGGAGGTGCGGTTGTGGTCTGAGAGAAGACGAGGCGGATATCACAGCACGGTTAGCATACGTGTTGGTGGACGTTGGTGCTAGTGAAATGTTACCAAGAAATGCACCTCAAAACATCGAAGAACTCAATAAAGAAAGGTCTCATGGTGGCAGATAGAGCCTTAAATGGCAATTAAAAGTGAATAGTAAGTAAAAGAATAACAGCCAGGATAGAAAGATTTCAATCATTATAAAGCGACTGCGAATTATGTTCGATGGAATAGTTTCAATTATTATTCATTTAAGTCACTCAGTGGGCTTTTGCTGTGACGGAGCTGGCCACATGTAGACACTGCGGTGTGAATTGTGTTAAATCAAAACAGTAGTACGTTTTTCTGGCACTGTCTACAGAAAAGATGTATTTTTGAAGTGAAGACCTTTACTGCCTTTTGAGTTATTCTTAGTACTGTCATATTCTTTTACTGGTGACTTTTGATAGAGACATAATTATTCAAACCTTGCTTTTTCTTACTCTTTACTGAAAAAGCGCTGGCTGCAGATAGAAAGACAGATACCCAGACAGAAAGAAAGACAGTGTTCTTTCATTAATAAACCCGTCTAAATCTGAGAGAATCGCCTGGAACCTCCCCAACCCATGATACTGTAAAGTGAATATTGAAAACTTCAACTCGGTATTCGAGCCGCAATAGTTTTGGACGAACAAGCAAACAAGCTGTGTAACATTCTGCAGCAGCCAGTGTTTGACAACAGAGGGAAGGTATGACCAATAAAACATTTCCTCGACGCTTTTACTGAAAAAACGCTCGAGAAAATAAATAAAACGAGAAGGCAGGAAATGAAGTGGCTTTGTGTACTGAAGCTCCGTGACATATGTGGTGCTAAAGAAATTAACACTGACTTAACAGAAGAAATGTACGTATTTCAAGGGCATTTTCATGGTTCTAGTGACAAATCTACGAGATAATTACAATATTAAAATGAGAAATATTCTTGAGAACCCAGGCAATCATCTTTGTGGTTTTTGAAAATAGTTGCGGTGAGAAAGCAAAGCGTTTCTGAACACGAGTCTAGAATGGACGACGCTGGAAGGACAAAATCAGCAAACACATTCGTTTCTTACATGTCGTTGTATATGAGAGTAATTGATGTAGTTCATAAAAGATCGCATATTGTGGTTACATATGTTAAACTGATTCATAATGCACATAAAATTCAGAGGCAAATATTATGAAGTCGGAAGTATTATGAGATTTCGCATCCACACTTATAAGTATTACTGTATAGTGTGGCGTGGCGGTGGAGGTTATCGTTACTACGTCACTGTTCGCCTCCTGTCACAACTTGAGGCGTCACAGTGATGAGGTGATATATAGTGTTGCCATGACTGGAAGCTTTGTTACTCACTCACCACATTCACTACCACCACTGTATCCATCATCATTTTCAACACCACCATCAGTAGACCCTTCCACCACCACTATCATCATACCTACTCACGATCACTATCATCACACCTTATATTATCACACTTACTTGCCACTAATGTCATCACACCTAATCACCATTATCATCACACTCACCACCCTTACTATCATCACACTCATCACTACCACTCTCATCGTACCACCACCACCACATCTATCATCACCACTCCCACGCACCACCTCATTTTATCACTTTGTTTACTTTATTCTACCGCTTTATTTACACTTACAAAACACAATGAGCAGTGTTATCTTTACATTTTCCTCATATCAGTTGAGTTAACAAGAGGAACGAACGGAAATAAACACTCTGTGAGGACGGAGGAGAGCTAGGTAGCACTCCCCCCTCGTGACCTGTGTTTGTGTTAAGTCAGCAAAACACCCACTCACTGCCGCCCACACTGCCCCCACACTGCCGCACCATGCTGAGGTTTGAGGTTAGGTTTCCGTGTCACTGAGATACATACAGCTCGTAGTAAAGGTGTGAGTGAAGCAAAATACTCGTTAGATGGAAATGTAATGCTAATTCGTTCTCTGGCTTCTATATATAGGGAGCGAAGGTCTTTCCTCTGAAGTGAATGTGTCTGAGTATTTCTATGAAATAAAAGGAAGCTTTGTATTGGCATTGGAGTGTTTTCATTAAAATAAGAACATAATCACACTTGAATATATTCGTCCATTGATTAACATGACTTCCATTAAATTTAACTCTCTCTCTCTCTCTCTCTCTCTCTCTCTCTCTCTCTCTCTCTCTCTCTCTCTCTCTCTCTCTCTCTCTCTCTCTGAAAAATACACATCAAAACAACATGCAATAACCTTTACACATGAGCAACAAACACTTATTACTTTCACAAAAGTCATGCGTTCCACACACATGAGCTCTAACAGTTCACACGGATATTGCATTACCTGTGAGGGACGGACGGGCAGGTGGTGGAAGGACACGTGCCTCTCTTCGCCACAAAAGCTTAAACCGATGATCACTAATATGCCAGGAAGCGGCAATAGCGAACTCATTAGTGTGGCTTTGAAGCGGGACAGGAGGGCGCCAGGTGAACGTGGGCTGGGAAGACTAGATTTACGCTGAATCGTTAGTCGTATTGCAGTAAGCCATCTTGTGCCGATCAATAGCGCTGATTTCAATGCTTGATGTTTGATTGAGGATAGATTTTGTGGTCGAGTTTAAGCTATGCAGTTTACGAAACAATTGTGGATCGTTTCTTGTATGACTAGTGGGCCGATTTAAAAGATGACTCTCAATAAACGAGCAGGCAGCGCATTTTGTTATACGTAATCTGTATATTTTCCTCTCATTACAGTGTTCTTTCACAAACTTCACCTTTAACCTGTCACGATACCAGCAGCTGAGGACACTCCAGCACAGGGACGATTAAAAAAGTCTGAGTGTACGAGTACAAGCGTTCAACTCGATGGAAGATTAAGCGGGACTTTGCAGAAGTGAGGTGACCTTTCCTACAGCCAGATGGTTGGTTGATGCATCGATTGATATAAAACGCTGCAAGATTAAGATGGTACGGCGCTGCACATCAGAGCATAAAATAAATGATGAAAAATACATGATACGGTATGAAAACGCTTAATCAATCTACCTTGAGAAATATATTGAAAGATTAATTTATTTCCATATTAGATTACTGATGTTCATTCCTAATTGTTATTCCCGTTATATGATATTTGTTGGAGAAAATAGGACATAAAGAAACTCAATATTTTTTGGCGCCAGTGAAAAAAAAAGTTTCAATGAGGAAAATATTTTCATGCAGGTTAATAGAAAAGCCACTTACTCTTATTTACAAGCATTGCTACTAAAGCCGGTTCATCTCCTACATAGAATAAAATCACCTCAAACCTTTTCATATTTTATTTATACCATGTGGGCTTTTCACAGGAATTTATGGGCTAAAAGGGGTACTTTTTGAGGTACCTCCTATCTCAAAGCCCACCCGCTAGGACACCGTTGCCCCGAGTGAGGAAGTCCAACCTACACACGGACCGTGGACAGGATTCGAACCCGTGCGCTTGGAGACCCTTCGGACCTCAAAGCACGCATGGTTCCACTGTACCACGACTACTATGGCTTATCTTCATACTCAAAAATGAAATGAGCTGATCCAAATTTAAACACAATACTCAAAGACGTCACCAATAGCAAAAAATAATTACAGATCAGAAAAAAATAATGCCAAACATAATTCCTCCCCGCCAGAATCATCCAAAGTAGCTCTAATAAAATACCAAGTACTATATCAGTAGCAATCAAAGGGTTCGGAATACAGAACATTTTACTTACCTCCGTCAGTTACGTGGACGGGAATCATGTACTTGTTCTTGTCCTCTCTGTCCAGCGGCATGAGGGTTCGCAGCTGTCCATTCGGCGAGAGGCTGAACTTGGTCTTCACGTCAGGATTCACGTCAGCCTCGTCGAAGGAGTACACGAGCTGAGAGAAACACAACGCAGACCTCATCAAAAACACAGAAAAAACCTGAATAATTCCAGTACCTTTTTTTCAGTTTCTCCAGTACAGACATTGATTCAATAAACAACTCATAAGTATACGTGTGTGTGTGTGTGTGTGTGTGTGTGTGTGTGTGTGTGTGTGTGTGTGTGTGTGTGTGTGTGTGTGTGTGTGTGTGTGTGTGTGTGTGTGTGTGTGTGTGTGTGTGTGTGTGTGTGTGTGTGTGTGTGTGTGTGTGTGTGTGTGTGTGTGTGTGTGTGTGTGTGTGTGTGTGTGATATATATATATATGTGTGTGTGTATATATATATATATATATATATATATATATATATATATATATATATATATATATATATATATATATATATATATATATATATATATATATATATATATATATATATATATATATATATATATATATATATATATATATATATATATATATATATATATATATATATATATATATATATATATATATATATATATATATATATATATATATATATATATATATATATATATATATATATATATATATATATATATATATATATATATATATATATATATATATATATATATATATATATATATATATATATATATATATATATATATATATATATATATATATATATATATATATATATATATATATATGTGTGTGTGTGTGTGTGTGTGTGTGTGTGTGTGTGTGTGTGTGTGTGTGATCAGGCAGACCAAATTCACTTAGGTTTTGCTGGTCACTTATGGTCTGACCGGTAACGTATTAGAATAGCAACTCCATAAACGTCCCTGCCATGGTTCTGTTTCCCGCGGCGACAACTCAAGGTCAATCTATCCCGCCTTCAGTTAAGACCCATATTCTGCAACACTTCTGCCCTCACATCCACTAATTTCAAGAGGCTCTAATTGAAGTTACACGGTTTTTTAAGAGTATTTTTTATAGAACTAGTGACAAATTAACAAAATTTCTACAATATAAACATGAAAAACTCTCTTGAGAATCCAATCAATTTTCACAGTGGCCTTTGAAAATAGTCGTGGTGAAAGCAAAACATTACTAGAAATAGACGTGAAAGGAACACCGAAAGGAATCAAGACACTTACATTTCTAAATTGAGGCGAGGCGTCTTTGTCTATGGCCTTGATGGTGGTGATGAGGATGGGCGGGGAGTTCTCCGTGATGGCGCCGTCGAAGGGCTGCAGCAGGGGAGGAATGTCGTTCACATCCTCGATGGCCACCAACACCTGCTCGTCCACCCTCGCGTTCTGGGTGTTCTGTGGATGGAGACGAGACTCGTGCTTTATGATTCTTGTTGGTTCAGATCCGACAAACGATCCAGTGATCACAGCGGCCGCCAGAAGTACATACTTATACAAGTGCATACAGTCAGGAATTTCAGAAAAGCGAGAGACGCATCTTAGTGGATTGAGTGAGAGATTGTAGACAGCTATTTGAAGGAGAGGAGTGGATTAAATTAATCTCTTCAGTGCTATGACGCAATTTCATATCTATTATTTAGTGATTTGATACAGCTTTAGAAAATTACATGGGAGATTAAAATAGTGAAGACTCCAATCATTAATGTTCTGACCTCCATAGATCCTTCCTAATGGAAATAAAATAGTCTAATCATAACCAAAACTCACGGTAAAAGTGCGTCCAAGTACTGAAGAGGTTAAAAGGTCTTATCACTCCACTCTGTTGAGCAAAGCCATATAAATCTATTTGATCTATTCAATACGTTTTACTAACACAGAAGTGAAACCTTTAGAAGGTAAAGCAAAACTCACCACGACTTGGAGAATCAACTTGTATTGCGTGATAGTTTCATAGTCGAGATTCCTCACCGCGAGATAGATGACAACTCCTCGACTTCCCGCGGGACACGAAGGGTCATTGTTGGCAAGCTTTCTGTTGACGCAAGACAGAAAAGCAAGAGAAGCAAAGTTATTAAAGTATTTCTCGGTAGTCGTATTGGCGAGAAAACATCATTCAAGGTTATTTCATCCCCCCTGCTGAGAAGCGTCCACCGAGCACCCACCTGATGGCGAAGGTGCCGTCAGCGTTAGTGTCCCCCGTGTTGCCCGTCACCAGGATGAAGAACACGTCAGGATCATTCGGCACATTGGATCTGGCGAGAACACAAGGACAATAGAGAGAGAGAGAGAGAGAGAGAGAGAGAGAGAGAGAGAGAGAGAGAGAGAGAGAGAGAGAGAGAGAGAGAGAGAGAGAGAGAGAGAGAGAGAGAGAGAGAGAGAGAGAGAGAGAGAGAGAGAGAGACCTGACCTGACCACCACACCGAGAGGACGTGCCTACCTGTACTCCCCAGTCAAGGTAGCAACACTCAAGGAAAGTGAAACTTTGTGCCTCTAAACACGTGTGAAGTGTTAGTGTTAGTTACTGCTCAACATAAAAACATATTCTTGTGAGAAACTTACAGTGCTGCAAGCGTCAACTTAAGTGATAACACGCCATACATACAAATACCAAGAGTGAAGTCTCAAGCGACAGCTGCGAGGTACGAGACCAGTGTGTGCTTAGACTGGCCACCACTGAAAAACTGTGTGTGTCAGCAACATTTTGTGACAAACTGTGAGCGTTAGTAACCTACTCAGTGATCTAATGCACCTTACTGTGATCTAGAGTGTAACCTGTCATGGCTGGCAATCCGGGAAACCACTCTCTTATTGCTCGACCTCCAGGGTTATTTGGGTACGCTCCGCGGCAATGGTGTGCGGTGTGCGGTAAAACCACCGCAGACAAACCCTCTGTCAACTGCAACACCGACGAGTGCCCAAACTCCTGCCACACACACTGCCTAAGGGATAGTACATCATTTGACTGCAGCGAGGTAGGCAACCTGCGTGAGGCTCAGGGTGTCAATGCACACGTGGAGTACCTGAGCAAAGAGCAGCACCAACCCCCACAGCACGACCTCACTGAACAACACGACGAGGACAGTGATCTGTTACGCCTTGACAAGCCTGAGCTCATTAAACTAAACAAGTCACTCCGTAAGGAACTAAGGAGTAAAAAAAGCCATCCTTAACTTGTTTGAGCCTCACACTCACCACATCGCTGAAAACAGGGAGTACTTGGTGTCCGTCATCCACTTCCTTGACAGGATTGTGGCGCTCAGATCAAGCCTAGAGGAATTCCATCACCTGCACCGCACGCTCGGAGAGGATCGACAAGGAGTGGCAGCAACACGTGACCAGCAACGAGGCAGCCCGTAGCTGGTGGACCTCAGGTAAACCACGTGTTTTCCAGACCCCTCGAGTATCTAGCCAGATAAATCCCCATAATCTTGAAAGCACTTCCTGCCCACCTGGCCGGACCTCACAAGTGCAGAGTCAGGTCAATTCCGCCCCACCAGTAGCTGCTCCCAACCCTGCTTCCAGCCCACCTGGCCAGACCTCACACGTGCCTAGTCAGGTGAATCCCACCCTCCCAGAGGTTGCTACCAGCCCTGCAACCACCACTTCCGCCACCACAACCACTACTATCTCCACCTCTACCACCACAACCGTAGAGCCTATATCCACTGACGTCACCACCACCTCTACTGTTCCTTCTACGTCCACTGACCGACCCATCACCCCCACCACTGACGCATCCACAACTCAAACTGCGCCTCTCCAACCACCTGCCTCTGACTCACCACAAACAGGGATTACGGGAACTCCACCCCCCAACCAACCAAACCAAGTCCTCAACAATCACCGCTCTGCTCGAAGACAACAACAACAACAACAAACACATCGTGAGAGAACATCACAAACAAACGCAGCCTCCCACCCAGAACCCAGCACCCCCCACGCCGCAGCGCACCAGCCGCCCGCCACCCCCCTGCCGGGCCGCGCGCACGACCTGGACAGCGAGCCGAGCCACCGCCCTCCGCTATCCCAGCGCCTGCCACCCGTCCACCTCACAACTCACGGCAAAACACTAGCCAGCACAGACGTCCAAGCACGTACTGCCGTCACTGCAGGAAGAGAGGTCATTCCACGGAAGACTGTACCAGGAGGACGAGGTGTGAGCATTGTAACCGCCTGGGCCACACACATCAGGACTGCCTCACACGCCTCAACCAGGAGCGGCAGGAAAGGTTATTTGCTCACCTCATAAACGAGCAAAACCGGACGAGAGACCTCGTGTTTCAGTCTCTCCAGAGAATCACCACTCCCACGACAAGAGATTGGTCCCCCCCTTACGCCCCCCCGGCACCACCACAGTATTACCGCCACAACAACTGGAGCAATGGCGGGCGCTGCCGGGACAAGCTCACTATTCTGTCAGCCAATGTTAGGGGTCTGCAGACTAACATCGGCGACCTGACGCACAGTCACGTGCTGCCTCACAACCCTGACGTCATTGCCACAGTGGAGACCTTCCTAAACTCCTCGGTGCCCGCCAACTACGGACAGCTGCAGGACTACACAACATGGCACCGCCGAGACAGAACGCATGGCACTTTTGGTGGTGTTGCCGTGTGCTTTAGGAAGTCTCTCTCTGTACAGGTGGTGGAAGTAGACATGCCAGAGCACCTGGAGCTCATATTTTTTAAGGTGTGGACACACAATAATGAAGCAGTGCTCCTTTGTGTGTGTTACCGCCCTCAGTGGCAGGGAAGTGAGCCTCTTCACTTTATCCACACTAATCTGGATGCCCTACTGTACCAGCAAGCCTGCAAACACCTCATCATCATTGGTGACCTCAACCAGCACCTTGTGGCGAGGGCATTTGATGACTTGCTAACAGATTTTGGGCTCACTAACCATGTCGACTTCCCAACCCATATTTCTGGCTCCTCACTCGATCCAGTAATTACCGATCTGCCAGAGGATTAGTCACCTGCCGCCCACTCGGTACCCCTGGGTCATCTGACCACGTGGCCATCCTTACGACAGTGAAAGTGAGGGTGGACAGGGATGAACCGACAACGCGCACCAACTGGCTTTGGCGGCGAGCTGACTGGGAGGCACTGAGAGCTGAGCTCAGCCAGACAAACTGGGAGGATCGTCTCACTGGCACCCTTAACGAACAGGTGGAGGCCTTCACCAGTCACCTGCTGTCCCTTCAGTCAAAGTATGTGCCCTGCCAGACATATAAATCAAGACCAGGGGGATCAGCCATGGTTTGGATTTCGCTGTCGTGAGGCGGCGGACTTGAAGAGCAGGGCCTGGCGACGACTGAGAGCAAGCAGCACCCAAGCCAACCGTGAGTCATATAAAGCTGCCTGCCGCAACATGGCCAACGCGCAAAAAGCCGCCATCCAAAGGTGGAAGACTGACCTGACTGCAAAGCTCTCAGGTCAGAATGTTGGTAAGAAGGAGTGGTGGAGTAGCTTGAAGCAGCAGCAGGGCCTGGCCACGGACTCCACCATCCCCCCCACTCACCACACCGAGCGGTGAGGTAGTGACGAGAGGGAGGGACAAAGCCGAGCTATTCTCCGCCCACTTCTCCACCAAAATGAGTGTTACCCACCCAAACAACACTCCACCCAGGATCCCAGTGCTAACAACTGCTGAGCTGGACAGCCTGCACATCACCATGGAGGAGGTGATGGCCCTGCTCAGCAAGACCGACACGAAGAAGGCTCTGGGACCAGACAACATCAGCCCTCACATACTCAGGCAATGTGCAGCTGAGCTCGCCACTCCACTCACCCAGCTCTACCGGGAATGCCTCACTTCCCAAACATGGCCAGCACTCTGGAAGCAGGCCAGAGTGGTGCCTGTACACAAGAAGGGTAGCAGGGCGGATCCTAAGAACTACAGGCCCATCTCTCTCCTCTCCGTGGTGGGGAAGACGCTGGAAGTCCTCATCACGAGAAAAGTCACCGCCTTCCTCGACGCCCACCACCTCCTTAACTCAAAGCAGTTTGGGTTCAGGCAGGGTAAGTCGGCAGCCGACCTGCTTCTCCTAAACTCTACGGAGTGGAGCACCGCGATAGACAGTGGGAAAGAGGTGTTCGTCGTTGCCCTGGATATCGCCGGTGCTTTTGACAGAGTGTGGTTCAAGGGAATGGCAGCCAAACTGAGGAGCCTTGGAGTGTGTGGAGGACTGCTGCACCTCCTGGAGGACTACCTTCATGGCAGAACCCTGCACACTGTTGTTGATGGCCACTCGTCCTCCCAACACCATATCAAAGCCAGCGTCCCTCAGGGCAGTGTCCTCGGGCCTCTGTTGTGGTGTGTATATTTCAATGACATACTGCAACTAGTCCCCGAGGCCAAAGCTTATGCAGACGACTGCACCCTCACCTTCATCAGCGACAGGAACCACCGGCAGAACACGGTGGACAGAATCAACGCTGTCCTGCAAGTTATTGCATCCTGGAGCTGCCGCTGGCAAATAACCCTCGCCCCTGAGAAAACTCAAGTCCTGCACATCTCCAGGCGGCGAGAAGACGCCCATCCCCCAGCCTTCTTTCTTGAAGGCAAAAGGCTGCCTTTCCAGCAGTCTATCTCCATCCTGGGGGTGGAAGTAGACGCAGGCCTAACTTTCACCACCCACGTGAGGAGGGTTGCCAGGGATGCGGCGTGGAGGCTGAGCTGTGTCCGACGCGTTGGGAAGTTGCTCGACGGTCCGGGGATAGCGTCCCTCTACAGGGCCCAGGTCAGGCCCGTCATGGAGTACGCTCCCCTCACCTGGTCCTCCTGCCCACCCTCCTATCTTGCCGGGCTTGACAGGATCCAGGCAAGAGCGCAGAGGATGGTGCAAATGAGGAACCAGGATCAGCAGCCCAACTTTCAACCTCTACAGCAGCGGCGAGACGTGGCGGGCCTGTGCGTCATGTACAAGGCCCTCAGGCAACAGACTCCACACCTGGCACCACTACGCCTGCCACCCATCCATCCCCACACATGACACTCGAACCGCCGGCCTAATAGACCACCACCTCACTGTGACTGTGCCCTTTGCGAGGACCGAGAGTCACCTCCGTTCCTTCCTCCCTCGTTACAGCCGCATGTGGAACCGGCTGGTGCAAGACACAAACATACACCACTCTACATGCCTCCAGGCGTACAAAAGAGGCGTGAACGAGTGGCTAAAGTGCTAGTGTGACACCAATAAGTGCAGTGAAAGTGTGTAATTATATACTATTATCAAATTATCAACTTGTCTCACTTCTGTAAATATTGTGTATTTTCTTTTGTTGCCAAGATAGGCCTGAACTATACCATAGTCTCAGACCTCTGGTATGTACAACACATGTAACCTAGTTTAAATAAAAAAAAAAAAAAAAAAAAAAAAAAGAGAGAGAGAGAGAGAGAGAGAGAGAGAGAGAGAGAGAGAGAGAGAGAGAGAGAGAGAGAGAGAGAGAGAGAGAGAGAGAGAGAGAGAGAGAGAGAGAGAGAGAGAGAGAGAGAGAGAGAGAGAGAGAGAGAGAGAGAGAGAGAGAGAGAGAGAGAGAGAGAGAGAGAGAGAGAGAGAGAGAGAGAGAGAGAGAGAGAGAGAGAGAGAGAGAGAGAGAGAGAGAGAATGAAGGAAGAAATGGTGTGGAAAGCAACACTCACCATACTTTCATCCAGCGGCTTCACCAGATTAATGATGCCTGTATTCTCGTTGATGGAGAAGTAGGAGGAGTCATCGAAGTTTCCACTGTCGAGGGTGTATCTGATGTCCGCGTTCTCCAGAGTGTCAATGTCTGTGGCGGTCACCCTCAGCACTGCCGTCTCTCTGTTGTGGTCCGTGGCGATGTTTTGCTCGTACAACTGAAGCGGAGAACGAAAAAAACATACCACTGCATTCACTCTCTCTCTCACACACACACACAGAAAAAACCGCTATACTCAAGATATTATATGCCAGTTTACCAAGTGAATTCTTTCCCTATCACTCTCTGCAGGGAAAAATTAACCCTCTGAGCTTGTGAATATGCACTATAATCTAAATATTGGGTCTGGCAGGAGAGAGAGAGAGGAGCATATGTGGAGAGATGAAGGATGAGAAAGAAGATGGACAACATGAAAGGTGAATACTGGAAGGGAAATAGGAAGGGAGGAGTAAAGGGAAGATGAGAGGGAAACATAAGAAAGGAGATGGATAGGAGGGAAGGAGGGAAACGAGCAGGAAAAGAAAGACGGGAATTGATAAAAAGTGAAAGGACAGGAAAGTAGGATGAAAAGGTGAACGGAGAGGAGAGAAAATAAGGAAAGAGAGAGAGAGAGAGAGAGAGAGAGAGAGAGAGAGAGAGAGAGAGAGAGAGAGAGAGAGAGAGAGAGAGAGAGAGAGAGAGAGAGAGAGAGAGAGAGAGAGAGAGAGAGAGAAGAGAGAGACAAGAGAGAAACAGATGAAAAGAGATAGGAAAATATGGGAGAGGAAAACGAAGGAGACTTAATAAGGGAAGATTTTTTTTACTGGAAAGGAAGATAGAAATGGAAAGAGGGAATAGGATGGAAGTGAGAGAAGAGAATGACAAGACAGGGGAGATGCAGAAAGACAGGTAAGATAAGTAACAGGTAAAGGAGGAGGGCTAGTTGGTCCCCGTCTTCTATTAACACACCGGCTTGTCGAAGTTTGGCGGGTTGTCATTAATATCATCCACGATAATCTTGAAGGTGCACGTCTCCTGAAGGGCCTCGTCAGGAGGCGCCCCATCCCTGGCGATCACCGTCAGGAAGAACTCGCGGTCCTCCCCGTCTCTGTCCAGCATCTGATCAGAACACAAAACACTCGTAGTAACTTGATGGCACGTGATTTATATGAAAGGATGTGGATGCACTAATTAGCAAGTGTCTTATATGTTGTGGATTACGAGAGAGAGAGAGAGAGAGAGAGAGAGAGAGAGAGAGAGAGAGAGAGAGAGAGAGAGAGAGAGAGAGAGAGAGAGAGAGAGAGAGAGAGAGAGAGAGAGAGAGAGAGAGAGAGAGAGAGAGAGAGAGAGAGAGAGAGAGAGAAACGTAAGCTTCAAAAAAATGTAATTGTGCAAGCTTAAAAATACAATAAATAAATTAACAAAAGAACTGAATAGACAAGTACAACATTTTCCAAGCATTTCGACCTTGTTAAGTTGAAGTTCTGTTTTTTTTTTTTTCTTACTCTTTTTTTCGTCCCCCGATGGCATGGAATAAGTTTTGACCTAAGCGAAAACGGAAATTTAATATATTAGTACTCCTTTTTCTGGTGGATTAGGAATATTTATGAGTGAGTAATTAGTTGTAGGCTCCGGGCGCACCTGGCGGAGGCTCTCTGTCAGTTGGACGACGAGTGAATTGTAAAGTTGAGCATCTGGTGGCGCTTTCTCAAACATTTCACCTTTTGGTCTCGATAACTTTTGACACTGCTAAAAAGTGACTGGGGATCTTCGGGGATGTTTTGGTGACTCTAATGGTGAAGTAATAAGAATTCTGCACTGTCAATACAAGGAATACTCCCGTGAGAACCTGAGTATTCATTTCTGTGTTCTTTGATAGCAGTGTTTTCAAGATTCTGAAGAGTTTCACTATGTTTCCCTCGGTGTGTCACATAAAGCCGCTCAGTGCCAGCCGCCTCATCACACTGCTTCCTAGAACTTACATACCGCAGTTATTGCAATGTATTTTTGTTACTCTATTATTACTTGCACTTAGATTTTGCAGAGTTCGTACGTTGCGTTCTCGCCACACACACACACACACACACACACACACACACACACACACACACACACACACACACACACTCTATTATTACTTGCACTTAGATTTTGCAGAGTTTGTACGTTGCGTTCTCGCCACACACACACACACACACACACACACACACACACACACACACACACACACACACACACACACACGGAAAACTTGCAATAAAAACACAGGAACGAAAGGGTTAAATATACTACTATTCATTGCAAAAATTCTAGCTACTTATAAGTCACGCCATCAACTACTGGTAACAATCTTGGCTTTAGTTCCTCAGAGAACAGAAAGCTGGTTTTAAAACAATGGATACACGTGAACTGCAAATGCTAAAAATCCCTCCACTGCCATGAAACTTGCTAGCTGTGAACTGCTCCATCTGGTTCGCGTCTATCTAGGTACATCCCAGGCAGAAGGGAGGGTGATAGAGGGAATAGTAGGATTTCTTTCAGGTAATTGTCGATGCTGGTGGTTCACAACAAGCAATTCACACAATGGTAAGGTTAAGTGAAGAACGTGGAGGTTGAGGTGACAGTTCTCATCTCAGGTGGTAGGAAAGGAGAAGCATGTGTTTACTGACCCGTGTAGTAGTGATGTAGCCGTGGCCCGTCTTGGTCTCGATGGCGAAGGTTTCCAGGTCGTTCAGGAGATGGTAAGTGACTTGTCCGTTGACGCCCTGGTCCTCATCCGTGGCTGTCATCTGCACACAAGACATCGCAGCAAGGCCATTAGTTAAATGTGACGTTTCTATTCCTATCGTGGTTTACTGTACAAGAACATTGGCCAATGGAACAAATCTGAATGTAAAAAAAGCTCGTTCAGATAGTTAGTTCTAAGTTAGTTCTAAAAAAAAAGCATACAAAGAATCCATAATTTCTTATTCTCTTCACGTTGCAAATATAAAATTGAACTGTAGCTTCACTCTTTCATCCCCCTCACTCATAAATCCTGAGAGTTTCATGCTTGCTTCCTATTTCTAAAACAAACTATTGAAAGAAAGCAATGATTTAGGGTCTTTTCATCCGCAACAGAATGGTAAGTGTTGCTGGGTGTTCGCCAAATCAATTAATAAATAGTCTATCACCAAAAAACAACGAACGACACAAAATTTTAGATCTGCCGAAAACACTGTCCTTGTCATCGTCCAATGTATAAAAACCTTCTCTTGTATCCACGACAACAATGCCATCATAACTACTAAACCCTATACAAGCATTTTCAAAGCATTAAAACACTACAATTTCTGCACAACACGAAGAAATCTAGGAAAGAATGAGGACTACATGCTCACCATCACAACACGGAGTCCCGCAGTCTTGTTTTCGGTCACGGAAATGCCGTCCAGCACCGAACACTCATTGAATACAGGCTTGTGTGTGTTCTCGTCTGCAGGGAAGTGAGGAGGAATGAGAAAAGCTGGTCTATTAGTGTAAAAGTTGCACCTCTTGCTGTCACACGTGTTGCATCATTCACATAATAATGAGAGCTGCCACACACACACACACACACACACACACACACACACACACACACACACACACACACACACACACACACACACACACACACACACACACACACACACACACAGGAAAAAAAAGGTTGGATTATCGTCTTAAAAATAAACCGATTAATAACATATAGACAAACATGGACTACTTTCAACATAAGCTACAAGACAAACAACTTACGCAGCCACTACCATACAGAACTACAGCAAAACAACAAAACAGCAACAATTGCCAGCAAATATCGAAGAAGCAACAAATAAACAGACAAACAAACAAACACACGAAAAAACAAACAGCAAGCAAAATACTAATGCACGAAGATAAGAGAGAGAGAGAGAGAGAGAGAGAGAGAGAGAGAGAGAGAGAGAGAGAGAGAGAGAGAGAGAGAGAGAGAGAGAGAGAGAGAGAGAGAGAGAGAGAGAGAGTAGTAGTAGTAGTAGTAGTAGTAAAAAATAGAATAACAATACTAGCAATACTTCAAATGATAATGATGATGATAATAATAATAATAATAATAATAATAATAATAATAATAATAATAATAATAATAGTAGTAATAATAATAATAATAATAATAATAATAATAATAATAATAATAATAACAATACATCAGTTCCATGCTCATGCGGATATTTGTAGCATTTCTGAACGTGATCTACCGTCAAGGGAGACAAATTGCCATGTACTCTCGCATTCCAAAGGGCAGGAGTGTGTGTGTGTGTGTGTGTGTGTGTGTGTGTGTGTGTGTGTGTGTGTGTGTGTGTGTGTGTGTGTGTGTGTGTGTGTATCTTTGGTGTCTGACATGCACTACAAAGTATAATCTTCGCACTCACTTTTCTTACCCTTGGGCCACGTAAGTCTTGCTGCCGTCGGTGTAAGAGAATGCGAAATGAACAGTCATTATTAAAGACTCAAGATTAATTTTTAGTGTTGGTGTTTTTTGTCTCATCTTATCTTTTTATCTCTGAGGTCTGTATTCTCAAACGATTCGGTGTTTTATCCCCATTACTTTTTCACAGAGTCTAGTTGAAGTTACTGTAGTTTTAAATGAGTGTTTCCATGATTATAGCGATGCTTCATAATGGATGCTGCATCGCTATTGTGGAAAACTCACTTTATACTCAACTAGACATCTGTGGCGTATGAAAAGTCATTATGAATGCACAAAGCGTTTAAGAATACGAGTCTCATTGTTATCAAATATGAAAATAAATATTAAGAGTTTGTTCAGTCTTTTTAGTATTTAATTACTTTACATATATCAGACTATAAGCAGATATTTTAAATTCACTCTTTTCACAATTTGAGTTCCTATGATGGTATTTACATTGATCATGTGGAGGGAAGTGGCCGGGCTTACCATACACGGGTCTGTTGGCTGCCGGGACAAAGGAGAGAAAGAAGAATGTTGTCGTGTTAACTTGGGCAAATGATACTCTGGAGGCTATTTTTACCTTATCCCTACACTGCGTGGAGCAAAACACAACTTATGCCATAATGAACTGCTACGCTGCACCACTCCACTACCTTCACCAATCACCATCGTTCAGTGTTGATTGAGCACGAGATGAAGAAATACCTATCACTTCTTTCATTAAGTATACAACTGAGTCAACAGAAGTAGGAAGCTATAAAGTCAAACAAATATCACGTTAGAGCATCTAGACACACGCACAAGCGCCTTAACAAACCATTACAAGTACATATGACAAGGGAAGACAAAGCACAGCGGCCGCACCATCCCAGATCACACTAGACGCCTTGCTTACCGATGATGTTCACGTGGACGGGCACCGAGGAGTTCAGGTTGGTGTCATCAATCGCCACTGCCTGGAAATCGAACTCTCTCGTGTTGGCGAAGTTGTTTTTGCCGACACTGATAATGCCGTGTCTGGACTCCACCACGAACTAGAGACGATAAGGAGAGAAATAGGTGGTTGTTATCCAAGCAGATTTGTCTTTCTATTACTGGCCCTTTACGGTTCAGCAATGTGTGGCTCTGTGCTCTCTCACACAGTCACGCAATTGTATAAGTATAATTCACCTAGATATATATTTTTTATTCTTTGCTTATTCTTAATCTCACTCCTCTGCCAGACCGCCTCACCGTGCCAGGAGGCTGAACTCCTCTCAGTTCGTATCTATTAAAGTTGAGTTCGGCGTCCCTGGCCACCACCGTCCCCACGTAAGCACCTGGAAAGGCACATAACAAAAGGACAGTTAATATAAAACCATTACCGCTACTCATGTCTCGGTGATATATACAGTGGAAGTATTTACAAAGAGTGCTCGCTCCTTCACTGCCTCGGCCTTCACTCACCTGTCTTCGCTGATTCCGTGATGGCGAAAGTGTACTGTGAGTTTTCGAAGTAAGGCGGCTCATCAGTGTCTCTAACGCGGATGACAGCAGCAGCCCTCGTCTCCTTCCTCGTAGACCTCGTGTGGCCTGCAGAGCAAACCCCACACGCATCCTCCCTGAGCTTTAACTTTCCCAAAAACTAAGAATTCTGTCCTACATTTGCGAGATCTAGTGTTTTTAATGCTATTCAATTATAATAATGCTGTGAGTGTTTGATGTACTTTGCTTCTAACCTATTACACAAAAGGCAGACTAAGGGCAGATATACAAGTTCTGTTGATGATTGTTTAACTCTTATTCAGTGACTTCAAAACCATATGAGGGTAAAGAGTACGAGTAATTAACCTCTTCAGTACCAGGACACATTTTCATAAATATTCTGCCGACTATCAGGTGATTAAAAAGTTATAAGGCGATTAAAATAGTGAAGACTCTGTCCACTAATCTTCTGACTTCCATAAACCATTCTTAATGGAAATAAAATTATCTGATCATACACAAAACTTTAAGTATTAATGCATCCCAGTACTGAATAGGTTGAAATATAACCAGACCAGCACACTCACCTTGGTCCTCGGCGTACACGTAGAAGCGATACTCCCCTTTCGTGTGCTCAAAATCTAGGGGCTTGATGTTCGTGACCACTCCACCATCGTCTATCGCGAAGTGCTCGGTGTCACTCACTCTATACCTCACGAGACCATTGATATCAAGGTCATCGTCTGTTGCTTCCACCTGAGGGAGGACAAACAGGGAAGGTAAAGCAAAGAAGATCCCCTGAAAAGTCTCGGCAAGAAGTTTTAACATTCGATTTCAATGCCAAGCTGCATGTAGGTATAACATCTTGTCGAGACCACGTGTGTCGAGTCCAGGTTCCTCTTCCCGCTACTCGCACGCTTCACTCAAGCAGAGACAAGAATTCCTTCAGAAATTTTTGCTCCCTGATAAGTACTCACGTGCATAATAGTGGAACCAACAGGGATATTCTCCGGCACATCGGCTTGATATTCACTGTGAGAGAACTTTGGCTGATGTCTGTTAGGAAGGTACCGCCGCCGCCGCAACGACCGCTCGTCGTGGTGGTGGCGCACCTTGTGGTGGTTCTGGTCGCGGTAGTGTTTATGGTGGCGGGTGGCGGCGGGGCTGCTGTTGGTGCTGATGCTGGAGTGGTTGTGATGGTGGTTGTGGTGGGCTTGGTTTGGGTGATCCAGCGTGGACCACCACGATACACTCCACTCCTCCCCGTCATCTATCGTCGAAGAAGCAGACGCCGTCACTCCTGTGGGTGAGAGAGTAAAGGTCTTACATTACACTGTTCAGGAGCAATGCGCCGAGTGATGATACGATTAACAAATTTTTTATATCAAAACTCATTAACAAACATAATTATAAATAGAAACAGATATGTTCACGAATATACATGTTTTGCATTAATATTTCCTCAATCAATGCATTTTCTTTTCTGGGAAAATAATATAACGTTTTTCGTCAGTTTGCTGTCACGATCTATTGCTGCGAGCGATCCTCCACCGTGAGGGAGAAAATCTCTTATGCTTTCACTTTGAATATTCTAAGAAACAACTCTGACATGAAAGCATTGCCGGCGGGACTCAGGAACAACCTCCTCCACTCCACTCCACTCCACTCCACTCTACTCCGATCCTACTCCAGTCCACCTACCGCCGCCACCACCACTACCACCACCTACTGTCTGTAAGTGTGGTTGGAGTGGAAGTTCTCACTTGCATGCGTGCTCTTACCAATAACAACAATAACAAGAAAAAACAATGGTCATATCATCAACAAATACACTAACAGCAAACTAGACAACAATGACTGCAGAAAACTATAAGCCAGATGATGATGATGATGATGACGCTTTCAAAATATTTTCCAAAACCAAACTCGTGAATGTCCGAGGCGATTTGCCCGGGAAAAAAGGAAAGAAAAGTCAGTATCGTATTTCCGTCCCATCAGCACCATCAACTTCTCCGTGTCCTTCTTTTTCCATCTTTTCCCAGGATTCAAAGCGGCCAGCGGAGGAGAAGGAGGAGGGAAAAGAAGGGGCGAAGAAAATGATAGGGAGAAAAAAAAGAGAGGTGACACTGAAAGCGAAGGAGGAAGTAAGGAAAGAATAAAGGAAAAGAGGAAGGAAAAAGAGAAAGGTAGAGAAAAAAGAATTAATGATGACGGAAGGGGAATAGAAATGAATTTAGAAGAGAAACGGATGAAAACTAAATAAAGTGAATAAGAAAAACTATAAAAGAATATCAAGAGAGAGAGAGAGAGAGAGAGAGAGAGAGAGAGAGAGAGAGAGAGAGAGAGAGAGAGAGAGAGAGAGAGTCGGATGAAGAAAGGAGCAACGGACAATGAGGCAAAACGTAAATATACCAATAATAATAATAATAATAATAATAATAATAATAATAATAATAATAATAACAATAATAAGGGTAAATTCAACATATCCTCCTCAGATTAGCAGTTCCTCTCCACCGTCTCTTTCCAGCCCTCGCCGCAGTGGTAATCAGGGTTTTCTTATGCAAATGACACCTTCATCAACATTCTGGAAGTGACTCTCATAATGATGTTATGATGATGTGCTTACCGAGCCAGGTTGACACTGTTGCCTTGCCGAGAGAGAGAGAGAGAGAGAGAGAGAGAGAGAGAGAGAGAGAGAGAGAGAGAGAGAGAGAGAGAGAGAGAGAGAGAGTGTGTGTTTGTGTTTGAAAGTGAATATTATCAACTATATTCATTTGTTTAAGCATTTATAATTCAGGTGTTAATTAATGTAAAGGGTTGAAGCAGGTGAGAAAGTAAAAGGTCCAAGTTTACCCGCGAGTGAAATGTATTTACCAACAAACAGAGGAATATTATGAAAGACTAAATGTTACTCTCTTTTGTATCCCGTCAGTGTGTGTGTGTGTGTGTGTGTGTGTGTGTGTGTGTGTGTGTGTGTGTGTGTGTGTGTGTGTGTGTGTGTGTGTGTGTGTGTGTGTGTGTGTGTGTGTGTGTGTTGTGTGTGTGTGTGTGTGTGTGTGTGTGTGTGTGTGTGTGTGTGTGTGTGTGTTCAGGTGAGGAATTAACACACCTGTGGCTATGATCAAATTATGATTGAATTAAAACACAAGTACTGATGATGATGATGGTGGTAGTACGTATATGAATTATGATGGTATATATAGTTTTAGTGCCTAATGCAGTTGTAAATACATAATATCAAGAGTAGTAGTAGTAGTAGTAGTAGTAGTAGTAGTAGTAGTAGTAGTAGTAGTAGTAGTAGTAGTAGTAGTATTGCGATAGTTGTAGTAGTAGTAGTAGTAGTAGTAGTAGTAGTAGTAGTAGTAGTAGTAGTAGTATTGTGGTGGTGGTGGTGGTCGTGGTTCATGTAACAACAAAACTGATGCACCACCACCACCACCACCATCACCACAAACAGTTACCATTATCATTGACAAGCAAAGAGTATATAATGTTACTGCGCGCTCTTCGCACCCACAATGTGCCTCTTGAAGGTGAAAGATGCCACAATTCTTCCCTGACTGTTTACAATCCTCTGAGTCTTTTTACACTCACTAAAAATGTGTTTGCTCTTTCGGGAAGCAGTGAGTTTAATATTTCACAGGTGACGCTGACTTACTCCTGCATCGATAGCCAAGACAGGTCGCATACATCCCGCCTCAGGTGACAGCCAAGGGTCCGCCAGCCGCTCTCCACGCCACGATGTATGCATATAGTCCTATCCCACTTTTTTTTTTTATTAAAGCATGTGGGCTTTTCACGGGAATTTATGGGCTAAAGGGGATACTTTTTAGGGCACCTCTTATCTCAAAGCCCACCCGCTAGGAAACCATTGCCCCGAGTGAGGAAGCCCAACCTACACTCGGACCGTGGACAGGATTCGAACCCGTGCGCTTGGAGACCCCTCGGACCCCAAAGCACGCATGGTTCCATTGTGACCATTAAATATGTAGGTATGTTTTTCACTTTTCTCAATCATTCACCCATTTTTCATTTAAACTCTACAATTGTCCCGTTTCCTCCTGATTTGCTCTTTTGTGTGTCACTTGTTCTCAAATTTGAATGATATATCCAGCTTTTCTTGGTGAGACTGGACCTTCAGTATACCTTTCTCGTCGCTATTTTGACCAATATCTCTCTTGAATAAAAAAATATCCTCAGTTAACATTTTTTCCGCTATTGTGTAAACCTTGAGAGTGTTCCTCTTACATACATAAAAAATAAATAAAATAGGAAACAGCCTTCCCCAGCATCTCTCTCTCTCTCTCTCTCTCTCTCTCTCTCTCTCTCTCTCTCTCTCTCTCTCAACAAGAAACACGACGAGTCTCCTATGTTCTATCAAGGAAACTGCTTATCAAAACCACCACGCCATCTCACGCCACGGCCACGCCCTTGGGTCCTGCGGGAAGGCATCTGAGAGCTACAGGAGGCGGTGGCGGCGGTGGTGGTGGGCTCCAGGCGCTGACGACATGGTTAGTAATGAGGTGATAATGAGGAGCACGGCGCTGTAGTGGGAGGTTGGCGGTTTTAGAAGGGCGTGTCGAGGTGGTGGCAGTAGCGGTGTTGTTGTTATCATTGTTATTCTTCGTACTCAGTGATAGTGTAGTAGTAGTAGTAGTAGTAGTAGTAGTAGTAGTAGTAGTAGTAGTAGTAGTAGTAGTAGTAGTAGTAGTAGTAGAGGAGGAGGAGGAGGAGGAGGAGGAGGAGGAGGAGGAGGAGGAGGAGGAGGAGGAGGAAGAGGAGGAGGAGGAGGAGAGAGGAAGGTGGTGGTGGTGGTGGTGGTGGTGGAGGATGAGGAGATAATTCACGAAAGCCCTTTGAGAGAGAGAGAGAGAGAGAGAGAGAGAGAGAGAGAGAGAGAGAGAGAGAGAGAGAGAGAGAGAGAGAGAGAGAACGATTTTCAGACGGTGATGCATTGGTATGTGGTCTGCGTGTCATAAAGTTCCTTTGGTATGAACTCGTACCGTTATCGTGGAAACTCGTACCGTTATCGTAGAAATTCGTACCGTTATCGTAGAAACTCGTATCGTTATCGTGGAAACTCGTACCGTTATCGTGGAAACTCGTACCGTTATCGTAGAAACTCGTACCGTTATCGTGGAAACTCGTACCGTTATCGTGGAAACTCGTACCGTTATCGTGGAAACTCGTACCGTTATCGTGGAAACTCGTACCGTTATCGTGGAAACTCGTACCGTTATCGTGGAAACTCGTACCGTTATCATGGAAGCTCGTACCGTTATCGTGGAAACTCGTACCGTTATCGTGGAAACTCGTACTGTTATCGTGGAAACTCGTACCGTTATCGTGGAAACTCGTACCGTTATCGTAGAAACTCGTACCGTTATCGTGGAAACTCGCATCGTTATCGTGGAATCTCGCATTCTTAACGTGGAATCTCGGATCGTTAACTTCCGTCATGCGCATCATAATCGTCGTTATTTATTTATTTATTCATTTATTCATTTACTGAAATCCGTTTTCATTTTAACGGTTTACTTAATACATAACTCATGGTAACTTATCCAGCAGTACAAGTCTTCTATGATGCAATCCAGCAAAGCTCGATTCTTTTTTTTCTAATACATATTGTGTAATTTCGGGAGATAAAAGTAGCTACATACTTTCCACATCAATGTGAAACAGTGTTACAATTTTTTTTATTTCCACATTTCATTTGAAAGACACACTGAGAACCTTTTCATTGACGCTTTAATGTAGTTGTAATAGAATTCGTAATTCAAGTATTGTCTCTGCCTCTAAGTACGTTTCACTGCCACTTTGTTTCGTAACTACGAGTATTGATGTGTTTATTATTGTTATCACTATTATCTTTTTTGGCTCAATATTTTGATAAAGGTATGTATGTATAGGATGTTCTGTTTAAGCTATAATAAATAAATGAAACATGTAGATCCCATATCAAAGTAAAATTTGACTCTTGTAGATCACGTTGGCTGTGTCGATCACATACCAAAGTATAGTGCCTTTTCACACACCATACAAATCCGATCCAATTCTAAATGATTCTGACTTAAGTTATATATTTATTCCAATTCTTTGAGTGAAATATTTATGACAGGAGAAAGAGGAAAAGGAGGAGGAGGAGAGGAGGAGGAGGAGGAGGAGGAGGAGGAGGAGGAGGAGGAAGACGACGAGAACGAGAACCAGAAAAAATGGGACGAGACACCTAATCACCTAATGACTTTTAGAAGAGTTTTCGTTTCTATAAAATTACTAACCAATCACGTTTTCTTTTTCTCCCCGATCCTCGCCTCACCTCACAACCTCCCCGCCCTGTGCGCTTGGTCAGGAAAATTACGGCAGGGGAGGTTAGACGGACTAATGGAGACGAGTTATGAAGCAATCCAACAGACGGGAGGCGGTGCGGAGGGCGGCGCGCGACCTGGTGCTATCTGCAGGGAAAATGTGGCTCGCATAATCACTAGGATGGGGGGTCATTTTCTCCCGCTGGATCTGGATAATGGTTCTCGTGGGTTAGTCACCAATCTGATTTTATCGTCTCTGCTCCTGGATGTATTTGAAATAGTCCCTACCCTCGCCTCCCTCCCTATTTTGCCAGTGTCCCTCGTATATATATATAAATTCAAATTAAAATAGAGAATACAACCTTGTCAATATCCCACCCGATCTCTCTCTCTCTCTCTCTCTCTCTCTCTCTCTCTCTCTCTCTCTCTCTCTCTCTACTGGTCCCTTGTGCTACCTGTCCACGGTCCTGCTCCCTCTCTTTCTTCCCTTACATGTCTTTGCTCCCTCCACAGGCCAAGACTACTGTGTTTTTGCACTAACTAGCTGTGTTTGTTGTGTGGATAGTGAGTTACAGTCCTCCGGTTATGTTTCCTCTTTCATGTTTCCCTATATTCTGTTCATTTTCATAGCTGATACACACTTCTCGCCTCTAATATCTTTCTTTTTAGTTTATTACAGATATATAGAGAAAACTGTAATTTTCTAATTTACCAATGAAAAATCTGCTGTTTTTTTTATCTGTTCAACTTGTACCCATTCAACTATCACGTGTGTGTGTGTGTGTGTGTGTGTGTGTGTGTGTGTGTGTGTGTGTGTGTGTGTGTGTGTGTGTGTGTGTGTGTGTGTGTGTGTGTGTGTGTTTGCATACGACGATCAACACCAATGCACCAACACTCAGCAAATGGAGTCCAATGTTACAACGCGGTATCTACGAGTGCCCAGGTCCTCGCGTGCCGCCCCCCGTGATCGCGCTAATGCCCAGTGTGAGTTGTGGTCATTACCGCCTTGCCGTGGCCTGTGAGCGGCGGCGGGGCGAACACTAATGGGCTAATGATTTTCCACATGTAACGCAACTTTAATGAAGATATCGAAAAAAAAAAGTAATAATTCGTTTCTTCTTTATATTCAGAGCCAAACATTTCAATATTTTAAAATCTATTCGTTTTGCTTTTCTTATTTATTCAATTGAAGAGATTACTCAACAGTTAACGAGTGTATTTACTTGTTTCCCTGTTTGGTATTTGCTACGTTTTAAAAGGTAACTGATTTCACATTATTTTTTTCATTCACAACCAAATATTTCAGTAGTTTTTTTAACCTACTTGTTCTGTAATCTTTCTGTTTGCGCAGCGGAAGTTAATTATCTATTTTTTAATGTCCTTTTACATCTACAGCAGGATGAGGATTTTAGCTTCATTTTCTATGCACTTTTAAAAATCATACTGGCACAAACACACACACACACACACACACACACACACACACACACACACACACACACACACAGACAAATTGTAGAAAAGACTTTTGATGCATCTGAAAGCGTATTGTGTCCATCGAAGCCTTAGTCTGATGGATGTGAGCTGCGTTCTAAAATATTGGACCACCGGACAACATTGCGTCTCTATTCCACCAACCTACCACCACCCCCACTACCACCATCACCCCCGCCACCAGTCCTCGCCATTGCCAGCGCCGCCTTCGCCTTCACATCATAATAAAACTCCAAGAGGAAAGTTATATTGCTAAACGCTTTACTGTGCGTCAGGGAAGCCATCGTCACCTGCAAGCCACACAGCAATCAAGGGGGAACTTTGGCATAACAAATTTTGCGTCAGAGGTAAAGTTTTTTCCCGCCTTTTCATTCACCAGGTTTGCTAAGAACTCTGCGTAAAGATTAATGAGCCATATAGCATCGATTCACTAGAGTTGAACGCCTGTTTAGTTTAGTTGTTGTTTTTTTCGTTGATTTTAACTTTAATTTCTGTTTTATTTTCACTTTATACTTCTTAAACTATGAAGGGTTAGGTTAAGCTACTACACATCTGCACTACCTTACACTCATTTATATACTTCATTACAAATTTTCTTTTATTTCATTTACTCATTGATTGCTTTATGATCTGAAAAACATATGTAAAAATTGCATCATATAAAGGTTCTCTTAACCCCTTCAGTACTGGGACGCATTTCTACCTCAAAGCTGGGACGCATTTTAACCTTGAGTTTTGGGAATGATTAGACGATTTTATTTATATTAGGAAAGGTCTATGAAGTTCAGAAGATTAATGGCCAGAGTCTTCACTATGCTAATCCCCAACATATGTTTATGAAGCTGTATAGAATCGCCAAATAGTAACCAGAATGAATATGGAAACGCGTCGTTTAACTGAAGGGGTTGAGCGACACACAGATATTTCAACAAACGTGTTCCTCCGTACATGCGCCCAAAACATCAATGTACCAAACTATAAACAGCTCATGGTAAGTTACGTGCGTGTACCAACTAACGACAAACAACATAACTGAACGAACCCGATGTGCTACAAATGTGCTCGTGATTTATTGGCCATAGCTCGTACTCTCCTTTACAACACAAAGAGAAGAAAGGATTCACTGTTCGCTTATCACACAACAGAAGAGTGGTATCGTTAAACAACTCTGGGTTTAAATCAGAATAACTGTTGTATTTTTCTCTTTTAGTGCGTGAAGGTGATTGGTCAAGGACACAAAATAGTGACAACAAAAATATATCAAAGCCTGCAATTTGACATTCCAGGAAAAAGGAAGATAAAAAAGAAGGTACAACATAGTGGAGCAAATTCATGGTGATCACAGCTGCTACAATTGTTTGGTGTCCGAATAATTCACAACTGTGCTTTATTTGACATCCATTTATAGTTCGACCTTCCCACGCGTCAGTCCCCCATCACCCATCACCCATCAACTGAACTTTATATTATTGAATATCCAGCTGAGATCTTCGCCTTGTCCGACTCTTAAATCTGCAAGAGAGAAATTTCATTCCATAATTTAGAATGACACTTTACATGAACTTGTCAGTCTCTCTCTCTCTCTCCATCTACTATCTATCTATCAATTTCCAACGGTATCAATTTTGTCCTAATGAATATCTAAGTAACAATATCCACCATGGCACCTGAATTGTCTCCAAGAAATTCCACTGCATTGCCTTGATGATGTTTGGTTTAGTCTACGCTTTCGTGTGCCTGTTATGGCCACTAGATGCTTCATCATACTGAGCACCTATGACTCGAAGCAAACTTACGAGTTCAACTTATTCTGAAGCAATCAATGAACACCAATCACCCGGTAAACATTCCTTCTGGTACCTCAAATATTAAAAAATTCATACCTGTAATAAACACAATCCTACTGAACTATTGAAGAACCCGAAGCAGCTTTTACGAATGCAACAATGGTAATCCCTGATAGAAGCCAGCCAGAAACGTGAGAACAGGACAAACTGCTTCTTAATCATGGTAGCGAAAAAAAAAAAAAGCATTATGTTTGCCATCTCAGGAGAATTTGGCAACTGAAGTAGAGCAAAGAGTGTTCTTCAGTATTGTATATTTAATTTATTTCATGTACTCTTTGTTTTTCATGCCTTATTAAGATACAACACTACCTCTCCTTGTCCTTGAGTCACTGACGTCAGCTGCTGGTATTGTATAAAAACGCTGAAAGTGTGAGTTGCTCTAGCCATTACAAAGACACACTGCTAGATACTGAACCTTGCTTAACACAATGTTGTTAAAGACATCACAGAAAAATATACACCCCATTAAATGCATTAAGTAGATGAATTACTGGACTCAAATGACGCGATACTTTCACAGCCAAGCAACAATTTTCTTTTTATTCTTTCCTTTTCAACATCGACTCAACACCAAGGAAAAGAAACCAGAAAAAAAGAAGAAAAAGTTCTCCGCCAATTATCCAGGACGTCACTCAGGGCAGCTTAACACTGGACAGAATAAAGAATAATAGTAATAATGAAAAAAATGCCTCGTTGAGAAGTGTAACCTGTATAAGCTGAAGACTAATCGGCCTCGCAAAGTGTGCTGGCAATGGCCCTCCCGCCGACTCCTTGCTGCGCCGGCCGTGCTTCAAGGCAAAGTGGCGGCCTTAAGGAGATCATTCTTTCACACGCTGCAGTATTATTTAGTGTCATGACTCCCATTAGCCACACACACACACACACACACACACACACACACACACACACACACACACACACACACACACACATCAAGTGAACATATGACTGGTCTTACTTTTCGAGAGAGAGAGAGAGAGAGAGAGAGAGAGAGAGAGAGAGAGAAGGTATATGTGACAGGTAAACAAATAATAAACTTCGAATAAGATTAATGGTTTCGTGATAAACAACTGGATCGAAGGTGTCAATGAAACACAGCGTCTCTGAATCGTTTTCTTCCTGACTGGAGCACCAAGCATGGGAGAGAAGGCAGTAATGCTTCAGTTTCCCCTCCCCCCTGCTTCCTTCTTCTATTTTTCTTCTATTTTTGTGTTCCTCTTTTTAACTTTTTTTTCTTTTTAAAGAGAGAACGATGTACCATTTGAGAGAGAGAGAGAGAGAGAGAGAGAGAGAGTGTGTGTGTGTGTGTGTGTGTGTGTGTGTGTGTGTGTGTGTGTGTGTGTGTGTGTGTGTGTGTGTGTGTGTGTGTGTGTGTGTGTGTGTGTGTCCTTTAACATAGCGTTTTTCTTTTAGTAAGAACGTTATTTCCAAAACTGATTCCTCTCTCTCTCTCTCTCTCTCTCTCTCTCTCTCTCTCTCTCTCTCTCTCTCTCTCTCTCTCTCTCTCTCTCTCTCACACACACACACACACACACACACACACACACACACACACACACACACACACACACACACACACACACACACCAAAGTATTCACACCATTTATGCTTCCTTGCGTGAGTGAGTTTTCTCATTTAACATTCACAAATAAGTAGTAGATAAATGCATGAAATACCGTTTAAAATGGCATTAAATTAAGTACGTTTAGCATTCCTGTAAAACTGTCATGAATTACACAGCATAGAAACATTTGTACGTGTGTGTGTGTGTGTGTGTGTGTGTGTGTGTGTGTGTGTGTGTGTGTGTGTGTGTGTGTGTGTGTGTGTGTGTGTGTGTGTGTTAAAATGTCTTCTATAAATGACATGAATTAATATATCCCTCTTGAGCACGTGGCAGGTGTGATACTTTCTGATTGCTTATTTTACTGCTACCGTTGTCCTATTTCAATGTTTAGTAGTGTGAGAAATATTGCTTATGTACACGTAATTAAGAGAGAATAGCATTTTTTTTTATATATCAGCTTCGTCGTTATAAAAATGTTGGAAAGACTGCACAATAAAAATAAGTCTGCAGAAAATTGTTAGTGGTTGTGGGAAATAAAGGGTTTAGGAAAAAAAACAGTAATATAAATTCAAATGACAAAATTTAGCTAAAGGTAAGGTAGCTCATACTTTTCCAAAATCTGACTAGAAAAATCAGTGTTTCTATTTTTTTTTTTCATTTTTGCATAAGACAAAATAGAAAGGCAATAAAAAATGGAGATCTTTTTAATATATAATCAACACATTTTTCATAACACATTACAAGAATAAAAAACTAAACACCCCCAAAACAACACAATTTTGGTAACTTTTAATATGCCTTTTTAATCATATCGCACAGTGTAAAATAAAATAAATTAACCAATACATAAAAAACAATAAAAACACAAAACTATACCTCTCAATCCTCTAGCAAAGTGGCCAGTGACAAGTTGAGCCCGAGACAAGCGCCACTTGTAATGCTTCCCACGAATCCAAACCAACACCGTGAAAAATTACAAGCCAAGCACACCACGAACGTACGACCCTCCTTGAATACCCAGCAGTCAACACCACAGCCCTATCATCACCTAAATCCACCACAAGGCATCGACAAATAACGCCAAGCAATATTTCCTGCTCCTAAAAATTTTACAAGATTAAAAATACATGTCACTTATTGAACCTACGTATTACCTACCAGCTCCCACACACACACACACACACACACACACACACACACACACACACACACACACACACACACACACAGCATTGCCACGGCCTGACTTCCCCTCACTAGACTGGTACTAATCCTGTAATTACCTGACCCCTTTGTGCCTTCATCATGACACACACACACACACACACACACACACACACACACACACACACACACACACACACACACACACACACACTTTCCTCATCAGCTCCTCTGTCTCCTGTATCTTCTATTTCCTACTTCCTCCTTCCTTTCCAACTCCTTTGCTTTTCTATTTGGGTAGTCCTCCTCTTCCTCCTCCTGTTCCTCTTCGTCCAGCTCATGAGATAAACACCCAGTCAGTGAGTCAACGTG
Organism: Portunus trituberculatus; assembly: GCF_017591435.1. Taxonomy (NCBI): domain Eukaryota; kingdom Metazoa; phylum Arthropoda; class Malacostraca; order Decapoda; family Portunidae; genus Portunus; species Portunus trituberculatus. Next base: position 5,758,052 of record NC_059268.1, on the reverse strand, counting down.
TGAATCAATTAGTGAACCTTCGCTCTCTTCCTCAAGCTCCTTCAAATTTCGAGGTGAAAAATGAAAGGTAAAGTAACTGGGACCTTATTTCCCGACAAGGGTTCACGTGGGTATTGAGAAGTCACAATGATCATTACATTATTAACAAAGAAGGAATAATTCATCACGTTGGAGGCACCATGTTTATTTGAAGCGGCTCTTAGGTAGTGTTTGTGTTTGTATTCGATGAGTACCGACGAGTGTCTGAATTGGCGACCATCCATTACTATGCAAGATTTATGCACTTTGATTATGTGTGTGTGTGTGTGTGTGTGTGTGTGTGTGTGTGTGTGTGTGTGTGTGTGTGTGTGTGTGTTTCACTGTTTGATCTGCTGCAGTCTCTGACGAGACAGCCAGACGTTACCCTACGGAACGAGCTCAGAGCTCATTATTTCCGATCTTCGGATAGGCCTGAGACCAGGCACACACCACACACCGGGACAACAAGGTCACAACTCCTCGATTTACATCCCGTACCTACTCACTGCTAGGTGAACAGGGGCTACACGTGAAAGGAGACACACTCAAATATCTCCACCCGGCCGGGGAATCGAACCCCGGCCCTCTGGCTTGTGAAGCCAGCGCTCTAACCACTGAGCTACCGGGTGTGTGTGTGTGTGTGTGTGTGTGTGTGTGTGTGTGTGTGTGTGTGTGTGTGTGCGCGCCATGAAACGTCGGGAAAGACAAATTCTAAGAACACATTGGCACACTTAACCTGCCAGGCAAACTTGCTTCTTTAATGCCCACAAGTTCAGACAGTATTTTTGTGCTAAGCCCTCATTACTAGAACAACTACCAGGAAGCGGGTCCTGTTTTTACATTTTACCCTCAATACAACATCTCTGCTTCGAGTCTGAGGCTTTCAAACCAAACTCGAACCAGCAACACAGCACTAATATACCATGCATAACCTGAGCGCTCTACAGCAGAGTGCAGCATGAAAAGAAACGCGCTTTTGTTGGTGATTTTCCAGTCGTTCCGTACAGTACCTCAATGTTGCACGAAGAATGCTGCTTTTTATATAATAGACTTCGTAATGCAACAAAAATCTATACAAAACCTCGGAGACGAAAAACTCCTGTCTGTTTTTATTGACTTTCTTTTAAAACCACCTCATCAAACTTGACCAGTGGCGCAGCAAAGTTCAATTTTTACCTCCTTTCTTTCTTTTCTTGCTTCCCTCCAGTTCTTCTCCCTCTCCCTTGCACCGCCCACCCTTACACGCGCACGCAATAATAATGGACGAATGGCATACACTGGCTGCGCCGAGAGGAGAGAGTCAAGGCACGCTGTAGGGTGAAGCTCGATTCTAGTGTAGCCTTGGGTGACACACGCCCGTATTTAGAAACACCTTGCTTTCTCACCACAACTTTCCAAGGCCACAGAGACGACTACCGAGGTTTTCAAGACAGTTTCTCCTTTTCATTTACTTGCCAATCTTGCCAATCCATCATCAGAACCATAAAAAATACCCTTGAGAGCACGAGGATATTCAACTAGGGACTTTGGAAAACGGTGACGGTGAGAAAACAAAGCGTTTCAGAATACTGGTAGAGACGCGACGTGAGAGCGTGGGTGTGGAAAGGGAGTCTCATTTTCCTGAAGACGCCCACATCGACTTATCAGTGTTTTGTAACGTTTTTTTTTTTTTTCAGCCTCACTTCCTTCTCACTGAAATTCAATGTAGCGAAGAGATGACTTTTAAAACTCTGGAGACGAAACTGAAGCAATGATACGTATCTTTCACTTATAACATTAACAACATATCTCTGACTTTCAACACCCACTGGATTACACTCTTGAACTCGTTTCCTAATTAACATTCATGATACGCGCGAAGTCTTGCTTGATTCACACTCATTTTACAAATGGCACTTTACTCCCGAGACAAATTCTTGGAAGTGTGGCATCAGTTTCGTCATATCATGCATGGCAATGAAGGAATTCACTAACTTCCTGATGAACATTTCCAAAATCCTGGTGCTAGAAATCGTTTGAAGTTACTCACACGCTGCAATCTCAGAGCAACTGGGTCTATTCTTATTAACGATAGATTTGTACAGTTTGAAAATGTCTGTGGTGATAAATGGTTTAAATTCACATTATTCCTTACATGAAAGGAAAAAATACTAGAGATAAAGAAAAAGAAAATAAAACTAAATAGCACACATAAAAAAAACACTACAGCACCAAATATTGATTTAAAAGTTGACGAGAACTACAGAAACTATCCTCATTTTCTAACTTTGAGCGAAAAAATACAAAAGAAAAGAAAAATAAACTTCCCTTCGCATTCTATAATAACGAATACTTCCTAGCTGCGAATTACACGTGCGATGAGCGAAGGTCCATCAAAACTTTTATTACACTCCTGCTGGGGACACGCTCGCCGGCTGAAGGTGTGCAAGCCGTGTGCTACCAGGATGGAGCGACACAAGACTGTTATGAGCGTTGTTATTGCTATTAGCGTTGTTGTTGTCGTTATCTTACTCGGGCCACCAACAGTAGTAGGAACACCAACATCAATACTACTACTTAGCTAATGAAAGAAGAAGAAGAAGAAGAAGAAGAAGAAGAAGAAGTAAAAGAAGAACAAGAACAAGAACAAGAACAAGAAGAAGCAAAAGAACAAGAACAAGAGCAAGAAAAACAAGAACAAGAACTAGAACAAGAACAAAAAAGAAAATGAAAAAGGAAGAGAAGACAACAACAATAACAACAACAACAACAACAACAACAACAACAACAACAACAACAACAGCTTACGTTCATACAGCCACATAATCCCTGGAGCTCGCTCTTCAAGTCACCTCCCATAACAATTCTTCTTCATTTACCAACTCTTTCCTCCTTGATAGCTCACAAAATTATCCACCTCTCTCTCTCTCTCTCTCTCTCTCTCTCTCTCTCTCTCTCTCTCTCTCTCTCTCTCTCTATACGTACATTGCACATCACCATCATTAATTTTCCCGCCCCCCCTCAAAAAAACTTTTCCCTACCTCTGATAAGCTTCTTCCACTACTAATACTGCAACTACTTTTCCTAAGCTTGCATTTTTAGCCTTGTGCAAGTTCTTAACCAACTTTTCCACTCTACACCACCACCACAACCACCACCACTACTTTCCTGCCTTCCATCCTCCTTCCCTCTCCGTATTATTGATCTGCGGTGACTGCAGTGGGCAAGGTAGCTTAATATTGCATGTCTCCGGTAAGTGGCACGCCTTAGGCACCGACAGAGAGGGGGTGTGGGTCGCAGGGACGGGGTGGGGACGTAACAAGGAGGTAGGGAGTGGAGGAAGTGAGGGGAGAGGGGATGTAATGTAAGTAAGAGGGAAATGAGGGAGGTAAAAGGTACATTAAGTGGTGCTCCTTCAATTTTTCGTCATCCACAGTGAAATGAGGAAGAGAAAATTCACTGGTGTTTGTCAGAAATTGGTGGCATCGTCTTTAGTTGTCTTGGCTGTAGTAGTAGTAGTAGTAGTAGTAGTAGTAGTAGTAGTAGTAGTAGTAGTAGTAGTAGTAGTAGTAGTAGTAGTAGTAGTAGTAGTAGTAGTCTTAATAGTAGTAGTAGTAGTAGTCTTAATAGTAGTAGTAGTAGTAGTAGTAGTAGTAGTAGTAGTAGTAGTAGTAGTAGTAGTAGTAGTAGTAGTAGTAGTAGTAGTAGTAAGTAGTACTAGTAGTAGTAGCAGGAGCAGCATCAATAGCAGTAATATACACCTTCAGTTTAGACACATGACACACACACACACACACACACACACACACACACACACACACACACACACACATACACACACCCAGTCACACCACCACGCAGACTCAACAAACATAACGAGTACGGACGTAATTACCACCGTGAATTTAGTGACAACCGTTGATAATAAACGGGCGTGAAATCTATCAAATCATCAGTGAAATGTGACTGTAATTATATGCCAAGGTAGGGCTGGGGAAAAAAGTGTTGACATCCAATCATTCACAAAGTTGGAGCCAATGGACTGTGTAATGATAGGACTCACTCCATCACAAAGCGCAATATAGTAGCAGTAGTAGCAGTAGTAGTAGTAGTAGTAGTAGTAGTAGTAGTAGTAGTAGTAGTAGTAGTAGTAGTAGTAAGAGTAGTAGTGGTTGAAGTAGTAGTAGGGAGAACGAGGAGGAGGAGATGAAGGAAAAAGAGATGGATAAGGACAAGAAGAAGAATATAGAATAGGACAGAAAAAGCAAAAAAGGAGAATAAATACAAGAACAAGAAAAACGAGATAGAGAAGGAAAATGAGATATAAGATGTTGAGAAGAAGAATATAGAAGAACAAGTAAGAGAATATAAACAAGGACGAGAACGAAAAGAAGGACAGGATGAGCCATACAAGAACCACCACCACCACCACACACCACCACCACCACCACCACCACCAACACCACCACCAGATACAGAAACACATATAAACGAGGTGAACAAGGATTAAAACGAGGAAAAGGAGAAGGACAGGGTGAGCTGTACAAGAAACACCATCAACACCACCAACACCACCAGATACAGAAACAAAGACCACTAACACCACCACGTTTACCTACACAAATTTTCCCAGCATACCCTCCACACCACGTCCCGTTTCAAAAAGAGGAAAGAAAAAAATTAATCACTTCAGAGTCAAGAAAACGGGAGAACACAGTAAGGTCTCTGAAACCCATTAATATTCTAGGTATCAGCCTCTAAATCTCAAGACCCCGTTCATTAGCACCGCATTTCACCTTTAATTAACATATTTTTCCCTCTTATTTGCAGCGATCCTATGCCACAAATAATAATGACGCATCCACCTCTCGCCGCCCCTTCCCGTCCCTTCCCGTCCTTTCCCCGTGATGATGAAGGCCGACAGTTTCTTTTTCACCGCGGCCTTGGAGGGAGAAAAAGACTAAAGAGGAGGAGGAGGTGGTGGTGGTGGTGGTGGTGGTGGTGGTAGTGGAGACAGGTGGGGAAAATTAGTCGAAGGGGGAAGAAAAAAACGTGATAGAAATATAAGAGTGAGAACGAGAAGAATAAATATTGGGAGGAGGAGGAGGAAGAGGAGGAAGAGGAAGAGGAGGACAAGAAAATGAGTTGCAGGTAGAGAAGAAAAATTATCAAGGAGTAATAAAGGAGGAATATGGATAGGATGGAGGAGGAGGAGGAAGAGGAGGAGCAGAACGAGGGAGAAAAGATGAAGATGATGATGATGAGGAGGAGGAGGAGAAAGACGACGAAGACGAGAACACGGACAAGGAGGAAAAAGAAGACGAAGATGGTGATGTTGATAAGTGAGAGACGGAGGAGGAGGAGGAGGAGGAGGAGGAGGAGGAGGAGGAGGAGGAGGAGGAGGAAGAAGAAGAAGGAGGCTGGAAGAGCAAAATTATTCGTAAAAGGAAAAGAAAATGAAGCAGGAAAGTGAATGTTTTTGAAATTCATATGAAGGAAAAGAAAGCGAAGAAATGAAGAATGAAGAGAGAAAAGGTTAATGACTATCGGAAATTAGGAAAAAATAAAAGAAATACTGACAACGAAAGAAAAGAAATCAGAAAAAAAATTAAAACGAAAGAAAATGGAAAACGAAAAACAAGACAATGAGAGAAAATCAGAGAAAGAAAACGAAGGAACTGAATAAACATAGGAATTTAAAGACAACAATGAATAAAGATGAAAATATTAACGAACCAAACGAACGAAGAAAGACGAAAGAGAAAAAATATTTGAATCACGAAGAGAGAGAGAGAGAGAGAGAGAGAAGAAATACAAAAGAGAAAGAAAATCAACCAAACGAATAAATATGGGACACGAAACTAGAAAAAAAACAAGAAATAAAGAATAAAACGACCAGAAGAGAAGAAACTGAAGCGAAAACGGGAGATAAGACAAACACAAAGATGAAATACAAATAGAAATAAACGAGAGAGACAATCAAGCAAACGAATAAAAAATAGAAGTGATAAAAGGGTAAAAAAAAAAAAAAAACTAAAGAAAACCTGATGCTGATGATGATGACCTTTTGTAGTGGTGACGGTGAGATGACGGTGAGGTGATGGTGATGTGTGATGGTGAGGGAAGAGTGAAGTGCAGCTGACGAGGAGAGAGAGAGAGAGAGAGAGAGAGAGAGAGAGAGAGAGAGAGAGAGAGAGAGAGAGAGAGAGAGAGAGAGAGAGAGAGAGAGAGAGAGAGAGAGAGAGAGAGAGAGAGAGAGAGAGAGAGAGAGAGAGAGAATTTCATTAGTTCTGGGCAGAGGCTGATCAATTATAAACGTGACATTCAGGCTGGACACAGTGAGTTTGTGGATCCATAAGTAATGTTCAACCACACGCCTGTATTCAATGCCTACTACTCTAATTACTACTACTACTACTACTACGAGAGAGAGAGAGAGAGAGAGAGAGAGAGAGAGAGAGAGAGAGAGAGAGAGAGAGAGAGAGAGAGAGAGAGAGAGAGAGAGAGAGAGAGAGAGAGAGAGAGAGAGAGAGAGAGAGAGAGAGAGAGAGAGAGAGAGAGAGAGAGAGAGAGAGAGAGAGAGAGAGAGAGAGAGAGAGAGAGAGAAAGAAAGAAAGAAAGAAAGAAAGAAAGAAAGAAAGAAAGAAAGAAAGAAAGAAAGAAAGAAAGAAAGAAAGAAAGAAAGAAAGAAAGAAAGAAAGAAAGAAAGAAAGAAAGAAAGAAAGAAAGAAAGAAAGAAAGAAAGAAAGAAAGAAAGAAAGAAAGAAAGAAAGAAAGAAAGAAAGAAAGAAAGAAAGAAAGAAAGAAAGAAAGAAAGAAAGAAAGAAAGAAAGAAAGAAAGAAAGAAAGAAAGAAGAAAGAAAGAAAGAAAGAAAGAAAGAAAAGAAGAAGAAGAAGAAGAAGAAGAAGAAGAAGAAGAAGAAAAAGAAGAGGAAAAAGAAGAAAAGAAGAAGAAGAACAACAACAACAACAAGAACAAGAAGAAGAAGAAGAAGAAGAAGAAAAGGAAGGAAAAGAAAAAAAAGTGAGGAGGAGAATATTGATAATAACAATAATAAACATGTCTGTACTCATAATTTTGTTTGTGTTCCTGTTTGTCTGTATGTTTGTCTCTACCTGTCTTTTTGTAGCCCTCTCTATGTGTCATGTGTGTCTGCTGTCTCTCTATTGTTAAGTTATCTGATAGTATATAAACATGTGTCTCTATACGCTTGTTTTTCGTTCGTTGGTACATATTATAAATGCATGTACAATTTTTCGCCTCTCTAGGTCAGCCCGTCTATTTTCTTGTCCACTGTTCAGGTTCTGCAAGTTTTCCTCTCACACTCAGAGACAGACAGACAAACTGGCATACAAATGGGCAGACTAACAGACAAAAACACCTTTCCTGCATTTCATATCTTTTCATTTATTTGATATTTGATCCTTGAAACGAGATATGTTAATGTCCATCGCTGCTACATTCATATATAGTATAGTAATGTATACATATATTACTGTAACACTAGATGCGAGGCCGAGTCGTGGTTCAGAGGAGTTTTGAATATGGTGTAGTGTGAGGGTGAGACTCGTGGAGGGCTGTAGGTATCCAGGAGTCTGGATCTGTCTCTGTCTGGCTCCCTCTGGCTCGTGACTTTTAATATTTTTCTAATAACTTCAGACAGAATTGAATGTTTGAACTTGAAATAACCCATGACACTCAATGAATAACAAAGAAAGTTCATACGAGGAGACTTAAAAATCTGTCCAGTTTTGAGTGTGCTAGCGAGAGGGACGGATATTCCCCTTCCTGTTAACCTCTTCAGTACCATTACCCATTTCCGTACTCATTCTGGTTACTATTTGATGATTTTATACAGCTTCACAAACTCACGTGGGGATTGAAATAGTGAAGACTGGCCATTAAACCTCTGACCTCCATAGACCCTTCATAATGTCAATGCAATCGTCTAATCACACTTAAAACTATAGATGAAAATACGTCCCGGTGCCGAAGGGGTTAAGCTTGTAGATATGAAATCGTGGTGTGCAATATTCACGTAACACATACAGATGTAATATAAGATTATAGGTTTCTGTATGATAATATTTTTTTTAAATAGATATGATGCACGTATTTCCAATGTTTTTTTTTTCTTTTTTTTTCCTATTCATTTACACCAATTATAATTTCGCGCATTCTTGAACATTTAGTAGTATTGTTGACTGCAAAAATCTGACACTTATTATATTAATTTCATTTTGACATGATATTCATAATCCAGTAAAAAATATTTCCATTCATTTGGTGCCGTTGTTGCTGCAGAGGTTTCTCATTGTTGTGGGATTGCGTGCGTAAATCGATCAGGTCACGCAAGCCTCACCGCGGTGCGTGGTCTGGAAAGGCAGGATGATGGCCGCTCACGGAATTATGAATCGCCTCTGCACTGTTTTGGAACTATTGTAAAAAGCCAGCGCGTGTTTCAGACCTTGGTTGTAATACATTTAATAGCAAAAGCGTTCTACTCAAACATTCCAGATTCGCTACTACCTCAAGTCACCAACATAAACATTCAGTGCTGAAGTGCACGCGAGGCTCACAAATGAAGTCTTTTATCATCATCCCACCATCAAGCAGAGCTGTACAGGACGGCGGATGCATAATGAATAAAAAGTCAACATAATTCAGAGCACTGGAAAGAACCGTAAGGAAGAACTAAGAACAGAAAGATCTTTCTATTTTAATGACAATTACTGAAGTATATGTATTTCAAGGGCATCATGAAAATGAAGATTATCTCTCTCTCTCTCTCTCTCTCTCTCTCTCTCTCTCTCTCTCTCTCTCTCTCTCTCTCTCTCTCTCTCTCTCTCTCTCTCTCTCTCTCTCTCTCTCTCTCTCTCTCTCTACCCATGTTCCCTGCACCTGGGTATTTACAAACAAACATCTCACACATTCATTCCACGTCCTCCTTTCAGCCTTCTTGCGGCGGCTATACCACTCTCGTATTTCCCTCGTTGAGCTGATTCTCGCGTCCACTATTTCACGGGCAAAGCTGGGCTCTCTGTGGTGCTCCTTTGGTCAAGTGCGACATAAACCTATCCTCTAAGGGCTCAGCATGTCTCATTTGCCGCTTCAGGCGTTGCTTTAAGGTCTTAGACAAGTGAGAGTAAGGCTTATGGCCCGTTATGCATGAGGGAAGCGTGTTAACTCAGAGTATCATGCAGGTGAGGGAAGGTTTTGCATCCATACTGACCTCCTGGCTCAGAGTGGGACGGTGTTAGCAGATTTAGCTCATAATGTGTTGCTCCTCCTAGTTTTTTTTTTTTTTTTTTTTGCAGTGGATGAGGCAAGTAGGTTTTTTTTTTCTTTTTCTTCATCTGTACTTGACAAAGATTTAGTCTCGTAAGTTATTTCTTTATGGTTTGGTTTCCTATGTGGTGTGGTTCTCGATGTTTTGCTCTGAAGATATCACTGCCTCATGTTTGGGACAGCGTAAGTGTCATCTTCCATATTTCTTTACATTCCAGAGATTCTTAGCTTTAACTGAATACTGCACAACTGTTTCTTTGCTTTATCATCCTTATCAGCTTTTTTCTTTCCACCAGTCATAGGGAAACATGCTCACTTATACAGAACAGGACGAAATATTTCCTCTTTTGGGGTTACTTTGTTTCTCTAACCCTATTAAACCTACGAAGAGGAAGCACACAACGATGACAGCGGTTCCCAGCAAGGTAAGCCAGACACAATCAGCTGTTCTTGTTTTATTTAACGTCTGGTGTTTAAAGGACAGAAGGCGATCAAATACACCCTTTTCGAGATGCCCTACTCTGATTTCTTCTTTTATTCATCAGCACAGTATTCATTCATTCATTTAGTCATTCATTTCTTCACCACTGGACATCCGGGTGGGTGCGTGTACAACTGATAGGGAAGAAAGAGGCGAGGCAGAAGAACTAAGGGAATCATAGACGTGACGGAGTACAAGTCTTTCTTTGTGAATAAATTGGTGCGACTGTCTTCCAAACCTTAACCTTTCTTCCCTTCCCACCATACTCGTACAACTCTCTCTCTCTCTCTCTCTCTCTCTCTCTCTCTCTCTCTCTCTCTCTCTCTCTCTCTCTCAAATGCCAACCAGAGTAACATATTTATGCTGTGTTTGCAACTGTGGGTACTTCTCTCCCTCTCCATTCCTTCCTTCCTTCCTTCTTTCTTGTCTCTCCCTTGCTCCCTTTCTTCCCTTGCTTCTCCTTCATCATCATCTTCCCTCTCCTTTATTGCCTCCGTTGCATCCTTCCCTCTCCCTCTCCTCTCCCAGTCATCACCACTCTCCATTCCTTCCATTTCTAGATTCTCCAGCTACGATCCAGTGTTACATATATATATATATATATATATATATATATATATATATATAGAGAGAGAGAGAGAGAGAGAGAGAGAGAGAGAGAGAGAGAGAGAGAGAGAGAGAGAGAGAGAGAGAGAGAGAGAGAGAGAGAGAGAGAGAGAGAGAGAGAGAGAGAGAGAGAGAGAGAGAGAGAGAGAGAGAGAGAGAGAGAGAGAGAGAGAGAGAGAGAGAGAGAGAGAGAGAGAGAGAGAGAGAGAGATTGGAGTGGTGAACCCTGCTGTGGTGCCATCGTGGTGCCATTGCTGCGGGGGTTCTTGTTGTCGTTGTCGTTGTTGTTGTTGTTGTTGTTGTCATTGGTATCGTTATCAATGTAGCTGTATCAGTACCAACAAAACAACAACAACAACAACAACAACATGAAAATATACCAACCCCAAAAAAAACAACTCTAAGAAGGACGCAACAAATATAGCGTCACCAGCGGTAACAAAATATACTCGTAAATGACGACGGCGGTACGAATTTGAGTAATAATGGTCGTAATGAAAATGGCAACACAGGTGATGAAAATGACAATAATGGCTTTGGCGGTGGCGGTGGCGGTGGCGGCTGAGGCGGGACTGATTCTTAGAAGAGTTATACAGAAAGGTCGCATGTGTCTGGAGGGAGATAACCTTTGCAAGGCGAAGTGGACGCCACGAAAAGCTAAAGATTCTCTCACCACTGCGAGAAAACACCACCAAAACGTCTATACTTTTAGCCAGAACATCGCTAACACAACCTGTACTGAGCGTTGCTTTGCTCTTTCCCCAAGGGTATTTTCCAAAGCCACAGGGATGATAAGCCGTGTTCTACGTAGCCTTTCTTCCGTTAGTAATGTATCAATCTTAATCTATCGCTACAACCATAAAAAAAAATCTTTAAAGACAATGTAACTTCATATAAAGCCTATTCAAAATCATAAAACTGCTCCATGTTCTCAGGAGCCTTCCTTCCTTAGGAATGTATGAATCTTAATAATCTGTCACTGCAGCTACAAAAACACAACCCTAAAAGATCATAGAACTTCAAATAAATCCTTTTCAAAGCAGTGGAGGTAGGGCAAGAAGTGTTTCAGAATATGGCACCAGGTCTCTCACGAATACGCCAACACGCCATCAGCCCGCCGCCTGCAGCTCGTGACCTGCGAGGTGCTTGGCGAGCTGAGAGGCGCGGAGGGAGCAACACTTGGAGCCAAGTACTCTGCCGCCGCCCTTTGAGCCTCCTCACCTGCGCGCTTCGACCTCCTGCAACTTTATACTTCGCTCTTACTCCACCGACGGCAATGTCTTCAGGCGGCTCTCGGCGGCGACCCTGTTCCTAGTAACGTGCTTTAGCTACACCGAGGGACGTTGGGGTAGTGACGGTATCCAGCTGGCGGCGTCATGTGTTATGCAAAGCCGCTCCAAAAATAGGGACGTGTGTCTTGCTGTGCCGGGCATGGGCGCGTGACAGTCTCATCGCGCACCTTTAAGCATTTGAGTGAGGGTAGACGCTCCTGGATTTTTTTTTTTCTTCTTCTTCTTCTTTATATTCGTGTTCTTGCTTGGTTTTAGTACAGGTGATTTTGGTCAGTGATTTTTTTAGTATTCCGCTGATGTGTTTTAAGACACGTGTGGATATCAGTATCAGTATAAATATGAATAATTAAAGGCATCATTTTGCCATATTGTTATCTTGGTGGAATTTACATATTTGCCTTGAGCAATTTAAAATTTTTCATTATAAAATATACGCTCAAAAATTCGGCAATAGAATGTCTGGAATGCTTCACAGCCGGGATAAATGTTTCCTTACTTATTAAATGGTTTGTGATGTTAGCCTTTTCATTTCCCAACACTTTTCTGATAACCGCTCCAAACATAATGCCTTTTGCCTGCAAGCTTACGTGCCTCCTCGCAATGAACACGTCAGTCACCGCGTCCCTTCATCCGATAAGGAAATTTTAGCTTGTCTCTGATGGTAAATGTGCCTCTGCCTGGGACACGAGATGCTTCTATTCCTGGACAGAGAAAGCTTCCCCTATCCTTGAACGGTATTAACTATTATAAATATGCTTTTATTTTTACCATTATTTCTCTCATGTTCTTTCTCATACTTTATTCATTATCCTGAAGAACGCCTTTTTTTTATGTTTAGTTCTATACGACCTATCGCTGTGGTGTATTAAATCAATCACTCGCCCAATGAAATCAGGACAGGAGATCAGCAGCTCCTTTCCCAGGCGGCGTGCGTCGTGTAATTGCTACCGTGTGAACTGCCGCCACAACCCATGCCACTCCTCCAAGAATGACCAAACCCAAGAGCAGCTGCAGCGTCTCCTCCTCGTCACGGCATTAGTCCACAGTGACATTTCCCTGAGACATTCTTACAGTGCATGACATTTCGTTTTCTATCAATTTTTTTCGCATCATTTCGGTGAGTCAGAGGTCACAGTTCCCGTCACCAGCACCACCACGACTGATGAGATAAGCAAGTGGTGTCCTGGTGCTGAATACGAATGACCATGGAGGAAGGGCGAGCAGCAGCAGATCTATTGATCCTTACAAGTGTGCGACATGTTACAGTAATTAATTTAACCCTTAAGTACCACGACGCGTTCCCATGTTCATTCTGCTTACTATTTGGTGATTTTATACAGCTTCAGAAACACATGTGGAGATTGAAATAGTGAAGACTGTGGCCATTGTTATTCTTCTGACCTCTATAGACCCTTCCTATTGTCAGTAAAATGGTCTAATCGTGCACAAATCTCAAGGTAAAAAAAAATGTGTCTCAGTACTGAAGGGGTTAAAGTCATTCGTAATAGCAAAAGCAAAGTTTCGCACGTTATAGCGTTTTTCCTCTAAATCACTGTGGATGTTTTTTTCTTATATTTTCTTGCTTATTCTTGCGACTTCCTGATTTTAACCCTCGTATCTCTACCTGCTTCCTGTTCCTTTTCCTGATCTTCTTTTGTAATGATAAACATGAACCGATGCAATGAACACCCAGGGTTGACGAAAATCCCGTGTCATCACTGCGTTACGGCGATGCTGAGTAGACAAGGAGCACGTACATGTATCAACCATGAGCAAGTATACATTGCTGGTACACACACACACACACACACACACACACAGTTGACACCACCTGCAGGACAATATACACCAGGCCACAACAGTCAACACGGTTCACTCATTCATATTTAGGTGTACACAGCAGGCTGCTCCTTCAGTAATTGCTCGTGATGGGTGCAGTCACCTTCACCTCTCCCTTCCCCCCCTCCCCGTGTGAATGTGTAGTGGACGTGGTAGGGCTGGAGGTGAATGGCGTTGGTGGCGGTGGATGGTGGTGGTGGTAGTGGTGGTATCAGTCGCTGCCTCCGCCCTCCTGTCCAGCACCTGCACAATATCACGTTATTCACCCACCATGGCTGTCACCACCATTATCGACCAAATTGAGACCCAGTGTGGCGGTCAAGTTACTGTGATTGCCGCCGCCGCGTGTACCTCTGCCCCTCTGCCCCTCTGCCTCTCTGCCTCTCTGCCCTCCACACACACCGAAAATTGACTCCGTGTAGGGAACGAAGTGAGAGAAGTGAGAGCTTTTGTGATGTTCCTTCCTTCCCTCTTCCTCTTCTCCCCAGTATGAAGTTAGTCATTTTTTTCAGTTTTATTTATCTATTGTTCTTATGATCATATACAAAGATATAAAAAAAGAATTAAGAGAATCTACGAATTGATATGATAATGAAACTTCTAATTCTAAGTGTCTACTCGCCTACCTGTCCGTCTCTCTCGGTCTGTCGAGGTGTCTGTCAACTGAGTGTACCGCAACAAACGTCACAGTAACAGAAAACTAGCAACAGTAGTAGTAGTAGTAGTAGTAGTAGTAGTAGTAGTAGTAGTAGTAGTAGTAGTAGTAGTAGTAGTAGTAGTAGTAGTAGTAGTAGTAGTAGTAGTAGTAGTAGTAGTAGTAGTAGTAGTAGCAGTAGTAGTAGTAATAAAAATAATAGTACCCATAGTCTCTTCGCCTCACTTTCTCATCCACCACATTTGAGCAATAAATAAGTAACACGTCCCTTGCTCTGCCCGCGACCAGACTTTGATGGACCGCTACACTTTTTTAATTAAAAGGAACTCGGCGACGACTACTGACACTTCCCCACCTGCGCCCCAGCCTGAAGCTCTGGACAGGCAGGACAAGGCATGCTCGTAGAGGGGCCTGTTAAGGGGACTAACTATTAAGAGGACCAGATGCCGCCGCCTGCCAGCAGTGTTGTAGGGTCTGCCGTCTGCAAGGTTGTGAGGGTGAGGATCTCTACCACAGCACGCCTTGACCTGGAATAACAGTGGGGCCCTAATGAAGTGTCCACCGCACTCTCCCTCCCCTCGCGTCCCCTCCGCTGGTCCACACTTCACGACAACCATATGTCCTTTCGTGTGGTGATTCGACTGCCACGTGCTGCGCGACACACCAGATGGCAAAGACAACAGTGGCAGCACAGGCTCCTCGAGGACAAAAGCAATCTCTCTCTACTGCACCTTCGACTCATCCTCAGAATAGAATCACACGATCGCAACTCGCACAAGTGAAAAGCCACTGGAGTGAAGCCCATGCATATTCGATTAGCGGCGCGACTCCAGCGGCGTCGTACACCAGGAAACACGGCACCGCTCACCTGTCCCTGACGGCTGAGATACGTACCAAACGGCTCGCTGTTATACCAACCCTCCCTCGCCATCCCCGTCCCTCTATCACTTCCACCATGCTGCCCCTCCATCGCGCCCACTCTCTCCCTACCTCTCTCCACTTCCATCGCGGCCACTCTCTCTCTCCCTATACCTCTCTCTTCCCTCCATCGCGCCCACTCTCTCCCCTTCCTCACTCTCTTCTCTCCATCGGGCCCACTCTCTCCCCACCTCTCTCTTCCTCTCCACAGGTCCAAGCCGCCACCCAACTCTCCTTCCTTCTCCCCTCCTTCCTTTCTTCCCAGCGCCACGCGAGCTGTCGACGGAAACTTACCAACTGTGTCGGATGCAGCCAGTTTTGTGCGTTGGATTGGAATGCTGATTGTTTCTCTTCCTGCATGCAGAGAGAGAGAGAGAGAGAGAGAGAGAGAGAGAGAGAGAGAGAGAGAGAGAGAGAGAGAGAGAGAGAGAGAGAGAGAGAGAGAGACGGACAGATAAGACAGGTGAGGTGGACCGTCTGTCCTTTATTAGATCGAGCGCCTTGAGTGACTGGCTGTCGCGGGCCGAGCTTGTCACCTTGGCCAGTGAATTTACACCAATTAGACGCCTCTTGACGTCACGAGCCTCGCTGCCACTGATCTGCTCGTTAATTGAAGCGTTGTCTGCGATACTGAACGTGAGCAAGAGAGAGAGAGAGAGAGATAGAGAGAGAGATGGTGAAGGTGGGGCCAGACTATAAGAATAAGTTGTAAATAATGCACACAAAAGCAGCACGATTGAAAAATGTATATATTGAATAAAAAAAATAAAAAGTGAAAGCAATAAGGAAAAATTACATTCCCAAGGTAAAGAAAGTAAAAAAAAACATTGAGAGAGAGAGAGAGAGAGAGAGAGAGAGAGAGAGAGAGAGAGAGAGACGCACACACATAACATAACATACACACGAAAGCAGCCCCCTTCATTCTATACGATTACCGATCATTTCGTCATCCCCTCGGTCGATCGGAGTCGGAACCTGTTATTTGCATCTAATTCCACGGCAACTAGGAGCTCGTGACGCCACCTCGTATTGCCGCAGGATAAATAAGAGGGAAACACGTGAGTAATCTGAGAACTTGTACATACACACGTCAACACGATACTGCAACTCTGACGCAAGCTTCTAGGATAGGAAAGAGAATCGTGTTTGAGATGAATGTATAAAGAAAGTGATGAAAAATGTATGAATAATTAATGGATCGGGAGAGAAATACATCATAGTTCCGTGTATATATATGTAAGATCTAACCTGACATAACATAATATTACATAACATATACGTAATGTAAGCCGATAAAGTCGAGCCTAATGCAATCCAGCCATGTATTACCTCACTTTTTTTTTTCTTTTCTTCTCTTCCAATTTATTCTTTCCCATTTCTATTCCATTCAACGAATCCTAACATCATCATCCATGCTTGACTACCATAACCATAACCATAACCATAACCTAATCTCACCTAACCTAACCTAACCTAACTTAACATAGAATATATCCCAGCGAAGTGTAATTATCACATGTGACAATCTAATCTCACTTAACCTAACTTAACATAACCAAACGTAAGGTAACAAAACCTGACCTAAGACAACCTAACTATATTTTTCCCTGCCTTTCCCTTTCCTTCCCATTTCTAACCCATCTCTACTATCACAGAACCTACACTAACCTAACCTAACCTAACCCAACCAACCCTAATATCACACAACCTAGACTAACCTAACTTAACCCAATCCTAGTATTACCTAACCTACACTAACCTAACCTAACCTAACCTAACCAATCCTAATATCACAACCTAGACTAACCTAACTTAACCGAACCCTAGTATTACCAAACCTAACCTAACCTAATCCAACCCTAATATCACACAACCTAGACTAACTTAACCTAACCTAAACCAACACAAAACATTCCAACGACATAATATTCGTGTACACCATTTCTCCTGTAGCATTTATTTCTGTACCATTATTTACCATTCTTTTTTCAGGGTGCACTTTTCTCAGCTACGTCGAAGCAATACCATAACTCTCACAAAAACATATCGACAAGGAAACAGCCCTGGCCAGACAACCTACAGGCCACAGCGCTACTAAAACCCTGAAAAACACTTAGCTAAACTCCAGAGAGGGAACGTATGTCATCAGCGAGTAGGAGGGAGGGAGGGAGAGTGTGCCGGGATAGCGTGTAATGTAATAATGTAATTCTGGCTCCTACATTATGATTAAGGTGGGATGGCGTTACACAAGCAAGGTCTTCACTATGTTTTGTTATATTTGTACCTTAATTTATTTCTCTTTTTCCCTGAATCTCTGTAAATGTGGTTTCGTTGTATTTCTTGTATATTTTTCGTTATTTCATTGTGTTTTCGTATGCATTTCTCCTTCTTTTCTTTTTAATGTAATTTTCCAGTTTGTTTTGCTGCCTTTCTACGTTAAGATGTATATTATTTCCTGAATCTTCGTGGATGTCTTCTTCTGGACCTTTATTCATAGTTGATGATGTTTATATACGTGTTTTTTCTTTCCTTGACTTTCTTCAACACGTCAGTCTATTCATTTTTTTTTCCTGAATCACTGTTCAAGTTATTTTCTTTTATACATTTTTTTCATTTATTCTTTACATTTTTTTTTATTTTACCCTTCATGTTTCTTAATATTTTCTCTGGATTTTCTTTATCTTCTTTGTGCCTCCCATCCCTGTCTATTTTATCACCCACTTCTCAAACTCACCTACTCCTGTCTCCTCCTCGCTTTATTTCAAATGTATCTACAGTCAGTTTGTGTTGAGAGAGAGAGAGAGAGAGAGAGAGAGAGAGAGAGAGAGAGAAGATTTAAAAAACATCAAAAGACACATTTAATGGAATAATAACTCGCATGAAACTCACTCTCCCTCTCTCTCTCTCTCTCTCTCTCTCTCTCTCTCTCTCTCTCTCTCTCTCTCTCTCTCTCTCTCTCTCTCTCTCTCTCTCACCCTCTCTCTCTTTCTCCCCACAACAACAAAATCCTGCTTATTGTGGCGCGGCCCTTGATGAGGTAGACACCACAACACCGCAGCTGAGCTCAGTGATGGGGATTAGACACCACATGTTCGTGATCTGAAGAGAGAGAGAGAGAGAGAGAGAGAGAGAGAGAGAGAGAGAGAGAGAGAGAGAGAGAGAGAGAGAGAGAGAGAGAGAGAGAGAGGGGGGGGGAGGGTCGGTTCAAGGGAGGAATGAAAGGGAGAAGGGGGAGGGAGGTTGAGCACGTGTCGAGAACAGAAGGAGAGGGTAAAGGTGATGCCAGGGATAGGGATGGAGATGGGAGATAGGGGAGGGAGGAGAGAGAGGAGAGAGTGTGTGTGGAGAGAATAAGGGAGGTTGGAAGTTATAGGGAGGGTGCTGAAGATTGAAAAGAGGAGGAAGAAGGAGAAGAGGAGGAGGAGGAAGAGGAAGAGGAAGAGGAGGAGGAGGAGGAGGAGGAGGAGGAGGAGGAGGAGGAGGAGGAGGAGGAGGAGGAAACGTTTAAACGTGAAGTGTAATTAACCTGTCGTGTTATTCTCTCTCTCTCTCTCTCTCTCTCTCTCTCTCTCTCTCTCTCTCTCTCTCTCTCTCTCTCTCTCTCTCTCTCTCTCTCTCTCTCTCTCTCTCTCTCTTCATTAAGAGGGATTGGCTTGGAGAGAGAGAGAGAGAGAGAGAGAGAGAGAGAGAGAGAGAGAGAGAGAGAGAGAGAGAGAGAGAGAGAGAGAGAGAGAGAGAGAGAGAGAGAGAGAGAGAGAGAGAGAGAGAGAGAGAGAGAGAGAGAGAGAGAGAGAGAGAGAGAGACAGACAGACAGACAGACAGACAGACAGACAGAAAGAAAGGAGAGAGAGAGAGAGAGAGAGAGAGAGAGAGAGAGAGAGAGAGAGAGAGAGAGAGAGAGAGAGTGGTAAAGGGAAGAGGGGTGGAAAGAAGGGTGATAATATGGTGTTGAGTGTTGGGAGGTGCTGAGGCGTGAGAGAGAGAGAGAGAGAGAGAGAGAGAGAGAGAGAGAGAGAGAGAGAGAGAGAGAGAGAGAGAGAGAGAGAGAGAGAGAGGCACAGATGTTCAAGTGAATATGAGCAGGATTAAGTTTTTCGCCCGAATCCGCTCACCACTTGATACGGGATCGGAAACACACGGCCTGTCAAACCCACACGTGTCCTGCGCCCGCTAATGAGGACGAGGATTACAACAATAACAATGAGTAGTAGTAGTAGTAGTAGTAGTAGTAGTAGTAGTAGTAGTAGTAGTAGTAGTAGTAGTAGTAGTAGTAGTAGTGTAGTAGTGTAGTAGTGGTGGTGGTGGTGGTGGTGGTGGTGGTGGTGGTGGTGGTGGTAGTGGTGGTAGTGCAGTGGTGGTGGTGGTGGTGGTGGTGGTGGTGGTGGTGGTGGTGGTGGTAGTGGTGCAGTGGTGCAGTAGTAGTGGTAGTAGTAGTGGTAGTAGTAGTAGTAGTAGTAGTAGTAGTAGTAGTAGTAGTAGTAGTAGTAGTAGTAGTAGTAGTAGTAGTAGTAGGAGTACGTGACATCATAACCACTATCTACTGAAAAGAATTGTAAACAAATCATACGTAAGGTTAAAAACAATGCAAAAAAAATTAGACTCTTATTAATTGAGTCTCGACACAATACTCAGGTGCGGTCCAGCCTGGCGCACACCTGGACACTCCCCTCCCTTCCTCACTCCCTCCCGCCATGGCACCTGTCCTCTTCCCAGGCCACCCAACCCCAGCCACCCCTCACCCAGCCAGCCAGCCAGCCACACTCAGCTCAGTTCACCTGGCAGGAAAATAACTCTTGTCAAATACAGGCCACAACAACTCACCTGGCCAGTGGAGCGGCGCCTCTCGTCCACCTATAAAGCCATTATTACTTACTCTATACCCGTTTTCCTTCAGGTGTTCTTTGTTTAACTACCTAGTCTATCTACCTACTGTCTATCTTGTTCCCGGTAGTGTCCGTGTAGGCGTACGTGTTGGTGTTTGTGGTGTCCGTGGCCGTCCCTCACCGCCCAGGACAGCGCACTCCTTCCATTGTGTTCCAAATTGTAAAGTGTCATCGCTCGTGCGGACTGTAACGGGCGAGTCAGTGAGCGGTGCGGCGTCTCAATGTTTCTGTATTTCTATCTTTTATCATCTTTTTCTGGGACATTGTGAGTAGGGAATGAGATGCTTTGTGTGTGTGTGTGTGTGTGTGTGTGTGTGTGTGTGTGTGTGTGTGTGTGTGTGTGTGTGTGTGTGTGTGTGTCGGTTACGGCGGCGTGTGATATACTATGATATTGATTTAAATCGTCCATTATTTTATTTTCAACGGAATAAAGTTGATTTCCATTGTGTTATTTATTTGGAGCCGTGATTACACACCAGAGTGCAGTGCAAAGGGGTGGCTGAGAGAGAGAGAGAGAGAGAGAGAGAGAGAGAGAGAGAGAGAGAGAGAGAGAGAGAGAGAGAGAGAGAGAGAGAGAGAGAGATTAGTAACACTGTCTAACCCTCAATGAATACTAATATCATATAACCGGTGTATCTCATTTGCATATCACTAAAACAATGAAGGCTAGAACGGATTTTTAAAGTTAGTGGCAGAGAGAAAATTCATGTTTATTACTGCTATCGTTTCTTGGGCTGGCTGTTCCTGATAGAAGCCGCGACAACACATCACTTCATCTAACCTCTATTCTATGTCTATGCTGCTAAACCCACTACAGTCTGTCTACTCTGGAATAGCTCTTGAATTTAAAACATATTGTAGCTTATTGATAACGTAATTGATTTTATGTGGATAATACTTGTTTTCTGTTGATCAACGTACTTACTCACGGTTTTCCTCAAGATCTGACAACCATGCACTCCCTGGGACGTCATTCAAACCGAGACCAAGTAAAGTAAACATACTATAGGAGTATACCTTTCCTATGTTCCATCAACAACCTCCTCTTTTGGAAATCTAAGTATACTATGAACCCGCGTGACATGCTAAGTTAGAACGTAAATACCAGGCATAAACACCCATACGACTCAAGCGAATAGATGACACTTTGACTAATGTACTTCTCCTTCCTCCCTGTCACCGCCCTAACAGTAAAGAGGGAACGCGTGGTTAAGTGCAAGAGACAGGGCTGCAAGGTAGGTAGTCAGGCAGACAGTCATTCACGTGGCTAGACAAGAAGGCAACTTTAATATTTGATCTACATTACAAGTTTCTTAATGATTTCCAACTTGGACCAAATTACCTACAGCTGGAGTGTGTGTGTGTGTGTGTGTGTGTGTGTGTGTGTGTGTGTGTGTGTGTGTGTGTGTGTGTGTGTGTGTGTGTGTGGTCGACCTCCCTCCCATTTCTCTTCATCCTCCTTACCCATCAAACCCCCTTCAGGATATCACCCACCCTGCCATACATTCACTCCACCCACTGACCCACCACCCAGCCTCCCTTACCCGCCCATCTGCCGAACCACCCTATCTCAGTCCAGCCACCGCTCGTTCTTATGCCCACCTACTCAAGCCACCCACTTAAATCACCTCCCTTCATCTCCACCCTCCCTCTTTTCCTACACATACTCGCCGTTGTTCCGCATCTACTACACCCCCCACCACACACACACACACACACACACACACACACACACACACACACACACACACACACACACACACACACACACACATCTATTTCTTTCCTTATTCAGAATCACAATACCATTATAATATTTCATGAATACATATAGTACCCAAAGGACGGCTGGGAAAAAAAAAAACACCCATAAAAACACACATGGATGAGCCCTTACACACACACACACACACACACACACACACACACACACACACACACACACACACACACACACACAGCGCACCGGTAGCAAGATAATGACATAAAACGGTCGAAATGTATTCAAATCAGAAGCAATTACCGTCGGAATTAAAAAGAATCGACAGTATGCAACAGCTGAATGGCGTACTTTGGGGTGAATGTGTGGACCAGGAGGAGGAGGAGGAGGAGGAGGAGGAGGAGGAGGAGGATGAAAGGTGAGAGAGGCAGTACCAAGAGAGGCAAGAGAGAAGGGAAAAAAAATAGGAATGAATGGAAAACAATACGGTACCAGAATAACAGTTTGTATACCGGACTGTAGAGAGAGAGAGAGAGAGAGAGAGAGAGAGAGAGAGAGAGAGAGAGAGAGAGAGAGAGAGAGAGAGAGAGAGAGAGAGAGAGAGAGAGAGAGAGAGAGAGAGAGAGAGAGAGAGAGAGAGAGAGAGAGAGAGAGAGAGAGAGAGAGAGAGAGAGAGAGAGAATGAGGTTGAAGGGATAAGGGTAGGGGAAAGAGACGAAGGAGAGAAGGATAAAGAAGGGAGAAAGAGATATTGTATTAACGATGTGTTTAGGAGAGAGGGAAAAGTGAGGGAAAAGGAGGAGAAGGGATGAGGGGAAAGAACAAGGATGAGGAAACTTAGGAAATATTGATGGAAATATAATGGAAAGAATAATTTGAGAATGAGGGCACACACACACACACACACACACACACACACACACACACACACACACACACACACACACACACACACACACACACACACACACACACACACTAATAACAGGAAAACATTTCGCCAAACCATTTCACTCCTTTTAAATATTCATAACCATCTACACACGCCTCCTCCTCCTCCTCCTCCTCCTCCTCCTCCTCCTCTCCTCCTCCTCCTCCTCCTCCTCCTCCTCCTTGTCGTCTTCCTCACCGTCCTGCTTTTCTTCCTCTTCCTCCTCCACCTCTGCCACTTCCACCACACGTTACAAAAAACATTTCCTACATTCCCTGTCACACTTTTACGATATTTCACGCTGCGTCCTTTTCAGTTTCAGTTTTCTTTCATCTTTTTTTCCATTTTGTTTACCTCAGCGAAGCGACATTCGTTTGTTATTGTGATTTGTTTCTTTTCTTCTCTCTCTCTCTCTCTCTCTCTCTCTCTCTCTCTGCTCGCTTTTGCTATTCGTCTGGTTTTTTTTTCTTATTCCTTTCTGGTTTTGCATCATTCATTTTTAGTTTTCTCTCTCTCTCTCTCTCTCTCTCTCTCTCTCTCTCTCTCTCTCTCTCTCTCTCTCTCTCTCTTAGTCAAACGTCAAACTTCTCTCTCTACAAACAATATTTCTGCCATTATTTTCTTCTCTAACTTTGTCCTATCCATTTTTTTTCCGATTTCCCCTTAGCGTGTATTTATAACTGTGGCTCCTGTAGTCAACACACACACACACACACACACACACACACACACACACACACACACACAGTTCTATTTATATTTTGTTCATTGCTTCTCTTTTCAACATTATACTTTTCATTTCGTTCTTGTTCCTTGCCGATCTCCTAACTCCTCCTCCTCCTCCTCCTCCTCCTCCTCCTCCTCCTCTTCTTCTTCTTCTTCTTCCTCCTCCGTTTTTCTCCTCCTCATCCTCATCCATTATTTCGCTTCCCTCTGCAACCCTCTTCTTCCCTCCCTCCTCCATCTCGTAAAATTCTCCTCTTTTATCCGTTCCCTCCCTTATTCTTCTCTAATCCCTCCTTACCTTTCCCTTCCATCCCTCTTCCCTCTCTCCTTCCCTCCATTCCCTTCCTTCCTGCTCCTAACTCCCTTTTTCCTTCCCTCTGGAGGCGTTTCAAGGAGACTTAGACCCAAGGGAACACTTCTCAGGGTGTCCCTAGAATGTGTTAGGTCTCCTCCTCCTCCTCCTCCTCCTCCTCCTCCTCTTCTTCCTTCTCTTCCTCGTCTTCTTTTCACACCTGTTCCTGTTCCTCTCTTTCGTTTCTTTCTCTAGTCCTGTTTGATTTCTCCTCGACTAGAAAGTATAAATTTTTCCTTCCTCCTATTTTCATTTCTCTCTTTTTCCTTTATCATTCTTCCTCTTGTTCCTTCCTTTCTCGTCTTGTTTCTATCATTATTCGTATCTTCTTTCCCTCTTTTTTCGATTACCAAGTGTATATTTCCATTTTCTCTTACTTTCCGTTTATTTTCTCTCTTTCTTCTTCGTCATTCTTCTTTCTTCTCTTCGCTTCCGTTTTTTGCGCCGACTCGTGCTTTTGTTATGCATATATTTATCCTCCTCCTCCTTGCCCTCCTCCTCCTCCTCCTCCTCCTCCTCCTCTTTACGCTGTCATCTCCTGAAGCAAATATCACTCTGTTTCCTCCCTTCTTATCTCCCTCTCCCTTTCTCCCTCCTTGTTCCATTATTTGTCTGTCATTCTGTCTTCTTATAAGTACATTTCCGTCAGATTGTCTTTTTGTGTATGTGAGGGGAGCGTGAGAAGGGGAGGTAGATGCTGCGTGCCTCATTATATTCCTTGTTTTTTTGGAATTCTGTGCGAGTGAGGCGATGAATTACTTCCAGCGTGGAGTGCTGTGAATGTATCCGTCTGTCTATCTGTCTGTCTGTCTATCTGTCTGTCTACACAAAGGAAGATGGAAAAGCCAGTCAGTTTGTTGTGCATGCGTGAATATCCGTCATGTTTATCTATCATTTTTTTGTTTATAAATTTGTTTAATCTTTACTACATTAGCACCATGAATACTAAGTCTCTCTCTCTCTCTCTCTCTCTCTCTCTCTCTCTCTCTCTCTCTCTCTCTCTCTCTCTCGTCATAACTAACTTTCACAGATTCTTTTCATCTCTCCGTGTCTGGATTTACATATGGTGGCTGATACGCGGACAAGGCAGGGCGAGGCTGGGGAGAGGGAGAGGCACATAGGCAAACTAGCTCCTCCCCTCCCTACCCGAGCCTACCCGACCCCCTACCACCCATTACCCCTGCCTCCAACACCCCTGCCTCCTCACCCTCGTTAGTTTCATCGGACAACTGGCCTCCCTTCATCCCCTTATGACAACACTTCATCTCCCCTCACTCCCCCTCAATCACCCGCCTCCCCTCGTCCCGCCCTCTCCCCAAACATTACCCTCCTCTCTCCCTCCTTCCCTCTCAATGCTAGTCTTTCTCTTAACCACCTCACCCCCTCCCTCTCACCCCACCTCCAATTCGTATAGGCCTCCCCACTCGTACCTTCTCCCCATAACAGTACTCCCCTCTCTCTCTCTCTCTTTCTCTCTCCCCTCGTTTTCCTCAAGCCTCCCCTTCTCTCTACCGCTGGCCACCCCTCGTTCTCACTTCTTCTAGGCCTCTCGTGACCAATATCGGCCACAAAAACAAATGGCCCATTTATTCTTATCTGCCACGTCCACCGTTTAGAAGGGAGGCGCGGGTGGCCCATGTACATTACCCGGCAGCCTCCCCACGATGACCTAATGCCCACGCTTCCGCTGCACACACGCACACGCACACGCACACACGCGCACACGCACACACACACACACACACACACACACACACACATTTTTTTTTTCTCTGGCAAACTAAAAAAATATCTTTGTTACCTTATCTAAATTATTCTTTCCTGTCTACACTTGCCTTTTCCTCTCTCTCTCTCTCTCTCTCTCTCTCTCTCTCTCTCTCTCTCTCTCTCTCTCTCTCCCATCAAACATTCCCCACACAAGATTTCCCCCAAAACCAATTTATTATGATAGATTACAAGAGTTTTACCACGGGGAGTAACTGTGGGTGAGATTTTCACGGGAGGAATGATCTTGGGTGGCATCAGCGTGGAAGCGACTCTCGACCGACCCATCCCGCGAAGTGAGCAGTGCGTCCCAAGCCAGATGGTCAGTTAGCGGCAATCGTGAGGTCGTTTATCCTGACCTGAAGTGCTTGAACTCAGAATGCCTGGAAATATCGATCGCTTCACTCTCGCTCTTCACTCCCCACTCCAACACACAGATGGTCTACCCACGGCCCACATTCCCCAGCGTTCCGGCGTCCTGTCACTACTTTCCACAGGTTGTAGTGGAAAATATTGCTGTTTCACAAGAGTTCAATAGTGTTTACGTGATTCTAATGATAGTTTAACGACGATATTGCGTCATCATCCGGGAAAGGATTGAAAAGACCAAGACTAATCATCCGTGTGACCTTTGAAAATAAACTTGAGACCATCAAAACGTTACAAAATAAAAAATAACACTGAGGGTGAGAGAAAACAACATACAAACGCTACTGAGCCGAAACCGCTTCCAAAATACAAACCAAATATTGAGGATGGAATACAATACAACATCTAAACGCAACCGAAGACCAACGAGCTTCAGAAAACTGCCTAAGTAAACAGCGGTGAAGAGAAAGACAGATCCGGGTTTTCAGATTCATGTGCGGGGGAGGATTTCAATCGCGGTCGTTAATGTCGGCTGAGGGAGCGGCGACCAGACAGACCAAGACCAGACGGGCCGATCCTCGCGTGGACCAAGGAGGGAGGGATAGGGGTAGGAGAGGTAGGTACTGGGAAAGCTAGACGGGGTGAGTGGGAGGAGGAGTAAGGGAGGGAGAGAGAGAGAGAGAGAGAGAGAGAGAGAGAGAGAGAGAGAGAGAGAGGAAAAGAATGGTATATACACAAAGGTCCAGTACGGATGCGGTTGACCAGTGACCACCTTCCTCGTGAATCGTGCAGCGAGACATACGGACACTGAATGAAAGGACAGACACAGACACACGGACACACAGACACTGAAGAAAAAAAATACAAAAATATTAGACGTAGAAATCCCGGGGAGACCTCCAATCTTAGCTAATCCCTGAATGGCGCCGGGCGAGATATATGGGCGGGAATGGGTGCTGGTGTCGGGGAAATGGTACACTGGGGCCAGCCATCACCACTGGGTCTTCCTCTCCGCCTCTGTGTTTTTCGTGAATTTACGGAGTGATATTCTGATTCACGAGGATCTTCCAGTGTGGAGAAAGAAAACGAGAGTGCGAGCCTAAGAGAATGTTTGTTATGGAGGAAGAGTCGAGTTTAGTTAGTATTCAGAAACATTTTGCTCTCTCAACACGACTATTTTCAAAGGCCAGAGAAATTATTATCTGGATTCTTAAGAGTGTTTATCCTGTTAATACTGTAAATTTCGCTAATCTGTCACTACAGTAATAAAAACACCTTCAAAAACCTGTACTTTTTAGTTAGAACCATAGTAGAAAGTAGTGGAGATGGTGCGCAGAAGTGTTTACAAATATGATCTTTAGTGTTGCATCTTTAAGACATTTCTGAGCCGCACACTCTCCCAAAAAGGGTCTCGTTGAAGTTACAGTAGTTTTTAATCTAGTGTTTTAATCTATTTATGCCTTTGAAAATAGTTCTTGTGACAAACGAAAGTGTTCAAATATTATGTCATTTAATTTGTGCACTGTTAGTAGTAGTAGTAGTAGTAGTAGTAGTAGTAGTAGTAGTAGTAGTAGTAGTAGTAGTAGTAGTAGTAAGTAGCGTCACCTTCCTATCACCAGCTGCACTTCACTGTCCCTCTTATCTCTTATCTCTATCCCCGCAATGTTTATCGGGCGGTCAACATTACCCGGACATGGCTGGTGGTGGTGGTGGTGGTGGTGGTGGTGGTGTGGTGGTGGTCTCCGTTACTATCACCGCCAC
Organism: Portunus trituberculatus; assembly: GCF_017591435.1. NCBI lineage: Eukaryota > Metazoa > Arthropoda > Malacostraca > Decapoda > Portunidae > Portunus > Portunus trituberculatus. The sequence goes on along the minus strand of NC_059268.1, from coordinate 5,730,468 downwards.
TTCTCTTCTTCCTCCCTCCCTCCCACAACCATCGCTCTTCCCTGTCTCCATAGCTCTCCTTCGCCATTATCCTCGCTCTTTCTTCCTTCTTCCTTTCCTCCAGCAACGATTTTACCTGCTCTCTGTTGTTCCTTTGGTTCTTCTCTTCTATTCTTAGTTTTTATCTTCTTTCAGGTTTTTTTTTTTTCTCTTATTTTCTTCTTTCTCTTTGTTATTCTGTTTTTTACTCCTGCTTTTTCATCTTTTTTATTTGCTTATATCTTTCAGCTTGTCTTTTCCTTCTTTTGTTCTTTTATTTTCTTTCTCTTTTTCTTATTCCTCTAAACAGTAGTATTTTCTTTCTTTCTTCTAATTTTTCTTGATAATTTCTTCTGCGTGTTTCACTTCATCTTATTCACTTCTCTCTTTTGCCTGTTCTTTTTTTTCTCATTTCTTTCGTCAGCTTCAGTTTCCAGTTTCACCCACGAATGTTTGCTTTGTTTGTTTACGAGGCTGAAGTGTAACGCATCACCAAAAACACAACACATCCTTGCCATCCAGTGCGAGGCAAGAGTCATAGTCTTCGTGAACCCGTGACAATCAAGAGCATCATCTCAAACACCCTCTCCATTATTACAAAGGGAAAATAATGTTTTATCTACAAAAGCGTGATATTAACATCGACATTTCCTAACCTACAATCAGATTTTTTTAACTGTCCCCCTGTCACCCGCGTGTCTTTTTCTCTCCTTCCCCCACAAACCTTGGCTGTAAAGAGAAAACTTCCCCCCGCAAGTTCTGAGAGAGACAAATGAGTCCACATGTTGCGGCGCGGAGACAGGAGCGGTGAGGCGGACACAAAGAGACGCGTCGCGAAATGTGTGCAGAATGAGGAGGAGGAAACCTGAATGAGTGAGACGCACAACTTAGAAAACGGAGACGTGCTCGCGACTGGGCAAAAGACCAGCGGTGGGCGACAGACACACCGGTGGGGCGAGACGGTGAGAGGCGGGCGGGATCCTTAATGCGGAAAATAATTACTTCCTGGAATGGAAGGACCCTAGTGAAAAAAATATCAAAGGCTGTCATCTTTCCCGCACGAATGTCCGTCGCGCGGAGGTTTTCCTGCGTCCAGTGGCACCCTTTCTTTTTCTCCTCCTTTTTCTATCATAAACCTGACCGGACCATCAAACACACTGGCGCTCTTTTTTTATTTTTTCTTTGTCGGGTCCTGTTTTCATAGGCCAGGTTATTGTCTGCTGTTATAAATAAATCCCAGATTATTATTCATGAAGAGGATAAGGCGAGGAGGGGATGGGATGGAGAGCGCAGGGAGAGGAAGGAAAGAGGAAGGAAGAGGAAGGGTTGCATATGGCGAGAGGGAGATTAAGAGGGGAAGAGGAGAGAGAGAGGAGGAAGGAGACACAAGGAGGCGGGATAGTGAGGGGTGTGTAGGGTGCTTGGGGGAAGAAGAGTGACCGGATATGAGAACAATGAGGGAGCGAGAGCCTGGGATGGACAGGCGGCCACGCTGCTGCCGAGGCGGGCAAGGGAGGCGAGGGGCGGAAGCTACCCACTCCACACACAATAGGCATCATGAAACCAGTTGTCAAAATACATTCTAACAAATCATCTTCACTGAGGAAAACTTTCTAAACTGACAAATCTATTCAGCGATTCATTATTTCCGTCGTTGCGTCCTTCCCAGAATTTGAAATGGTTAATAGCACAAGACAGGGTGCTCAGAAGGCCAGATAAGAATAGCCGCTTTGAAATTTCCTCAAGTGAACTAATCACCGCTTGTTTCGCGCGTCCATGAGCATGCTGGAAATGCGCTGAAGGTAACGGAACAGCCAGGGCGCGGGGTATTTGGAGGATGGAAGCTCTAGAGGGGAAGTATCTGGGGAAGTAGAGCGTCTGGGTGTTTGCGGCAGAGGAAAGCAGCTGGGACAGAGGGTGTTTGGGATCAGGGAATATCTAGGGCTGGGATTATGGATCACTTGGGAACACAAAACATCCTGGGATAGAGAAATGTTTATGGATAAGTATATACGTAGTGACGTTGTGTTTAGAAGCGGGGACTAGATGAGGCGAGGAGCGGGCGAGGCGGGGCACATTGAGACGAGGGAAAAAGCCTCGCTACGTCACTTTGTCATGAATAATCCATTTTATTACTTGACAACTACGAAGGAGGGAGCGTGAAGGCAACTCAATGTAGGGGAGCTGCGGCGGCGTAGGGGATCAACACGAGGAACTTTGATACACGACTCCGTGAATACAAGGACCTTAAACATCATAAGTTGTTACACTCTTTCCTTGCCTTCCATATTCACGTTAATTGTCCAGACTCCCTCGCTCTGTATCCTTCTGAAGCCAGTATGTAGCTCCAGAGTGCCTCGCGTGAGCCGAGGTGACAGCGTCGCGTGCACGGGTGGGGAGCTGCGAAAAGGTCACAATGCAAACTTTGTTCTACCTTATAATGACCAGCAGTGGACATTACGGTGAACTTAAGTACGGGGCGAGAGGAGACTAAGTACGAGGGAGAATCAGCCACCAGTTATTTGGAGTAATTTCTTTCCATAAATCTGCAAAATTAATAAATTCCAAACTTCCTGAGACAAACCAGCAACAGGAAAAAAAAGGACATTCAAAGTAATCAAGCCACGCACAAAGACACACACACACAAAGAGAGTGAAGGTACGAGGTATAATGTTGTGTTTTACAGTATGCCATCGTGACAAAATTGTTAGGTATACAATGGTAGTCCTTCCACCCCCAATCTGTCCCTCCCTTCTGGCGTGACTAGCTCCCTTAGCCCCTCAGCCGTCCCTTCCTATGTACCCCGCCCGCGGCCTCACAGGGATACCAGAACCTCGGCTCATTACCGCTGAAAAATGAATGGCAACAGTCACCGAGAATAAGAAATTGCTTGTCACGAATGTAATAACTCAGAGAAACGTATCATGTTTTCGTTCCTGATGGCGGAGTTAAATATCCGGTAGATGAGGTGTAAGAGAGGAGGGAAGAAGAGGAAGCGGCGCGTGCAGAAAACAACGGGGTGAGAAATTGTGTGCATCTGTGTCTCTCTGGCGACTCGCTCTTCACTCACTCCTTCGTGGTAGTCCAGGGTTACATTTCCAATTATCTGCCCGAACCTTCGTTACACAGGGGGGCGAAGTGGTCGTCGTGCATTATTCAACAGTGAGGAACATTACGCCTGACAAACGGACTCGACTCTCAGCGTCCCTCGCCCGACTGCCGGTGCTGCTGACGAGGGACTGACAACAAGTACGAGCTGACACAATGACCGGTATTCTGAAACGCTGTATTCTCAAAGCGAATGTTTTTTAAAGGCCACGGAGATTTTCAGCAAGTTCTCTACAGTGTTTCTTCAGTTAATAATGTGGATGTCATGTTAATTTGTCAGTAGAACAGTAAAAACACCCTTAAAAACCCGTGTAATTTCATCTATAGCCTGTTGGAAGTAGCGTGTGTGGTGCGAGCAGGAATGTTTGAGAATACAGTGCAATGAACGACTCGCCCGCCCCTGCAGCTGCTCCAGGAAGTCAGTCAGGTCAGCGTGACTCACTCGTGGGTTTCGCTGACGGAGTGAATAGCTTCGTGGATTAGAATGCCAGAAAAAAAATGAAAGTATTACCAAGGTCAAAAGAATCAGGTAATTTTCAGTGTTACATCATGAGTCAGGGAGGATTCGTGAAAACAAAAAGAAACACGTGGAGAAAGAAAGGTAAAGGAGAGAGAGTGAGGGGAGAGTGAGGGGAGAGAGAGGGGAGAGGGAGAGGGGAGCGTTCAGTGTCACCATCTCCCCGTGAAAACAATAAACGGAATGAGGATTTCTAGATACTAAGGCTGAAACACACACACACACACACACACACACACACACACACACACACACACACACACACACACACACACACACACACATCATACATGCACGGACAGACGGATATGGAAAGAAGTGCAATATCTACAATAGTGAAAATTGTCAACTCGTGAACACTGACTCTGTATTTGTGAGTAATTTTAAGTAAGTAATTATTAGAACATTTCCCCTTTTAAGATGTATATTTTCACCTCTCGAGTTGCCTATGTCTAAATAAACCGCTTATCACTATTATCATCATCATTATTATTATCATTACTACTACTACTACTCTCTCTCTCTCTCTCTCTCTCTCTCTCTCTCTCTCTCTCTCTCTATCACCGAGGTCGAAGAAGTCACTAATTTTCGATAAGCAATTTCGTGAAAACTCGTGCAGGTTCCCGTGGGCGTCTCTTGGAAGTACAGGAAGGAGGAGAGCGCGAGTCGGAGAGAGAGGGAGAACAAGGTGGGAAGAGAGAGAAGGGAAGGAAGAAGGGAAGGAAGTGATAAGTGCTAGTGATAAGCGCTAGCCAGACATAACGATGGAGAGAAATTATCGCCCACTTCTCTCTTCTCTTTCTCATTCCCTCTTCCGTGAAAATTACAGCGCCTCGATCCACATGTTTCGGGGATTTGCTTTCTCTCTCTCTCTCTCTCTCTCTCTCTCTCTCTCTCTCTCTCTCTCTCTCTCTCTCTCTCTCTCTCTTTTCCTTCGTATTCCTTCTCATTTCTCCTTTCTCACCCTCGTTTCTCATTCTCCATCTCTTTCCTTCTCCTTTCCTTTGTTTCCACCTCTCACTCCACTCTATTCTCCTCTTCAGACACCATTTCTCTCTCTCTCTCTCTCTCTCTCTCTCTCTCTCTCTCTCTCTCTCTCTCTCTCTCTCTCTCTGTTTTCCACACTCCTGCCTATCGTTCCCTTCGCCTCCACATGATTTCCTTCTCAAAGTCCTACACACATCTGCGAAAGAACAAAAAGATCCCTAATAGCTCTTCCACCCACTCCCTTTAATAATAAGATGACAAATAATACCCCAGCAACACCTGCCACAAGTCTCCTCACAGTAACTTTACTCTTTCTTATATAATCATAATCTTACTTCCACATTCCCGAAGGATGAGAAAGAAACGCAGAGAAAAAATAATCATACTAGAGAGAGAGAGAGAGAGAGAGAGAGAGGGGTGGGGAGGACAGTATGAATATATAAAGCTTTCATCTTGGTGTTGTAAAAGTGAGAGAGTCAATTTACATGTTTTTCTTTCCTTTCTTCTTTTCTTTCTTTATTTTTTTGTAATCAAGACTGTCATCACATCGATTGGATTAAAAAAAGTGTCTCATTGGAAGGATGGAATGAATAAAGGAAGGAAGGATGAAAAGAAGCAAGGCAGAGGAGGGTGAATGATATCAAAGGAATATATGGAGGTGAAACTAGAGTGTTTATTGTAGTGAAACTGATGTCTTCAGTATGTGCATGGAAGAGAGAATGGTGTTTTGGGAGTGTATTAGAGGATGTGATTGTTTTGAAGTGTACTGGAGTGTGTAACTGTTCTATGAAGTGTATGGGAGGATAAGTGATAGTTTGACGAGTGTATGGAAGAATCAAGTATATTTTGAAAGTACTTTTTTTTTTTTACGAGTGTATGGAAGAATAAAGTATATTTTGGATGTAATGTTTTAACGAATGCATGGTAGAATAAGTAATTTTTAAAGAATGCATCTTTTTCTAAGAAAGAGAGGAGAACTGGCCAAAAGCAACAAAAATATAGAGAAAAAGGCCCACTCAGTCGCTAGTCTCCCCACAGAGCCGATAGAATTAGCCAAAGGACAGGTGCAAATGTCTTGAAACCTCCCTCTTGAATGAAGTCAAGTCATAGGAAGTTGGAAATACAGACACAGGCAGGGAGTTCCGGAGCTTACCAGAAAAATGTATGAAAGACTGAGAGGACAGGTTAACTCTTGCGTTAGGGATGGTGGACAAAACAGTGATGAGAAGAACAGGCTATGGAAAAAATGATATTATGACGAGTGTATACGAGAACAATGACGTTTTCAAGAATATATAGTAAGTAAATGAAGAAAATATAGAACAAACTTTCTTTTTTTGTGGGAGGATGGAGTATATGTATAATGTATTTTGCCGAGTAGAAGAGAGTCAGAACGAATACAGTATGAGAACATGTACAGCATGATTCAGTGAAGATGCGTATGGTTCTGCCAGGTGAATATAAATCAGTGTTATGGTGTAGGTAATGGGAGGTGTGGATCAAAATTATAGGCAGGGGAAAACATAGGGAAATTAGTGTATAGGATGGTGTCAAGGTACGAAAGAAGAGAGGGAATGGGAGGAGAGAAGGAAGAGAAGGAAGAATGCAGTGTAGCTGGAAAGGAAAATGAGTAACGAAGGAAGTTGTATAGATAAAAGATAATGCGATAAGATATGTAGCAGATAGGAGAGCTGAAATGTGTGTGTGTGTGTGTGTGTGTGTGTGTGTGTGTGTGTGTTACCATCAAGACGGTAACGATTCTTCACACAAATTATGCAGAAACACACACACACACACACACACACACACACACACACACACACACACACTCGATAAATCTGAACCGCCAATCAATAAAGGCATCGTAAACAAACTCATGACACTAACAGTACCGGTAATGGTGAAGGCAACGACGATGGCAGTCAGTAAGCGCCACAGCAGTTCCTTACCGCTTCCACCACCACATTACTTCACCATTGATAGACAGATAGATAAAAAAAATAGATAGATAGAATTAACCAGAAGAAGTCTAAATATAACATAACCGTACAACACGTTAAAAAGCCATAATAACAACAACGCAAGAATTTAAATGCATTATTTCCCTACAGAGACAGAGATAGAGAGCAGAACAAACATCTTTCAACTTATATTTCACCTCACATCCCTCCTCCACCGTCCCTTACCTGTTAAAACACACTAGGACAACCACACAGCAAAAAACTAAACGCATTACTTCCCTACAGTGACAAATGAAGCAACGCAAACACCTTTCTTTGTATAGTACTCACAAACAACACCTCACATCCCTTTTCCTCTTACTCCTGTCCCTTACAAACTTTCCTACCACGCCTTCGCAACTTTTACCGCATGAATAACGCATGTATTATTCTTCTTTTTTTTCGCTCTCTTTCTCTCGCAACCCCAACTCCTCCTCCTCTCTCATGGCGGTGACTCAAGGCTCGGGCGGAACTCTGATATACGACAGTGGAATGTTGTGTTCAGGTTACGTTACGCCACGATCGATTTCCTCCCACTAGCTGTCGCCGTGTTTACCGCCGCCACTCGCTGAGCCTTGCGTCATAACTTTTCTTGCTTGCTGCCTCCTATTCCTCCTCCGTCCTGCGCCTCTCAGTTCCGTCAAGTCCTGGTCGAAGTGTTATAGGAAGGATGAGGGTATGCTTTAGTGGTATTTCCGTAAAGAGTGGTGGTTCTGTGTGTGTGTGTGTGTGTGTGTGTGTGTGTGTGTGTGTGTGTGTGTGTGTGTGTGTGTGTGTGTGTGTGTGTGTGTGTGTGTGTGGTGGGTGGGTAATGGTTATAATCTAATCTAACGTTCGAGCTCTCTCTCTCTCTCTCTCTCTCTCTCTCTCTCTCTCTCTCTCTCTCTCTCTCTCTCTCTCTCTCTCTCTCTCTCTCTCTCTTTCATGGTGCCCAATAAAGCCAACTCCTGATCAAAGAAGAGTTTGCACAAAGTTTTCCTTGTCATTCTCATTCATTAGAGCCCCGTTCCCATCTACACACACACACACACACACACACACACACACACACACACACACACACACACACACACACACACACACACACACACACACACACACACACACACTATTTACCAGTCTATACATTCATTTCAATAATTCTTCGGTCCAAAACATTAAAAACTATAAATCCTCTTCCCATACTGATATACGTATACGCTATATTTCCTCTCTCCCATTTGCCAGACTAACAAAATACTGGAGCGTAAATAAAGAGTCGATGGGAGGTGAATAATTCGTGGCACCAGCAGGCGAGGGATGTGCAACACGTCGTGCCTGGCCAACACCTGTAACCCAGAATCCATGTACCACAAATGAGGCTCGTATTTAGAAACGTTTTGCTCTCTCTCACTACTACATTTTCAAAGGTCACACAGATCAGCGGGATTGTCAAGAGCTTTCCCCTGTTAATAATGTAGGAATCTTGTTAATTTATCACTAGAACTGGTAAAAAATCTGTAAAAACCAGTGTAGCTTAACTATTGGTGGTGCGGTGCGGAAGAGAATCACGATATGAGCCAGAGTGACACAGCCTGCAGAGTACGATGTGTTGTGCGGAGGTAACCATGTTTGATAGTCACGCCACCTTACCTTCACAGACCACATTCCGAAACACCACCGCACCTCCACTACTTTCAGAAGGGTCTAAATCAAGTCACACGTGCTTTTATGACTGCTATTACGGTTGTATTAATATATTAACGAGATTTACTCATTACTAACGGAAGAGAAGTGAGAAGAGATATCTACGTACAGTATAAAATATCTCCACACTCGTATTACTTAAAGAAAATCACACAGCAAAGGACTTTTAAGAACTTTCAAGGTGGTTTGATTTCATAACTCTCTGCAACATTAGCCGCAGTATTACCGAAAGATAGGTGCCGTGCAAAAAAACAGAAGAGGATGAAGACGGTGTAATCTGAGGCTACTAGTGTGTGTTGGGAGGAAGGATGGCGTTCTATATGGAGTGAACGAAGAGTTAGGTATTACGCACATCTCATCAAGGGATTAAGCAAGGAAAAAAACAGTTAATCTCCGGGCATCCAAAACCTTCCTTCCCTGCGAGGAGAGATTAAACGAAGCCCGCCAGCCTGCATTCACCAACACTGACGGGGATTTACCTTTATTGATCACCACCATATGAAGACACTGATACAAGCAACAACAAAGAAGTCCTTTACAACTAACCAAAGATGAATTATTACCAAAGTTATGACGGGTGCTAATGTTTGTGCTTCTGGAGACGATGACAAAAAAAAAAAAACAGCGGTGGAGGTTGCAAGATTAGAAGTATGCGGTATTTTCCTATTGTCTTCATCGCCATTGTATAAGTGAGGAAATACTTCTGAGTGTGCGTGAGAGTGAATGTATTATGTGCACGCCCTTGGGTATCCTCGTTTCGCACAGGTGTCGGTTAGTTGTGGTACAAGTAGTAGTAGTAGTAGTAGTAGTAGTAGTAGTAGTAGTAGTAGTAGTAGTAGTAGTAGTAGTAGTAGTAGTAGTAGTAGTAGTAGTAGTAGTAGTAGTAGTAGTAGTAGCAGCAGTAATAATAGGCAAATAACAGCACAATAATTTACCTTTTACAAGCAAGGCAAGACGAAGCGTGTGTGAGGAAGCGTTCACCACAAAACCACACACGTTTCCAAAATCTTTCAACCACTTTTCCGCGGCATCAAACCATTTATGTACGCTTGCCACCTGACATTCCTTCACCATAGCACGGGTTCAATGGCAACACTAATACTAATAATATGACTCGGACTCAAAGGTCACTACTCACACTGCCCCCAACTCCACACCCGCCCTTGCTGCCTTCAATACCTCATGATCGTCCATTGCTTCGAGGTATTAATTGATAAGCACAGTGCCGACCATTGACAGATTTTCTTTCACTAAGGCTACAATAGAGGCGACTCCACTCCCCCCACTCCTCCTCGTCCTCCTCCTCCTCCTCCTCTTTAATGGTGTGTGGTCATACAATACAGTTCATTATATATTTAACCCTTTCACTACCATGACGCGTTTCCACATTCATTCTGCTTACTATTTAGTGATTTTATACAGCTTCAGAAACTCATGTGTGGGATTTAAATAGTGAAGACTGTGGCCATTAATCTTCTGACTTGCATAGACCCTTCCTAATGTCAATAAAATGGTCTAATCGTACACAAATCTCAAGGTAAAAAAAATGCGTGCCAGTATTGAAGGGTTTATTTTTTTATTTATTTATTTTTTTTTTTTTGGTTTCTTATAACATGTTTTGCTTTCAGTCCTGTGTTGTGTTATTCCCTGCACTATCCTCCCTTTTCTTCCTTCTCTTTCTTTCTTTCTCTCTTTCTCCTCCTCTTCCTCTAATGGTCCACGGACATTTAGCAGACTCATTCAGGTTATATACATTTAATAATTCAACACATTCACGTTTCTCAATGTACGTACGCTCTCCACGTTTCCCGTTCTTTGCCTCGCCCTTCCCTTCCCTTCACTCCTCTACTTACAATTTCAACAAAACTCAAAACTTCTTTACTCTCCGGTGACTTCGCGAGGATTAATTAGCGTCTTCTTCATCCTCTCTCCCCTTTCTCCGTTTTCTTCAGTTTCGTCTACTTGCGTTTCCTGCGTTATTTTCCTCGATTAATTCATACACTTTGCTGTTTTCGGCCAAACGCACGTGTGTAATTAGATTCAACCAACTTGTCTCTTAACTTCTTTCACGTCACTGGACACACGAGAAGGAGGAGGAGGAGGAGGAAGAGGAGGAGGAGGAGGAGGAAGAGGAGGAGGAGGAGGAGGAGGAGGAGGAGGAGGAGGAGGAGGAGGAGGAGGAGGATGCAGTCAGGACGAAAATCAGTAAAAACTCCCACGATACGTTGATTGAGAGAGAGAGAGAGAGAGAGAGAGAGAGAGAGAGAGAGAGAGAGAGAGAGAGAGAGAGAGCGTCAGTCACTCAGTCTACCTCAGGTAAAAACTAAATTTTTATCTTATTTGCTTTCAATGTCATGTTCTTTTTTCTAATCATAAGTCCCTTCATTTCCAAAACAGAGCGAGAGAGAGAGAGAGAGAGAGAGAGAGAGAGAGAGAGAGAGAGAGAGAGAGAGAGAGAGAGAGAGAGAGAGAGAGAGAGAGAGAGAGAGAGAGAGAGAGAGAGAGAGAGAGAGAGAGAGAGAGAGGTAATATATATCCAAACACAAGTTCAATCTAACATAAGATCCAAAAGAAATGTTCATATTTATCAAACAACTGTCAGTCACTCGTCTGTTAGCCATGCGCGCGCGCACACACACACACACACACACACACACACACACACACACACACACACACACACACACGTCTTTGCAATAACAAAACAAATTTTATGCTGATTTAGCACCATGAGAGAGAGAGAGAGAGAGAGAGAGAGAGAGAGAGAGAGAGAGAGAGAGAGAGAGAGAGAGAGAGAGAGAAATTTGTAATGATTTTGCAACTAGATAATGAAAAATAATTCATAATAATGTTCCTCTGAAATTCTCTATTGAAAGCAAGCAATCATTTTTCCGGACATTCATTCGCTTGAGGCAAGAATCCAGAACAATAACTAATCACATTTCTTCATCATCGAATGCAAAACAACAAAAAATAATGAATAAATGAATAGATGAATTATGGACATGAACGCAATTTCTTCCTGGTAAAAATAAAAAAGCAATAAGTTTAGAACCAAGAAAAACAGGCACGATTTATTCTGACAAACACGAGGTAGCAATCAATGATGTTATTACGACGTTGCCTTGTGACGGGGCGAAAGCACGGGAGGTGTTGTGGAAGGAGGGAGGAGGAGCAGGAAGGAAAGAGAGGGGGAGCTGGGAGGTGCAAGGGGCGAGAGAAGGAGGAAAATGAGTGGGCAGTGAAGGTGTATTTATGAAGGAGGCACGTACAGGAAGAGAGGCGTAGAAATGTAAAGGGAAGGGAATGTATACAAGGGAATGGGGACATGAGGGAAGAAAACGACTGGAATGAGAGAAATTATTGCATACAGCAGGAGGCGAGCTTCAGTAACGGTTGATGAAGGAACATAAAGTCTTTGAGGAGCTCTTGGTTTGGGGTTAGCCGTATTTGTGGTGGATATTGATCGCCTCGTCAGGAATGGAAGCGATCAGACAGACAGAATTACCAAGCCTTAAGGGTCATGATGGAAGACCCAGGGAGGAGATGAACGAATCCCTTATATCCTGGATTTGCTGCCTGATGGATAAGGGTGCATTACATTAACAGTAAGCGAATATCACATACAGAACACAAAAATGGAATAAATACACAGAATTACGAAATATTACTTGAGATGAGCGAGTATCTTATTCTAGTTCATTATGTTAACGAGGAAGCAAGTATCAGAAAATATGCGAGGAATAGCAGACGGAATAATTAGATATTGCTGAAGGACGTAGGAAGTTGATGCATTAAAGGAATCAGTGAATCTGTTATATAAAGGATCACGTTTGCTTAGAGAGATTACCAAACACCAGAGATGAAAAGTGAAAACTTAAGTGACGAGGAATATGAAAGACGCTTAAAGATAAAAACATTTGGCAATCATCCGGGTCCGCTACATCCGAGGACTGGTGTTTGATGAGTAAGGATGCATAACATTGGCAGGAATGACTATCAAACACGCCCGATGATCAAACAGACTTAATTGAGAAAACGAAGATATTGGAGGGAGATGAGGCATTACCAAATCATCTTGTCTTTTATTCTGAAGACTTGCTGTTTATAAAGGACGCGTTACATTGCCGATGATTATCAATACGACCAGAAAAGGATAAAGAAAGACGAGGAAAAAAATAACAATAACAAAAAGCACGTATTGTAATCATCTTTCACGTGCGCCGTTCGATGCATAAATCCCTGCCACGGAACAACACGAAAGGCAAAGAAAAAAGAGCAAGAAAGAAAGCGTAATGATTTTCTGAGGCAAAAACAAAGCTCAGTGTGGAGAGTTTACGCTACAGAAAACCTAAACACAGAGAACAAACACGCAGGCAGCATACTGGAAAAGACTATATAATCCACACGTTATTTTTCCCCCAACACGTCTCCTATTCTCTCCATCAGCCGTATCGTGCCTGCAGAACCACCGCCACTTCTTACCAGGACTCAACATATCGTCTCCTGAGAACTGCGCTGCTAAGTGGAGTAATCACCTCAGAGCCTTCATTGTGACTCCTACCGCGGCACCTCAGGAAGGCTTCGGAACAGTGTCGAGTGGTTGGGAGGTGATTCCAGCGAGGTGTATCAATAGTTTATCGATAACAGAGGGCGGAATGGGGCGCGTATCGATGAGGCGGTAAGGACGACTTGGCAGATCAGATGCGGAGGCGCTCTCTCAACACCACACTCCCGCTGCTGCCTGGCGTGGTGGTGGTGGTGGTGGTGGTGGTGTATTATGGTGATGGTGGTGGAAGGGATGGTAATGCCTTGTTATTGTTGTTGTTGTTGTTGTTGTTACTGTTTTTGTTGTGATTGTGTTGTTGTTGTTTTCTTCTTCTTCCTCTACTTCTCCTATTTCTTCTTTTTCTTCTTCTTCTTCTCCTCCTCCTATTTCTTCTTCTTGTTCTTGTTGTTCTTCTTTTTCTTCCTATTTCTTCTTCTTATTCTTGTTCTTGTTTTTCTTCTTGTTTTTCTTCTTCTTCTTCTTCCTATTTCTTCTTATTATTCTTGTTCTTGTTTTTCTTCTTCTTCTTCTTCTTCTTCTTCTTCTTCTTCTTCTTCTTCTTCTTCTTCTTCTTCTTCTTCGCCTTCTTCTTCTTTTTCTTCTTTTTCTTCTTCTTCCACTTTAACGAGCTCTTTCTTTATTTATTTTCTTCTTGTCATTCTTAATCTTTTGCTCTTTTCCCTCCATTTTATTTCTCGTTCATTTCCTCCCCTTCCTCATCTTTTACATTCATCCCTCTTTAGCTTTTTCTTTCGTCTTCCTCCTCTATTTTTTATCCTTTACCTCCTCCTCCTCCTCCTCTTTTTCTTGCTCCTCCCGCTCCTCTTCCTCCTCCTCCATTTCTTACCACTGCTACTGCTGATGATTATGTTCGTTTTTCATTGTTGCTTTTACTGTCATTGTTGGATCATATTGATTATCCATCAGAAGGGACATCAACATCACTATTATACCAGACCCCCTCCTTTTCCTTCATCTTTGTGACTCAACTTAGCCAGACACGTACCCTGAAACGCTTCCCTCTCTCGCCACGACTATTTTCAAAGGCCAGAAAGATTATTAGCATGGTTCTCAAGACTGTTTTCCTTGTTCGTAATGTAGGAATATTGTTCATACGCTACCAGAGAAATAAAAAAGACTTAAAAATCAGTGTTACGTGAAATTAAGTCTTTAAAAGAAGTCGGTATGGACAGATATGGCTCAGAATACTGTGTTGTTAATATTAAATCCACTTCGTGCCCTGCTTATGTGTACTGTATCTCCGTCCTCTTCCTCTGCACCTTAATGGTATCCTAATGCCGCCTCTCACCCCCACATCCTTGTCCTGGCCAGCATTACGCCGCCACCAACGTCCTGACAAAATCCATTTTCACAACAAAGGAGAGTGAAAAAAGTTAAAAAGCCTTCTAGGAACTGAATGAGTTTGTTATAAAGTCAGTCTGCTTTCAGATAGGGAGAGAACAATATGTAGAATAGAAAAAACGGTAAAAGAGTGTCAGTACATTATGAAATTAAGAGGTATCAAGAATAGTACAGAATTTATATCAGAAACCATGTATCAACTGATGAGAGAGAGAGAGAGAGAGAGAGAGAGAGAGAGAGAGAGAGAGAGAGAGAGAGAGAGAGAGAGAGAGAGAGAGAGAGAGAGAATCTGAAACCTATTTTATTCAAACTAGCCACAGAAAGACTTAGAACATCACGAAGGACAATGACAAAAACTTACAAACACAAAATAGATATCATTTCAAAACAACTTAGAACACACATCAGTTTTCAGCAGCCCCGTTAGAGGTCGCCACAGCCAAAGACCCTACCTCTATTTAAACTCCCTCTGCACCTTCTTCTGCTACACCCACTAGTCCTATTCCTTCATTCACACGTACGTACATAAACCCTTCCTTTGGCCTTCCTCTCTTCCTCCTGGCTATTGTGTCTTTCTATAATTTGTCAAGACCCTCGAGAACAAAACATTCGTCTACTAATGCTGCGCCACCATTACTTGTATTATCACCAATTAGATACGGACTGGTGGTGGTGGTGGTGGTGGTGGGAGTGGTGGTGATGGTGGTGGAGAAAATGACATGACAGCTGATAGAAAACAGTGGACGTCAAGAAAGATGGAAATGGAAGGAAAGATGAGGGGGGAAAGAAGAAGAAGAAGAAGAGAGGAGGAGGAGGAGGAGGAGGAGGAGGAGGAGGAGGAGGAGGAGGAGGAGGAGGAGGAGACTGATTGGATTTTGGGATCACAGAAGTAAGATCATATGGTAACATGAAGAAGAAAAAAGAAAAAGAAGAAAAAGGAAAAAAAAAAGAATTAACTAAATTAATGATGTAATGATGTAGCAATGGGATCACATGGCACAACAATAAAAACAACAGCAACAACAAGAACAACAACAAGAGGTCACAAGGCACAAGCAGACAGACAAACAGACACACGTCATTAAGAAGCAAGGCGTGTCTAGCTTGTGGCCACTTTCCTACCCTCCCTTCCCCGCCTTCCTACCACCCGACGCACCACCACGCACACGCCCTCCCATTAGCAATATTACAGCTCCCTTAGGCCTCTCCGCTCGTTTCGCCCCGACACCACCGCTAAGCTGACGTTGTTACCCTGCCCGCGTCCGCACTGAGAGAGGTGTTGAGAGCTCCTGTTGGCGTTATATTTTACTTGGGTCGCCGTTTGTGAGTATTCCATTTCCTGTGTGCCTGTGCCTGTGTGTGGGTGTCGGTGTGGCTGCTGTGGTAAGGAGTCTAGCCAACTGCATAGAAAATTAGTAGTTAGTAATATCACTCTTCTACAAAAATATTCACACAAGATTCCCCAAAAAGTTGGTTGATTTAGGTGTTTAAGTGTTGTGGTAAGGAGTGTATTTAGTCAGTCACGTAGAATATTACAAGGATAGGCTCGTTCAAAATGTTATTCACAGCAAGAAAAAAAAGTTTATCATATACTCGTACATAAAAGGAGAATGAAAAATGACTGGTTACTTTTAGTTCCGGAGGTGTTTTGATAATTTTCTGAAACCATTTAAGTCGTACGGAGGAGGAAGAGACAAGGAGGTATAGTGTGTGTGTGTGTGTGTGTGTGTGTGTGTGTGTGTGTGTGTGTGTGTGTGTGTGTGTGTGTGTGTGTTTTGATAGCTTTGTGAAACCGTTTAAGTCGTAAGAAGAAAAGACAAGGAGGTGTGTGTGTGTGTGTGTGTGTGTGTGTGTGTGTGTGTGTGTGTGTGTGTGTGTGTGTGTGTGTGTGTGTGTGTGTGTGTGAAACCGTTTAAGTCGTGATAGCTTTGTGTGTGTGTGTGTGTGTGTGTGTGTGTGTGTGTGTGTGTGTGTGTGTGTGTGTGTGTGTGTGTAACCGTTTAAGTCGTAGGAAGAAAAGACAAGGAGGTGTGTGTGTGTGTGTGTGTGTGTGTGTGTGTGTGTGTGTGTGTGTGTGTGTGTGTGTGTGTGTGTGTGTGTGTGTGTGTGTGTGTGTGTGTGTGTGTGTGTGTGTGTGTAAAGTGTGTGTGTAAGCAGCAGCAGCAGCAGCAGGTGGACATTCCGGTCTCATGTTCACAAGATGCCAGCCATGTCGCCTATCCACTTCGCCCACTGACTTCCCGCGCACCACCACCACTACCACCACCCACTGCCAGCCACTGCCACTGCTACTGTCACTCCTTTGATGTATAATATGACGTATATTATTAAGCCTCCTACCCACGCACACTGCAGAGAGAACAGTCACCGTTACAGCAACCCAATTTCTGAAGAAGTGCAACGATTTCCTTCAGGTTTTGTTTATCGATCTATTTACCCTTTTGGCTGCGATGTGCGTCAATTCACAGCACTAAACAGCAATGCATAAAGTCTCTATAAACACCTGCAAGAGTGAAAAAGGATGAAAAGGAATGGATTTTAAGATCTAATGCATAAAGTCTATAAACACCCACAAGAATTAAAAGAGATGGACAGAAATGTATTTTAAAATTTCTATTCCGTATAGTGTAAAAAGGTGGCTGGGTGTCGCAGAATGGTTAGTGATGAAGGAAAAATGTGCCAAATTGCAGTGAACAGGTAAAAATAAAATGCCTTACTTCCTCACATGAATGACTCTCTTTTAAATAACGAGTCATATATCTGTCAGAGTTTAATAGTGAATTACGAAAGCCTTCACGTTCCATTACCTCGCAAATAAAGGATAATACTACTAATAATAATCTGCCTTTCTTTCTCTTATGCATGATTTTCTATTCAGGTCCACCAGGAAGAGTGAGTCAGAGTGAGTCAATCAGTGAGTCACCTGCATTAGTAAGCCAATGAGGGATGATAATAACAATACTCTATCTCAGTTTTCTCCTGTGTATCATTTGCCCGACCAGGAAGCGGAAGAAAGGTATGAGTATGAATCAAGTAATTATTCACTGACTCACTTTCCTGCAGCGTTACTCGAGTTAATAAAGCGACAACTAATGCTTTCATCTCTTTAAATCACGTGATAGGTCCTCCATTCGGCCAATTAACTTGAACGTGGCGTAACACATCCTGATCCTTTAATTGGTGATCACAGGATGTCACTCGCTATCGGTAATTCCCTGTAAAGTATTGAAATTCTGTAATAAATTAAATGGGGTTTTATTCCTTTAATTTAGGATCTTAACCCTTTCACAGTTCAAAACACTAAGAGTTGATTATGGATTCCTCAACACGTGCAAGGTAGAAATGAATAAGAAAAAACAGCATTTTGCATTTTCATGACAGTTAAATGTTTGAAAGTAGCCGTGGGACAAGACATTTCAGAAAGATACGCCAAATAGCAGTTAACGGGTTAATGAATAATGTAACTTAAGATTATATCACGTGGTTTATATGTGTGTAATATCTATCGAACTTTTTTGAGGTTGTTTTATGATAGAGCAAAGATAAGGCAAGGCAAGCTAAATTCTCTTATAAACTTTCTGCCAAATGTAATAAAAATCTGTATCACCTTATATCTTTTTCTTCATTTCAGTAATCCAGAACAATTTTAACAAACAATAATAAAATCTACAAACAATGAAGGATTTCAAACATAATCATTCTTTCCCCTTTCATTTGGGGCTTTCGAAATGAGTCTGACTCTGCACCAAGCCGTCTCATTAAGCTGCAGGAGAAGCTGTGGGGGTTAAAAAGAGCTAAGTCATTACTTGGAGACTCGCTCAGGTGATCACGAGGCGAACCAATGCACAAGTCACCAGTTAATCGTCCCAACCACGTAGCTAATCAACCAATCAGCCAACCAATCAGCTAATTAACCACTAAATTATACGCTCAGTTAGCTACGCAGGTAAATGCCCAGCCAACCAGCCAGTCAATCATGCAGTCAGTCAGTCAGTCAGTCGTTCAGCCGCGGACCTTATCAGCCAATTTGTCATTTAGTGAGTCCGTCAGTCCATTACTTTGATCCACTGGCTGGTGACCTCTTAACATACCAGTCAAACACTCAGACAGTCACCGCTTATTGCTTCAGTCATCACCTAGAGACACTCACCGCAAGCCCCAAAGACCCAAAATAGAAAATGTCTCCCAGCCTTTCTCTCCTTCCCGACGATAATGAAGTTTCTTTGATATATTATATTATTTCCTGCCTTTCCTGTCCCCCTGTCCTCTCCCTTCATCTCTCATTCTTCCCTGTCACGGATAACCTTCCGCACTTTTGTCCTCAGTCTGACCTTTTTGTTTCGCGTCACTAAGGCCTTTTCTGACCCTAAATGAGCGTCTGAGTGTGTGAGTAAGTGTAGGTGTGCTTGAATCGGTACGCACAGCAGTGTAGAGTGTTGGAGTGAGCTTTCAAAAAACAAGAGTGTGAAACGGGATAGTGTTAATACTTATGAGTGTAGAAGGAGGAACAGTGAGGTGGGAAGATGATGATGATGACAAAGTTCAGAGGTTAATTAGTGTAGAAGGAAGGAAAGATAAAAGAAGTAAATGATGGTAGATTGTAGCAGTGTGATAGAATGATGTAGGGGAAAGATGGAAGATGGGTAATTCTGCAGGGAAGGTGTAGAAATGTGGAGGGAAAGACAATAAAATGAGGATAAAAAAGGATCGATTAGTGTGTAGAAGGTACAGAAGTGCTGAGGGAAGCCGTGGGAGTGTGGTGATTAAGATGTAGAAGGGAGGAGAGGCAGGAAGGAGGAGAAAGAAGCGGATGGTTGGTCAGGAGGGTAAGACGTGTGGGTGGCAGTGAAGTGAAGGGACATGAATTTCTTTCTAAAGTGTCCAAATGAATCTCAACATCCTTCTCCTGACACTCTCCATCCTTCTCTCATTTTCCTCTCTCTCTCTCTCTCTCTCTCTCTCTCTCTCTCTCTCTCTCTCTCTCTCTCTCTCTCTCTCTCTCTCTCTCTCTCTCTCTCTCTCTCTCGTCTCCTCAACTTAAGAATCTCGAAGAGTGGGAGAGAGAGAGAGAGAAGGGGAAAAAAGCATATATGGAGCCCACAAACTTTTTAAAACTGTTTTAGTAAAGTCATCCTCCCTTTTTTATTCAAAACTTCGTACAAGTCCAGCATAATGCGCCGGGCTCCGTCACTAAGCCTACGTAAAGCGGCCGCGCAGATTAAAGGCTTGAGCCGAACTTGGTATATCTTAAGACTTTAACAAGAGGAGCACCTACAAAACAGAGCGTGACGTCTTCAGGGCCTTAGCTGCTACAGAGACTCATCAGCTCATCACCCCGCACGGCAATATATCCCTCAACATCACATTCAGGAAGACGAGAAGGAGGAGGAGGGATAGGTATAGGGAGGGAGAATGAAGAGGAGGTAAAAGATCGAAAGCAGAGGGGGAGAGTGTGTACAATAAAGAGCAAGAGTGAGAGAGAGTAAAGTGAAGCAAGAAAATATGACAGGAAATAAACAAGAACAGTAAGGAGATAGAAAACAAGGACATGAAACAAGAAAACAACAGAGAAGACAGGAAAGGAGGCGGAAGTAAAATGAACAAGAACAGTAAGAGGAGATAGAAAACAAGGACATGAAACAAGAAAACAACAGAGAAGACAGGAAAGGAGGCGGAAGTAAAATGAAGCGAGAAAAAGAAGAGAAGAAATGAACAACAGTAAGAGGAGAAAACAGAAAAGACAGGAACGAAGGAGAAGAAGGAAAAATTAAGCTAGAAAAGAAAAGAAAAAAAAAAGACCAGTAAGAAGAGATAGAATAAAAAAAAGAAAAAAAAAAAAAGCAAGAGACAGAACAGAGAGAAGCAGAAGGAGGGATGTAGGTGAGGGAAAGGCGAATAACACTGAGGGCTGCGGGGAGGACTTCATACAAGGAACCATGAAGGGACAGCGAGGCCCCGTGTGTCATCAGGAGAAAAAGTGGCAGCATCAGGGGAACAGGGACGGGCTGGGGTGCATAGTAAGTGTGTAGGGAAAAAAGAGAGCGAAAGAGAGAGGGAGGGAATGGAAGATGGGGAACAAATGGTGCTTCTGAATCTACGTAACCCAGATGGATAGATGGAAGAGTGTATACAAGACCGATTTTTTTTTTTTTTTCCTTTCTTTTTTTTCGTTCTTGTCGGTCATGATTGGGGGCAGCGGTGGGGCGAGACGCGGGTCGAGGTAATACGTTCCCGCCCGCCGGTAAATGCTGATAGAACGCTTCTCTTCCGGGAAAATTGGAAGAAGAGTGGGGATCTTTACCTCGCCTGACCAGATGCACTGTTTTCATCCTGTCTATTTTTTTACCTGGCGCTAATATGAGGTATGGAGGGAAAGAGAGAGAGAGAGAGAGAGAGAGAGAGAGAGAGAGAGAGAGAGAGAGAGAGAGAGAGAGAGAGAGATTAGAGCTATTACTTTTTTTCATTTGAGAGAGAGAGAGAGAGAGAGAGAGAGAGAGAGAGAGAGAGAGAGAGAGAGAGAGAGAGAGAGAGAGAGAGAGAGAGAGAGAGAGAGAGAGAGAGAGAGAGAGAGAGAGAGAGAGAAAGAAAGTGAGCGAAAGAAAAATATGTATGGAAAGTCTTAATTGAATTCTCATTTCCATACCTCTTCTTTCTTTCTTTCCTTCCTTCCTTCTTTCTTTTTTTCTTTCTTTCTGTTTCCCCTGATAATACTCTTCCTTTCTTTTTTTCTTTCCTCTCTCATAATTCTTGCTCTTTTCTCTCTCTACCTTCATCATCATCATCATCATCATCATCATCTCTTCATTTCCCTCACTTTTTTTTTTACTTTCGCCACTCATTTCTTTTTTTTACATTGCATCTTTTTTTCCTTCTTTCTTTTTCATAATACTCTCCTTCTTCTATCTAAATCCATCATCATCTTTCCCTCTGTTTGACCAAAGCTACTCATTATTCTTCACCTCATTTATTTCCCTTCCTTTTACTTTTTTCTTTTTTTTTCTTTCATATATGGTTTTCTTTTCTCCCTTTCCTTCTTTTCTCTTCGTTATATTTTTCCTTCATCTCTTTCCCCTTCTCTCACTGTTCCTCTTTTTGCAACAACCCTGCTTTTTCGTCCTTTCTCCCTTTCCCTCCTCCACCTCCTCTTCCTCCTCCTTCATTTCCTTACGTTAGTTCTCCTTTTCCTTCCTTCCATTCGTCTTCCTTTATCCTCCGTCCATTACCCTTGAACGACCACAACGACCTGTTCCTTCACTCCTTAGATTCCTTCATCTCTCTCCCGTCCATCACGAAAAAAAGGAAGAGAAAAAATAACAAAATCTCTTCCCATCACTTTCCCCTTCTTCCTCTCTCTCTCTCTCTCTCTCTCTCCCTCACCCTACTGTTCTCCCCCTATAAAACGCTGCCCTCCTCCTTCTCCTTCTCCTCTCTCTCTCTCTCTCTCTCTCAGGTGTGGGGGATTTTATATATATTAGAAGAGAGAGATATGTGTTATTTTAGCCGCTGTTCCCTTTTTTATTGATTTTTTTTCGTTTTTTTTTTTTTCTTCGTTTCACTTATAATGGTTTATTCGACTGGTTTCCCGTTTTTTTTTTTTTTTTGTACGATATGGTAAGTTTTGTTTATTTTGGCTTGGTTATTCACGGTATGTCTCCATTTTTTTTTTTTTCCGTTTTCTTTTTTTTTTTTTTTTTTTTGAGAGGTTTTTGTTTTGGGTTAATTTGTGTTGCTGTTTTTTTTCTCTCTCCTTTTTTTTTATTGGTGTTAAAGAGTTGCTTCGTTTTCTTTTTTTTACTTTTCCTGTTTGTTTTTGTAATTATTATTTTTTTTTTATTTGCGGTGCTAAATATTGTATCATCATTGACTTCTTTATCTCTTTTTTTGGTCTCTTCATTTTTCGTGTGTGTGTTTTATGTGACTATTTGTCGATTCAGTTTCTATACACTATCTCACAATTTTTATTTATTTTTTTTTTTATCATATTTGTGACCTAGAAGTTACCTCGCCATTTTTCTTCATCATCATATTTTCATTAGTTTCGCTATTGTTGTTTTTTTTCACCCTGACTTTCGTTTTTTCTTTAATATCTATGCAGCAAGGATTATATTTTGCCTAAGCTTCATTTCGTTGTTTTTGACAGACAACTTACATATAACATCACTTTAATCTCTCTCTCTCTCTCTCTCTCTCTCTCTCTCTCTCTCTCTCTCTCTCTCTCTCTCTCTTATCATCATCCTTCCTCGCATTCCCTCATTCCATATTCATTTATTCCAGGCACTCCTCTTCTTCATTATTCCTGCTTCTCTGTGTCCGTCCTCCTCCTTCTCGCCCTTATCATAAACAATAACTCGCTCCTCTTTCACCTCTCTTCTCTTACTCTTACCCTCCTAGTCTTACTTCTCCTCTATTTCTTTCGTGGCCCATTAACTCTTCACTACAACAAGTCTCGCACATTTGTCAAGCGGCGTAGCGGATGGAGAAGCCAGCCAGCCGCGGCCTACCCATTCCCAGCCTATTCGATGGATAAACATAGGCCTAAATACCCCTCGAAAATTGCAGATCCCGTTCCAAATTTGTTTCCATTTCCGCTGTTTTACGAGGAAGATACAAGGGAGAGAACGAGGAGGTTGGGGATGGAGGAATGGGGGGATGGTGGGCGAGGGAGAGGACCATAAGGATGATAGTAGTGAATAGAGAGGGCTATTTGTCAACAAGATAAGAGAGGGCTACTATCAATGCTTGTCACTGTAAGGGGGCGAGGGAGGGAGATTAAGAGGAGCAGGAATAAAAGCGTCGAAAAAAAGGATAAGAGAGTGATTCTGACCCCAGCATATGTTGTGGTGGAAGAGGCGAAGAGAAAAACACGTGAATTTATACGGAAAATGTTTGCAGGTTTATGGCAAGGGAAGATTAAAGCCGAATAAGACAAGGAGAAGGTAAAGAAGTGAAACATGAAAGAAAGAATAATAAGCAAATTTTTCGTCAACATGTAGTGGAAAGTAGACACGAAATAAAAATAGATGAATCTATAAGGAATTTTTGTAGGATGATAAATGAATGTTAGACAGAAAGACTGGCAAGAAGTAAGAAAGTGAAGCATCAAAAACTAATATGTAAAATCTGATCTCAATATGAAATGGGTGAAAGAAATGAAAAAATGGGTAAATTTATAAGGAAAAAGACTCTGGGATCGTAGAAGAAAAGTGTTAAGAAGAGCAGATAGCCAAGGAGCAGGTAGAGAGGTTATACAAGAAACAAGTCAAAGTAAAATTAATCACCATGCAGTGGATAGAAGAGAAGAAAAAAGCAGATGAATATGTAAAAAAAATAGTGAAATCATAGTAAGGAAAGATTAAAAACAAGAAATTAACCCTTTCCATACGAGACGCATTTTTTCCTTCATTTTTGGGGGTATGTTTAGACGATTTTATTTGCATTAAGAAGAGTCTATGGAGTGCAAACATTGATGGCCAGAGTCTTCACTATTCTAACTCCAGCGTATGTTTTTGAAGCTGTATAGAATCGCCGTGGTACAGTGGAACCATGCGTGCTTTGAGGTCCGAGGGGTCTCCTGTCAACGGTCCGAGTGTAGGTTGGGCTTCCTCACTCGGGTGAACGGTTTCCTAGCGGGTGGGCTTTGAGATAGGAGGTACCTCAAAAAGTATCTTCTTTAGGCCTATAAATTCCCGTGAAAAGCCCACATGGTATAAAAAAAACAATAGTAATCAAAATGAATATAAAAACGCGTCATGGTGCTGAAGAGATTTAGAAAACAAAGCCTTGAGACAATCCATAGAGCAAAACTGTGTAAGATCATAAGGGTGAGAAAGGGGACAAAGATAAACTAACCTAACCTAACCAGAGAGAACAGAGAGCAAGCAAGTATGATCCACGCAGCACGGGCGATGGAATTACTGATGGAGATGGACTCACGCTCCGTAATAGCGAACATAGACGGCATTCTCGTATCCCGTGATTAACGTGGCTGTTTATAATTATGAAACCTGTGCGAAATGTAGCTGTTAATCTAATGAGAGAGAGAGAGAGAGAGAGAGAGAGAGAGAGAGAGAGAGAGAGAGAGAGAGAGAGAGAGAGAGAGAGAGAGAGAGAGAGAGTCACTGCATGAAGCTTGGAACACTCACAGGCAGCTAAAATTCCACTTATTTGCATGCATGACCTTTGTAAAGAAGAAAATAGACTAACATAAAAAAAAGACGACTCTAAAAATAATGCAAGACTTAATCACGAAATATGACGCGATGAAATGAATACAAACAACGTTACACTTCTTTATAAGCAGAGATAAGAGGTAAAAAATACACTCACAGAAGCATAATGCACAACTAGGCGCACACACACACACACACACACACACACACACACACACACACACACACACACACACACACACACACACACACACACACACACACACACACACACACACACACAGTTCATATTCAGTGCAATAAACTTTTTTTTTTCTCACCATGGAACCAAACATTTTCAGCATTTTAAGAAAAAAAAGAAAGAAAAAGATATATGGAAGAGATAGATAGATAGATAGACAGACAGATAGATAAAATTATAGATGGATGGATGGATAGTTAGATAGATGATAGATAGATAGATATAGATAGATAACATATAGATAGAGAAACAGATAGCAAACATTGTACATAGATAGACAGATAGATAGATTAACTGACTAACTGACAATAAAACAAAAAAAACGAAAACTAAAATTGAAACACAAGCAAACACTTAATGAAAAAAGAAAAAAAATGAAAAAAATAAACAGCAGGAAAAATAAAGAAAAAAGTAAGGCAAAATAAAAACTTAAATAAAAACCAGAGATAGACTAAAAACAGTCCGCAGAGGTAGTCGGTGAATACAGGTGGCGGCAGCGTCAGAGGTGGCAGCAGTGGCGAATGATGAAGGACAGGTAAGAGAGGTAAATGAAGCTAAGTTAAAGCAAGCCACGTGAAGAGGGAAGAAGATTAAGAGTGGATGTTGTAAGAGAATGAGGAGGAGGAAAAGAAATGCGTGGACGAAAATGAAAGAGAGAGAGAGAGAGAGAGAGAGAGAGAGAGAGAGAGAGAGAGAGAGAGAGAGAGAGAGTAAGAAGAGGTGACCCAACATGTTCCACGAATCTTGTGAGTAAAGAGAGAAATGAAGGTATGGAAGAAGAAGAAGAAGCTTGATAGGACGAGGATGCACTGAAAGGGAGAAGGAGATAAGAACGATACGAGAGATAGAAGGAAAGACAAGACACAGGGTAAGGAGAAAAGGAAAAGGAGGGAGAAGAAGGATGAAAGGAAGGAAAGAGAGATAAGAGAGAGAGACGGGCAGATGGGATGGAAAGACAGCACACAGGGTAAGGAGAGGAATAGATGGAAGGAAAGAATAAAGGGAAAGGCAAAGGGAAAATGGACAGAGGAGAGAGAGGTAAAAAAAAAAGTTAAATAGTGAGAGAAGAAAACGAGACGAAAGAAAGATGAATAGTAAGGAAAAGTGGAGAGAATGGAAGAAAAAGAAAAAAAAATTATAGAGAGAGAGAGAGAGAGAGAGAGAGAGAGAGCGGCTTCCACTATCTTTTGATCATTCTCTCTCTCTCTCTCTCTCTCTCTCTCTCTCTCTCTCTCTCTCTCTCTCTCTCAGCACAGGTGATATCGTTAATTAGTCAAAAATAAACACCTGTCCTTAACAATTTTCCCTGTACTAATTTTTTCCCAATTAACCTTCTTCGGAGCGGCAATTCAGCTTCCCCATTTTCTATTTTCAAAACCCTTGGACAAATTCACGCAAATAAAAGCACAGGTGAGGGAGGACGCACTCTGAGCCAATCATCTGAAAGTGACTCGATGCGGAATCTATCGTGTCACTATTACTGTACTCTGAAATATTCTCGTCCGTTTATGAAGATTCAAGAGATATTTGCTGATCGAGACTTTGACCTTTGTGTATGAATGCGTTAAATTATTCCTGACAGGTTCACTAGGCGGGAGAAAAGAAGCAGGGGGAAAGGAAAGGGAAGGAAATGAAGGAAGAAGAGAAAGATAACAAAAATTGACAGAAGGGAATCGAGGAAGAGGAAGGTGAGAAGAGATAAACTTGATATTAACCCCTTTAATACTGGGGACAAATTTTTACCTTGATTTTGGGTACGATGAGACGATTCTATTTGCATTAGAAAGGGTCTAGGGAGGTCATATGATTAATGGTCAGAGTCTTCACTATCTTAATCCCCACGTTAATTTCTGAAGCTGTATAAAATCTGCAAATAGTAACCAAAATAAATATAAAAACGTGTCATGGTACTGAAGAGGCTAAAAAACTGGAGAACAAAGTGGTGTAAAATCTTAGTAAAAGGTAAAAGTAATCAAACAACTGGCAATGTAAAAGGCAGCATAAAATAGCACATCACACGGAGAAGGCGAGAGGTGAGGCAAGAAAAAAGGAGTAAAATAGTAAGATGAGTAAAGGAATTTGGTCAATTGGATAGTTTCTTGTACTCCATTGTATATTGAAAAGTTGCGAGTCATTCATATCAGTACAGCAACATAAGTGATCTCCTTCCTGAGCGAATGAATCAACCTCAATGTCTGTTCAAGTTTTCACGTCAATAAAGAACAAAAATTACCGCAAAACACGTCGCAAGAAATCCATTTTGTCGAGTAATAACTTCTTCCCGGAGCAAAGAGTCAATAAGTCTGGGTTTGGCACGCCTGACCTTACTAGTTCATTCAATTTTCACGGCGCAGAGACGCAAGAAAACGCGACAATACTCATGGTAATAAATTCATCTCGTCTGGTAATGACCCCGTTCCTCAGCCAAAGCATCATGAATAGCTCTGGTTTACTCGAGTACGTTATTTCTCTTAGCTATCTTATAAAGAGGAACTAAAGCAATCAAAAAAATGAAAATGGAATCTCTTTTTCCATTCAATTTTTATGTAAAAGAAACAAGAAAAAAAAAATAACTGGTTTACAGGAATACGTTATTTCATTCATTGTGTAAACGAAAAAAAAACTGCAAAAAACGTAAAAATGCAAGGAATGAGTGTATTTTGTAGTGATAATCTCTTTTTCTACTCAGTTTTTACGTAAAAGAAACAAAGAACAAAAACTTAAGAAATAGCTCTGGTTTACAAGAGTACGTTATTTCATTCACTTCTTATGTAAAGGAACAACAAAGCAAAGAAAATAAAAATGCAAGGAATACGAGTGCGTGCTGTCCCACGATAATCTCTTTCCACTCAGTAAAAGAAAACACAAAACAAATGAAAATACAAGAAGTGCGTATTTTGTCGACTAATAATCTCTTTAGTGAGAAGAGCAAATCAAATCCCAATGCCACACGTCAACCTTTTACTCTCATTCAAATCTTTCACCACCGACGAGGAAAAATAAAAGAAGTTAATTTTGTCGCATTGTTTTGCTACCAACGGCGTCACTGTTATGGGAAGAGAAAACAAATCACACTGCTATACGTCGACCACTTATTCTTATTCAGATCTTTTACCACCGACGAGGAAAAATAAAAGATGATAAATTTTGCGCATCGTTTTGCTATCTATGGCGTCACTGTTATGGGAGGAGCAAAACAAATCACACTGCCACACGTCGACCACTTACTCTTACTCAGATAAGCTTTTACCACCGTGGAGCAATATAAAAATAAGTTAGTTTTGCGCATCGTTTTGCTACCACTGGCGTCACATTGATATGCATCGAGACAGGGAACTCTTCACCAATGTAACCACGACTGCCACCCCTTGCCCTGCTGACGCTGAGGAACACGAGCAGCATATTGGTGACTTGTTATGTGTGTTTTTTGATCAGTTCTTTCCCTTTCTGTCTGTCTGTCTGTGTCCGTCTGTCTGCCTATATATTTGTCCACCGCCTCCCCTTTCTATCTCTCCTTCTTCTCCCTGGACATAGACACATATTAAACAGAACCAACATGCTTTTCCTTCATTATTATCTTTAAAAAAAACACCAAGTCATGTCACCAACAAAAGTATCAATCATGGTAGACAGCACACACACACACACACACACACACACACACACACACACACACACACACACACACACACACACACGTTATTTCTTCCCTGCCACGCCTCGCAACGCCACGCCCACTAGAGAGAGAGAGAGAGAGAGAGAGAGAGAGAGAGAGAGAGGAGGTTGCACGTTCTCGAAATGCTAGTGGTGGGTGTCAGGAAAGGCCAAATGATTCTCTCTCTCTCTCTCTCTCTCTCTCTCTCTCTCTCTCTCTCTCTCTCTCTCTCTCTCTAAGAACTCATCAGCCTCTCTCGTGGTCACATTTGAAGCCATCACAGGCAGCCTTACCCTAATTTATTTCGCGTGTGAAAAATTCGAATTAATCTTTTATTCTTAGGATGTGGACCGAAACTCTTTGTGGAGGGAAATTAAGCTGCGATGTACGTAGGTCTCTCTCTCTTTCTTTCTTTCTCTCTCTCTCTCTCTCTCTCTCTCTCTCTCTCTCTCTCTCTCTCTCTCTCTCTCTCTCTCTCTGCATGTGTCTCCT